>NC_054056.1:51138925-51458032 GCF_017639655.2 Falco naumanni
TTACTCAAGCACTTACAAGTTTACGTAAGCATTTATACACAAATATTAAAAAGTTCTTCATGTTCTGTCAGGGTCAAGTTTGGTTTTACTTGGGTCTGGTAGTTTGCATTGCAAAGATTGTTTTTGCAATACCACTAGTGAGTTTCCAGCAAAATTTTTGTTAGGAAGTAAATTAACTCTAGAAATCTATTTCAAGATATAAAACAAATAATTCTTCTGCAATGCATTTTATTTATTCCTTTTGATGCAAGGGTATAAATCTGACAGTAATTTTGTATCAGCCCAATTGAGGACTTATAAAGGACAGTGGATGAGATAATTAATTTCTGACTATTCACGTTTATTTTATCTTTAGCATAAATAGCTTATGAAAATCATCTGTTTTGTGGATGGTGCTTAATTTTAAACAGTTAATAGGATTACAAATTAATATAAACTGAGTGTTTCGTAGGGGTCTGCTACAGCAGCCCCTCACTTCTGGAATACACTATAGTCTGTAGTGGCATACAGTGGTGATGCACGGTAACTGCAGCTTTTTCCTGCTGCAGTTTGGGTTTTCTATTCACTGGTAACTAGATTTTATTTGTAATACATGTCATAAACAGGCACAGAGCAAGCTCGCAATGCTCTTGCCCTAAGCTGATGCTGATCATGGAGAGATCAGTTCTCAGAGGGTCCTATACAAATCCAAATGCACAAGGAAATATTTGCTTGCTTTTCTCATATGTAGCAGAATTGCAAAAATTACCTGTTTCCATTTATACCGTACTCCAGGACCGGTGATACTGCACAGTGTCTTTAGAAGAGCCTATAGTAGCCCAGGGTGGCCAGAGGTGATGGCTGTTGTGCTGCCTGCAGGACAGAAGGACAAAGGGAGTGGCAGCTCCTGCTGTACCCTCATCTAAATCTCTAATATTTTTTTTCTCCTCATTTTGCTAATTAAATGTATCCATGTGAAAGAAATTGGCCTCCTTCCTCCCTTGTTGCTGTTCTGGCTGGGATGACAGGGTAATTAGGTTCTGCTGTCAGGTGCGATTGCCTGACCAAGACACACCTGAAACACCAGTCACGGCTACTCTGAGCAGTGAAGTGAGGGTTGTAGAGACTTGTCATCCCCTTGTAGGAGTTTGTAACAGAAGCACTAAGATAGCATGACCGAAGTGCTAGTGGAAAAGGACGCGAGGGCACAGCACAGCAAAGGCTACAGGACCAGCTTTGATTTGTAAAGGACACAGTCAACAGCAGGCAAGCTCCTAAACATTGAAGAAGGCATTGCTTACATCAGGGTCAAAGGGTTGGTGCTTCAGTAAGGCCAAAGTACAGCCTGGTCAGCAGAGGATCTAGACAGAGGGGGGCAATAAAGGCATTTTTTACCTGGCATTGCTCCTCCTGCTCTCCCAACAGGAAGACACAACATTACTAGAAGGATGCCTAAAGTGGGAAATGGAAACAATGCATAGTAAACTATGTTTGATATTTACAGGGTCAGAGAGTTAAATAAGAAATATTCAGAAGCAGAAGCTCATCTCATAGTTCATATCAACCTTTGGAAGCTCAAACAGACCTATCCAACAAACCACTTCATGATGAGCAGTCTCTGCCTGCAGTGAGGACTCTGCAGCCAGGTCATCCCCCAGGTCACACAGAGGCGCTTCTGCCCACACCTTGTGCACACGTGCATCTTGCTGCGCGTATGCAGGTTTGAGTGAGTGACATCCAGGAAGGCTTTGTACACTCAGTAGCAAAATAAAAGCATTTAGGTTAGAAAAGAAGGCTAGCAAAAAAAAAAATCTTATATATCTTCATAATAACTTTTGAGGGGATATTTTAATAATCTCAGTTTGCAGGATGTCTTCACAAAACACAAAGCTTGAGAATTTGATGTACTTCAAGGGCTGGCTCCTGCAGAACATTAGTAGGATTTAAATGCTGTTACTTGTGCATTTTAAAATCTGCCTTTCAGCTAATGAACAGCTTCTGGATTTTGATTACAAAGTTCCATTCACCTAGAAAATTCAGATCCACAGAGGATCTCACGTAGTGCCTCCACTTAGAAGTAGTGTTATGCTTAGTATCGTTCCCTTCCATACTTTCATTCAGTTCAACTGTTCAGATTTCCAGCTATTTTTACCAGTAATTTTTAATCATTTGCTTGCTAGGGCATCTTTATACCAGTAGGAAAATATTTAATGATGGAAAAAGGATAATGACTCAGAGTGAAAACCAATAACAAGCCCATCAATCTAATACCTAGAAGACAAAAAAAAAAAAAAAAAAAAAAAAAAAAGGACTGGGTCTAGTCACAATTTCTCTCAATTTTAAGACCTCTTTAGTTCAATGTACCCCATTAGGTTAGCAGATGTGAGCCTACTTTACACTCACAGTACCCCTCTGTGAGGCAGAAGATTTTATCTGGGAGCAACTAAGTGCATGAGGAAGCTGAAAATTGCTGTCCATGGCTGTGCAGCAGACGAAGGAACCTGAGAGTTTTTAGATGGCACTGATACAGACCTTTTTTTTTCCCTCCTAGGGAGTCACAGAGGCTAAAAATGCACAATTTAAGTCACTCCTGTGGCAAGAACCACTGTCTATCCCCACTTCTTGACCCCCGTGCTCCCCTATTGGTGCATTCCAGGGTCCATAGGCAATCCCTGCCAAAATCAGCCCTAGCTCTGCTGCACTCCTACGCGGGCTTCTGTTGTTCAGGATCTCAGGACTTAAAAGAAAAAAATTCCCAAGCAAGGAGCAGCCATAAGCATCTTGAGCTGAGAGGGTAAGGACAGCACCTGAGCACATAGTGCTCTTTGTAACCACTTCTTAACAACACCGGGTCATAGAAATGCTGGCCAGAAGGGACTTCTGGAGGACATCTCCCACTCAGAGTGGGACTATTGCCCACACCAGATCATGTCAGCTTTGCCCAGTCAAGTCTTGAAAATTCAAAGTTTAGAGGTATCTTGAAATGTTTTCAAGCATGTCATTGCCACTGATTTGAGCAGAATTTGGAAACTTAAACACATATACAAATCTGTGTTTAAAACAATAAAGCTAAACAGTTCTTCCACCACTGTAAAAAAAGGAGTTGCTTTTTGAGCTCATGATAATTAAATTTACCTAATCTATAATATAGGGTTATCAACATATCTTGTACAGGCTACCTTACTCCTTCCTTATGTGAATCACAGAAGCTTCTGTAGATGGACCCATGCATCTGTCTTATCCCTTGTAAGCAGTAGGAGAATAGTGACAGGACAGCATCCATTGCAGGACTATAACAGTATATCTGCAGCTCATAAAGAAGTGTTTAAATGGATCCCTTCTTGTGATATTTGCAAAAGCAGGCAAGCAGTCATTCACTTCATATGGACAGCAGCTTAGCCCATCCAGGAGTTGGTTTTGACCATTGCTACTGAATGTTACCTGCAGCGAGCTCTCTAGCAAAAGTATTAAACATTAATATATTTCACTTGTGCCTATTGACTGTGAATTTTAAATAGACTCTGCTATTCTGTCCCAGTGGAAAGATTTTTTTTTCTTTAAGAATATATGGGGCTGTGCTTTCAGTACTTTTTCTTTGTTTAACAAGCAGCTCTTACTGAAAACCCAGTAGACCACAAAACCAGTCAGGGGCTTTTATCCAGGATGTCTGACCCATCGCCTGACAATAATTAGTTCAGGTTAATTACAGCAAATCTGTAGATTTGCAGCCTGAAATCATCTCATCCCCTAAGCTGAACCCTCCAGAGGTTTCTTTTATGAGCTCTGCATCCTAAGGGTGGACTTAAAGTAATGAATTTGTCTCTAATAAGATTCATAGGTTTGTTCCCTAAGCAATGGTGTCAATTATAGAATCTAACACTGATGGCTTATTTTGCTGAAAATAGAGAAATTGAGAGTTTCTAATGAAGCATGCAGGATTTTTAACATTTTTCTTTAACTCTTTGCATTGTCGAAATCTATAAAAATACAATTATGCAAAATATTGTACCACTTTCTATGTTATTTCTGTGTGTGCCAATAGCTAATTTCCTTCTGCTCTATAATGGAAAAGGTTAATGTAATGACTCTGAGATTTCATTTGGAAATGTTCCAGAAGAGCGTCTGAGTATTTGCTGCACTTAATAGCAGGAAGTAATAAGTGAGGTTATATATTGGTGAAAAATATTTCATGTACTGAGAAGATTAATGCTGGAGAGAGGCACAGGGGACACAAGCCTGAGGCTTCCTTCTCAATTCTGACACAATATAATATGTCCATACTTGATACGTGCCCTTCTGTAGTTAGTTCTTAATCATTAACAAAGCAGACAGTAAGTCTCTGGGGGATGAGGTATCAGGAGAAGAGAAGGAACAGGGCTCAGGATTCTCCTTTCCCCTACAAATGAGTGGCAGGCACCTCCAACTGGGAACACTGGACCAGATGGTACTGGTAGCAGCAAGGTGTCTACATAGCAAGATAATGCTATAACACCCTTCAAGGGTTCAACTCTGTCCTGAGTATTTCAATGTCTATGCTAATTTTTGTGCACAGTTATTGTACTTGGAGTTCCTGGAAGACGAACCACCATGTCACAGCTTTATTTCAGCATTTTATTTCACATTAACTTTATTACTTATGAAAAAATGAGCATTATTACATACAAAAGATTTAGCCCTTTCCTTTACCTCAAACTTATCAAATTTCCTTTTAATTCAGATCCCATTCCTGTTGTCTGAGTCAGTCCAAATCACAAAACTAAGGTTTTAAGTTCACGAGAAATAGCTCCAGTAATTTATTTTACTCATTTTAATAATTAAATTATTATTTTGCTTTTAACAGCATTGAAAGAAAAGACAAGGTTCTGGGACTCTTGACACCACTGGAAAGATACTGTTGAGGTTGGACCTAGAAGGGGATAAACGTGGCAATAACTGTCACTAGAAGAGTGAATGTGGCTAAGAGGCACAGTACCCTGTACACCTACAACAGCTCCTAACATTTAAAACACAATTTACCTGAGCAAGATAAATTGCTAAAAAATTTAAACTATCACTCCACTGGTGGTAGACTACCACAAAAGCTTGTTCTGCTCCCCAGCCAGAGGTCACACAGGCTGGTCAATGCAAGCCATATTTTCAGAAACACTTGTAGATCAGCTGTGGTCTCTCTGTGCCTTCAGCTGAGTGGGAGGGGATCCTCCACGCTCATTTGGTTCTTGGCAGCTCAGCTGAGCACACAAATCACCATCCCAAAAGGGGAGTTTGGGTCAGTTGTTACAGGAGCTGGGTACAGACTGTTCAGTTGAACTTGGAGACTTGTGTTGGGTACATGAGAAAGGCATCAGACAGGACAGGCTGCTGCATTCACTGGTGCTCTAGCTCACACTGGGAGCAGGGATTGAGGGCTGTGTATCTCCTCGCCTACCCCAAGTTGATGAGTTCACTGAATTCTCACTTTTTTCTGACTGTCATGCGTAATCTTCCACTGATCTGTGCTCTGAAGGCTGCTTATCTAATGAAGTCTATTTCAATGCACATTTGAAGCAGTAAAGGCATCCATTAGGAAGAATAATATTTAGAAAAGGAAAAAAATGCACCAGAGATGCAAGATTAAAAAGAAAACTCCCTTCTCTAGGTTAAGCACTGATCAGATGCTTGCAGTGATGCATTTTTTAAGCTGGAAAACACTGTAGTAATGTATAATGGATTTACATGGCAACATTTGGGGGGGGGGAGGGGGGGGCTGCAGGGTGACTTCTGTGAGAAGGAATAATGGCTACCCCCATGTGAGAGACAGCCAGTTCCAGCTGGTTCCAAGACGGAACCAATGCTGGGCAAAGTTGAGGCCATCAGCAACGTGGATAGTGCCTCTGTGATAATGTATTTAAGAAAAGGTAAAAAACTCTGGGCAGCAGCTGTGAGAGGGGAGTGACAATATTTGTGAGAAAGAGCCCTGTGAGCCCTGAGGAGAGGAAGGAAGAGATGCTCCAGGCACAGGAGCAGGGATTCCCCTGCAGCCCCTGGTGAAGACTATGACAAGGCAGGCTGTCCCCCTGCAGCTCATGGAGGTCCACAGTGGAGCAGCTGGACATGCCCTGAAGAAAGCTGCAGCCCATGGACAGCCTATGCTGGAGCAGGTTCCTGCATGACCTGTGAACCCAAGGGGAACCCAGGCTGGCACAGTCTGTACCTGCAGAACTGTGACCTGTGGGAAGGACCCATGGTGGAGCAGTTCATGGAAAACTGCAGCCCGTGGGAAGGGCTCGTGCTGGAGCAGGGGAACAGCACAAGGAGGAAGAAGTGGCAGAGATGAAGTTATGTACTGACCGCAGCCCCCATTCCCCACCCCCTTGCACTGCTTGGGGAGGGAAGATAGAAGAGTTGGGAGTGAAGTTAAGCCTGGGAAGAAGGATAGGGGCAGGGAGAGGTGTTTTTAGTTTTGTTTTTACTTCTTTCTACCCTTGTCTGTTATTAATCGGCAATAAATTAATTTCCTTAAGCCTGTTTTGCCAGTGACAGTAATGATGAGTAAACTCCCTGTCCTTACCTTGATCCATGAGGTTTTCATCCTATTTTCTCCCTGTCTTGCTGAGAAGGGGCAGTGAAAGGGTGGCTTGGTGGGCATCTGGCAGCCAGCAAAGGTCAACTCCCCACAAGTACCAAGGTCTAAACCTTTAATAGAAAAATTACTTGATTTCATATTTTCCCAATGGGCTCCAGGACTGTATTTCTGGAGAAGAAAACCCATACCTAAGAAAGCAAATGGATTGGTCACTACTCCATCTCAGATGGCAAGTGCTTTAGTATCAGCTGCTGTTTTCTCCGGGGCAGGGATCTGAACCTACAAACTGGATATTGTACATGGATATCCACTCTCCTTGAGAGAAGAGAGGGTCTACATCAGCCTATCTGTAAGTCAAGCTGCCCTCTTACTCATTCAGACAAATAAAAACTCTTTCAAGACAAGCAATTGAAGACCATATCAACACCCCAGAAGTTGCAGCACATGTCTTAAACACAGCTTGACCTGAGATTTGTATTTCTGGGGAGGAGGCAAGAGTAGGAGGATCATATTAGAAAAGGCTCAATTTTCTTCGTTCAAATAAAAATTCTACAATCTCTTAAATCTCTCCTAAAAGTAAAAATTGTTTTTCAGGTAGCCCTAGGGACTGTCAAGTGGTATCAATTACTTATAAAACTATTTTGGCCACCTCTTTGAAAACATTTCCCTTACATAGTTATCAAGCAGGGGTTTCGTTAGGGGAGGCACATGCTGCACTCTGTTGTTAACCCTGTTAACTCAGCATTACAACATATTTTGCCACATAACAACCTCTTCTCATAGAAAGACCACAAAAAAGCTCTCAGGTGTACAGAATATCCATCTTTTAATCCTGTATTGCAGTCAGAACTCTCCTTACTTGGAACCTGTAACCTGTTAATTGCCTTACTCTCATTTATATGATAAGTGGTTCATTTCCTTTATTGTGATTGAATCCCCTCCCTATATTACAAGAAATCTGGAGCTGCAGAGAGTGCTTGATTGGATTTCATTGCTGTAGGCTATTTCTTAAACAGGTTACAGGTTGACAAACATAGAAGAGGGATCAATATCCATCCTTTGCCTCATTGACAAGCTAATCTTTTCAGTAAACATTTCATCAGTACCTGCCATTTGTATACATACCTGCCTCATGAGGATGGAGAAAGCTCTGCTTTATAAGGTTTAGGTAACTAATAAATGAAAAGACAAGAATATAAATGGGGTAAATCATCAAGATAGCATTTTTAGGAAAATAGCCTTTCATTGCCTGCAGAATACAACCAAGCACGTTCCCAACCATTCTTAATTTTAATTAGGTTGCATTACACTCAGACCTGGTGTCAGCTTCTGTTTCTGTAGCTCATCTTGTACCACCCTCTCAGAAAGGTCTGCCCCTCAGCCTGAAATCTTCAACTGTGTTACAAATGCTATTGAAGATCACGCTCACCGGAATTAGAGATATTAAATGAGCTCAGCAAATGTAACAGGGGAACTAAACTGTCCCTTTTCAATGCATGGGGCCTGCCCACTTTTTCACTCCAGTGTAAATGAGAAGGACCATCACGCTCAACAAAGTGACATCCTCCAATCTTATCAGAGGTAACAGGACTACAGAACTATTTTGAGTGGGGTTTTAATGAAGTCAAGGCTCCACTAAACACTTAAAACTCATGAGTCATAGTCCAAAAGAAAGAGAGAAAACTATGTCAGGTGTCTTTGGAGACATCTTTTTTCGTTTGCTTTTGTGTCACACACTGAAGTCTCCTTCCCCCACAATGATGTGGGCTAGAAACTGGCATTGTCTCTGACATAAATGAGGGCCAAGATGATTGCTGTATTTAGGCTTCTTTTACAGTACTGCCTATTCGAACTGCATGGCTGAATGACAAATGCTGCAAAAATTGGCAATGCTGAATTATGGTCAAACCTGAGGCAGAGCATGAAGATATTCCCTGCAGGGTCCAGGGTGAAGGAAAATGGCCAGCAACCATGAAACTTTGGGTTCACAATAAAATAAAATAATTCCGCTGCTGATACTTTAGTAGTAAGTTTATTACTATCTTCCTATCTTCAATATCAAAGAAGCAGATATTGGTGATGCAAACCGGCTGTAAAGCATGGCAGGAAATCAATTTCTCTTACCAGCCCTTCCTTTGCTTCTAGAATCCAAAGCTGCTACTGGCTGTACTAAAGGACTGCACTATTTACTCTTGCACTCCTGAAATACAGCCAACAGAAAAGACATGCAGAACATGTGCACATGAAAACAGCTGTTTTCGACATAGACAAGTCTCCCTTCGTTGCTCCAGACTCTGCTTTTTCACTAAGGCTAACAGCAGCAGGTGTGATGGTGCAATCTGGCCATGGGTGCATACGCTACTTTCTCTAAGGTGCTTCTGATCAAAGTTACAGCATTCCTCTATCTTCAGGCAACGTTAAGGCTTCTAGACTATCCCCATATAAAACCGCCAGTGGATGTTCTATGCAGTCATATCAACACGCCTAGGATACTGCACCAACTCTGCTTATGGTCTATGTTCATTCCTTTTGACATTTTTAATTTGCCATTTTGCCAAGTCTGACAAACTAGAAAACCCCCCTCCAATCATTTTGGAGGCAAGCTCTTTCTTCAATTTCTCACTAACTTTCCTGTTTCATTTCTTCTGTGACATAAAGACACTCTATTAAACCACACAGTAACATTTACCAGTCAAATAAACTTTGTAGACAGTATAAAATACTAGAGGTGAAGATTACCCCAGATATAACTTTGCTGACACCACAGGAGTAACATTAGAGATATATTTCAGTCCTGCATCTTGCCAATGAAAATTGAGGTGATAACTGTTCAGTGCTTGAGGAATGAGAACAGAGAAAAAATGGGACAGTGTAAAGGTCAGGAGAACACACGTATTTCCTTTTCTTCCCAAGGAAGACCTTTCTTTTAAAATTTTAAAAAGTCTTTTAAAATACAAATTAACTAACTGTAAAACACCGCAGCTGTCTATTCTATCATGTATATATCATAACATTAGGAAGAGCAAGTGGAAAGGAAGAGCTCAGTTAATGTTCAGAAGTCTGGGAAAGGATTTAATGTAACATATTTCCAGCATATTGGATGCCCTCTTTTCTCATATCAAGACAGTCCATGTAGGTCTGAGAACTTTTGTTTTCTAGCATTTTCACTTAGCAGAAGCAGTGTTAGGATACATCTTTTATTTGATGTGCAGACTAGAATAGAAACGTAAGAGGGAAAAAATATTCCCATAACCATAGGTTAATTGCTAGTAAATGTTGCTCAAGCAGTCTTGGGTATGTTGATTAATGGCCTCAGTGAGCAGCTGAAAAATAGCTATGCTGCTGGAAAGATCATTAGCAATTTTAACTCTTCAGCTATTGTGATGGGCATAGAGAAGCAATTACTAACATTTATAATACATTTCACTGAGTACAGTGGCATTCTGAAACGCAAGTTACAATGAGGTGGAAACAATCACTGAGTTTTTCTTCTGTTCAGTTTTATAGATGTTTACAAGACTGAGAGAGGCAAGATTTTTTTTCCCTTCTTTTTCTAAAGCTTTTAGACACATCCTTGATAAATGCACAGGAAATTTTATACATAAACAAAAATACTCAGTTCTGCTTATTAATCCTATTATTTGAAAGAGGAGAGGGACAAAGATGCTGCATGAAAGGTAGCATGCCAGTGAGCAGACCTTGTTTTAGCTTGTTGAGGCACAGCAATATTAAGCCGTGCCTTGCAAGAGCACAAAGCTTGCAGTCCAGAGCCCAAAGAAAAGAACTATGGGCTTTCAAGCTGCCTCTGATCTTTCAAACTCTGAATATCACAGCCTTCCTCAGAGCATCCAGGAGACCCTGGTGTTTTTGGGAATTCATGACAATCTTTTCTTACCTGGAGTGGCTGCAGACCCTGATGGTGCTACCGTGCCTATTGCAGTTTCAGTGAGGGGTTCTCTCAGCAGTCAGAAGAGGGGATTTCAAAGCTCTTATAGACCACTTCAGGCCATTTACACTGCATAAAACCAGGGCAAGGATATCATCAGCAGCCTTCAGATAGCCGCCCAGCTTCACAAACACAGTCATAAATTGCCTTTTTCTAACCTAGTCCTCAGAAAAGAACGAAAGTATCACCTTCAGCCTGATTCTTCCTAGTGAGGCTTCTGCAGGCTAGAGTGTGGCCCCACAACACCTGAAACACTGCATGCAGCAGGGTGGGAAAATAAGCAGCTAGGCTAAGAAAAAAAGGTCATAGACACACACCTGCATACACAGCGGTGAACATTGCTTTGTTCAGCTATAAAGCAGCCTCTGGAAATGATGATCAGATTCCTTGAAACAATGTACCTTTCAGCTGTCTGTGTGCTAGGCAGGGCATACTGGTACACAGGTCTGCCAAAATCAACTCTGTGTTGCTGAAAGCTTGGTACAGCTGCAGAATCTCCTCAGTCTGCCCCACTGCATGAGCCAGATGTGCACAGAACGATCCTTTGCAGTCTTTATTATGTTTTTTCAACCCTCCCATATTCTTTGGGTCACCTTCCATTTTCAACCCTAGGAATTTCTTGATGTCTTCTGTCCACCAGATCATGTCTTTACTGAGGAATAGCATATGGGATACACGCTGACGAACATTTTATCACTTTGTAGGCCCTGGTCTAGAATATAATCACCATATAAAGGCTTTATGAAGCATCTGTGATGCCTAGAGCCCTCTCTCCCTGCCCTCTTTCTGTGCTAGCACAGATGTACTTGTGTCACCTACCTTCAGAGACTCCATGACTCATATTAGCATTCAAATCCCAGGAGGGGAAAATAAAACAATCCTGAACTGCAAGACAAAAAGGATGGCAAGAAGCTGAAGGCTATATCTGGCTGATAATGAGACAAGTTCAATTGTAGCAGGCTCCTGGAAAGCTCATCAGGAACAATCCCTCACATGGTTTCAGAAAACATGCAACAGGAAATTACAGCCTGAAGGCACTGTGTTCGCTAGCAATTCCCAACCAAGAAAGGGAGAGAGAGGACAAACCAAAATAATTGAATAAGACTCTTTGAGCTTTGTATACAAGCTCTGCAATTGCCAAGGGAAGTGGGCAAGCAGCCAAAAGGACATAATATATATCACTAATTATCAAATATAGGACAGAAATAGCCTACTTCTTGGAAAAAACAATTCATAGAAACATGGAATTGTTTAAGTTGTAAAAGACCTTGAAGATCACCAAGTCTAACCATTGACCTAGCACTGCCAAGTCCATCACTAAGACATGTACCTAAGCATCACATCTACATGTCTTTTAAATACCTCCAGGGATGGTGACTCAACCACTTTCCTGGGCAGCCTCTTCCAATGCCTGACAACCCTTTTGTTGAAGAGATTTTTCCTGATATCCAACCTAATCCTCCCCTGGCGCCATGTGAGCCCATTTCCTCTTGTCCTGACACTTGTTACATGGGAGAAGAGACCAACCGCCACCTGCCTACACCCTCCTTTCAGGCAGCTGTAGAGAGCAATAAGGTCCCCCCTGAGCTGCCCTTTCTCCAGACTAAACAACCCCAGTTCCCCCAGCCGCTCCTCATGAGACTTGTGCTCCAGACCCTTCACCAGCTTCGCTGCCCTTCTCTGGACACGCTCCAGCACCCCAATGTCCCTCCTGCATTGAGGGGCCCAGAACTGAACACGGGATTTGAGGTGGGGCCTCACCAGTGCCCAGCACAGGGGGACGATCACTGCCCTTGTCCTGCTGGCCACACTGTTTCAGATACAAGCCAGGATTGTTAACCTGGCACATGGCTGGTTCATATTCAGCTGGCTGTTGGCCAGCACCCCCAGGTTCCTTCCTTGAAGCAGATCACCACTCCCCTCCAACTTGGTCTTGTCTGCAAACTTAGTGAGGGTGCACTCGATCCCGTCGTCCCGATCATTGATAAAGGTATTAAATGGAACTGGCCCCAGTACCGAGCCCTGGGGAACACCACCCGTGACCAGCTGGATGTAATTCCATTCAATACCACTCTTTTGGGCTCAGCCATCCAGCTATCTTTCTTGGCAGTACCCCACCAACAGCCAACTTGCTATTGCAGGGGATTTTGTCTGTTTTGCAGACAGCCTGAGTAAATGTGGGGGAATGAAGAAAAGTGGAGGCAGGAGGAGAGGGGAAGCCATCTACACTGCTTGTGTGGCCAGGCAGGACATTGCTTCCTCTCAGATGGGGGCAAGTGCTACAGGCTCGGCCAAGGCGCTCCGAGGTAGCCTTGCAGCCCCGATTCTGCCTGGAGCTGTGGCCAGAGATCTCCTCCTCTGTCTTCTCCCACTCCCGACACATTCACAGGCACCAGTCAGCACGCCAACAGGTATCTTGCACTTTCCCTCTGTGTCCAAGGCCAGGTGAGGGTATTTAGCTATTTGAGGCAGTACTACAAAACAACATTGAGAACTCTATCAGCCAGGACACTAAGAAATGCAAACTTTTCATGTCATACATTTCCTTGTTGTTAGTTTGTTTTCTGGAGCCGATGTTTGATGTGGACTTTGGATGCAGGTACAGACAGAGCAGCAGGCCTAAGCTGTGGTGCCTGAGGCAGCTCTAGGTGCAGACTCCGGGCTCACTGAAAAACCACAGGACAGAACCCAAATCCACTCGCTGCTCCATCGCTGTACCTCACTCTGTGTTTCTATGGGCTCAGCTAAATCCCTTCTGAATTACATTTTCAGTCAAATTCACAGCAAAACCACCCCAACCCTGGCCCATCTTTATTCCACCGGCTTCTGTGATTATTTTAATATATTCCATAACAGAGCCGTGAGATCAAGATCATTAAAAGTTACGCCTAGAGCCAAAGCTAAGGTGGCATAGATGGCAGGGCGCCGCGGGTGGGGGGGGGGGGGGGGGGCGGGGTCGGCGGGACTGGCAGAGGCGGGGAAGGGGGGGCCGGCCCCGGCCCCGCTGCCCGCGGCGGGCGGGAACCACGGAGCGACGCTGCCACCTGCCGCCCGCCGCCCGCCGCCGCTGGGCCGGGCCGTGGCGGTCCCGGGGCCGCCCGGAGACAGGCCGCCCGGAGACAGGCCACCAGGAGACAGGCCACCCCGAGGTAGGCCGTCCGGAGACGCCCGGAGACAGGCCGCCCGGAGACAGGCCACCGGAAGACAGGTCGCCTGGAGACAGGCTGCCCAGAGACGCCCGAAGACAGGCCGCTCGGAGAAAGGCCGCCCGGAAACGCCCGGAGACAGGCCGCCCAGAAACAGGCCGTCCGGAGACAGGCCGCTTGCCACTGTGGTGGCCGGGCAGCCTCTAGTAGGGCACAGCCACGCCGCCCTGCCCGGGGTTGGTTTTCATACCAAACAGGGGGGTGAAAAACGTAAGGGTCTATCCCTTCAAAAGGTTTCGGCAGGCAGGCAGCAAAAAAGGACAAATTAAGTCTCTGACGAAATGGCCGGGGTGAAGAAGAAACATAGGACAGACCCTGACAGAAATCCGTCGGACACCCCACGTGTGTGACTGCAGAGCAATCGCTGCCGTTTCTTCTTCTCCAGCACATTAACTGTATTTTACAGCTGTGCCCGCCTTAAGGAAGAGAGGGGCTATGTAACACCTCGGCATGTAGCGCTGGGAGCCGGGCTTTGCAGCAGGTGCATAGGGCTGGGCCCAGGGCGGGTGCCAGGCCCCCAGCACCCCCGCAGCTCCCTGCAAACGGTGCCAGAGGGTGAGCTGGGGAGGGCCTTACCGGCACGGCTGAGGGCAAAGCGGCCTTCATGATTGTCTCCAAAGAACAGACAGCCAGCTAGACCTCCCTCCTGACACGCCAGTGAGCACGTCAGAGCTGATGGGTAGGGGAGAAGTTGTTCTGAACATTCCCAGCCTTTCATGATATAACCCCCCATTCTGGATTTTGATGATCAGCTTTGCCCGGGCAGGCTGCCCCCACCAGGCATCACAGAGTAGCAGGCTCTGCATCTTGGCTGTACTTAAATGTACTCTTGCTCTCTGCAGCTCTCTTTCTTCACAGCTTCTCCTAGGTTGCTCAGATCCTGGTCTGCGTATCGTCCATGCTGTCCGTGCCTGCTTTTTCTGTGTTATTTCTTTCCAGCTCACCTGATGTAACCAAAAGCCAACTGCATGTCATTGCATCGATGACAAGATTCTTGCAGTCCTGTCTTGCTCAGCATTCTCCTAGACCTGCTAGGACAGACAGCTCAGAACAGACAGAGGAATTGGTGTCTGAGCAAAACCAAACAATATAACTTCTTATTAGAGGATATAGTAGGTAGGACCCTGATAGCACTGCTCAAGAAAGTAAACCAGCTCAAAAGAGGAGCCTTGCAAGGCAGATTTACAGTGATTGCTGTGTTGTGCAAGGGTAAACGCAGCCAGACAGCCCTACTCTCCATGGAGGTACAGAGGAACTTTGAAGTGTATGGGGAGGAGCATAGAGGAGAGGGGGTCGCTTGGCCCCCAGACTGCTGTTTGGGGTATGTGGGAGCACAGCGATGGCACTCATCCCAGGAGGGCAGCAGGGGCGCCCACCATCAGAGGGTGTCTCCAGAGACCAGGAAGGGGAGGCTGAGCCCAAGCACTGCTGGAAGACTCTCAGGCCCTCCTTGGCTTTCAGCACTTAATGCCTTTCACAGAGGGTGGTTTTAACAGCTTGAAGAAGCAGGTTATTTCCTAGATTGTGACTTCCTTTGGGCTGATCATATAGGAAATCCAAGGCCTAGTCCAACTCCTATTTTGTGTTCCTGCCACAAGAAGTGAAATCCCACAGTCTGGTGTGCAGAGTTTTGGGGAGCAGAAATTAGCTTGTGATGTCCCCCAGAAGGGCAAAGGAAGAGCTGAAAGGCACCAGAACTCAGTCTCACTATCTCCTTATGGTATGGTTTGGGAAAGGCAGTACAAGGATGGAACAGCTAACTGTGGATCTGGATGTGCAGACAGGTTTTTTGGTCTTTGGGTTGTGTAAAGTAGACAGAAATAGTGACGTAATTTTCAAATTTCACTTTCCTACTGTTTAATAACTAAAGCAGCCTACTCCTGACTTTTTTGTGTGTTCTCCCTAAAAATACAGGTTTGGGAGGAAGAATTGCCTGGGTTTTGTCCTTTGGGGAAGATAAAGGAGGGAAGCTGGCAAATTAAAATGCATAATGCAGGCTTCCCTTTTTAGCACTTTTTAAAGACTTTTCCCAGTTCTTCCCTAAGTGCTTTGGTATTATTTAAATGAGAAAATTGGAAATGAAGCTTCAGACCAACTAGAATGCCTCCTCTTCTTTCTCCTTCTGCTGCAAAAAGACCTTAGAAACCATCTGCAGACCTCTAAAGATTTCTGTGGTATCAAAGCTGTCAGATCTGCCTTTTCTTTATTTCCATGGCTTCTATGTGCACAACCTGGCTGAGAAAGCTCTTAAGCACCTTGTTCTTCTCTAAAATGACAGGACACAACCTTTTTTTGCCACCCCCCAATCCCTACAGCTCTCCACGATGTGGCGGAGAGTGGAGCAGTACACCTACACAGATTCTGTATGGCTGGTAAGTCAGGTTTCAGTGTACACTTCCCAAAAATCATACGGCTTTTGAGTGAGTCACATCAGCAATGTTACCATTCCCTTTCCATTTGGACTCCTACATACACCACGGTTTACTGTGCAGCCAGAGTTCATTTGCAGAAGGCATCAACATCATGATCTTGGGTCACGAAAAACACACTGTTTAAAAAAATTTTTTACAATCATACAATCATACTTGCACGGACTCTACTGAGTAGAGTGCAAGAAATATGCATTAAGTCTATTTGAGTGGCTTTGTGTTTCTTCCGTGTCCTAGTACCTCTGATGTCCCATAAAAATACTCTACCTAAAAAGCTCTGGAAGTGCAGATGCCACTGTAATGTTAAACAAATATAACTACAAGCTTTGTTTTGTTTTGTTCTCTCTTTACCTACCTTCCCAGTTCTCTCTGACATTAAAATAAAACCTAGATGCCAGCAGAGAAAAATTCTGACTTGACTCACTCAACTAGCACATATACACTTTTACATCAACCATTCAAGGAATTACAGGGCCAATAGCAGCAATGTCATCAGGAAAACCTAGAATATTTTAATACCATTAGTTTATTTAGCATCAGCTTTTACCTTTATGTCAGTTGCAGCAAGACTGTTCTTTTTAGAAAGTCCTGTTTTCATTCTCAGGGGTGGTAATGCTCTGCACGTGAAACGTTAGCCTATTTGGAGCTGCAACATTTGTCAGCTGAAGGCTGAAGAGAGGAAGGCCCCAAGACTGCAGTTACTGAAACACACACATCTGAGTGGGAGTTGAGTGGGTATTCCTTACTAAGAACACTGAGAGAGGGAGCAGCAGAAATAACATACAAAGCAGGAGTTCAAGACAGAAAGAGGTACGCCTCTTCATCTTCAGCTTCAAGTGTTAGCTCAATCTTTGCATAAAGGGATGATGCATGACTTGCTGTGCGATTTATCCTTTCTTAGAAGGTCTCTTCTTTCTTTCCTGGATTAGAGTACTTGCTGCTTTTATTTGCTCCATGCTGCAAAAGTAATAATGTCCTGTATTAATGTCCTGGAAATGAAATTTGGAGATTATTCCACAAAGACTCAAGTAACAGCAGACTTGAGTAATTCATATTCAAAAATATTTAATTTTCAGATGTTGATTATATGTGTTAAATTCTTGGTTACAGCAAGAAGATTGTAACATACAGCATCACAGTGACATATAATCAAGCCATAACAGTGCAGTTTATTACAACTGTGTAAACAAAAAGAAGTATTTCTGTAATGGCACTCTTCATGAACCAAATTCTGGCATATTGAATCTCAGCAGAAGTCAAAAGAAACATTTACAAAGAAAAGAAAACCCCAAATGGAAGCACAGCATATGAACCTGGCCAAAATGGCCCAATTCACAAGAGAAGAAAGTGTCTTTTGAATTTTTGCTTGCTTGCTTTTAAGGAAATTCAGTCTGAAGTTTTTCAAGGCATCAATCCAGCATGTGAAGTATTTTTACTATTGAATGTTACGAACAAAGAGTAAACGTCTTTTAATTATGACCATGTGAATACCTCTTACTGTGACATTATTAAAGGAGACAAGAGATGATTTGGGGATGTTATTGTCTGTATAGCATGACACCTGAAGATATTCCTTAGGAAATAAAAATAAGTTGAGAAACAAAATCCAGCATGCTTTATCAAAGTAACTTTTTTGTGTGAAAATATCTAAGAGAAAAAGTAGTATCTTACTTTCTTGTAACAGAAGTAAACCATTTGATTATAAGACGATGTACATACTGTAAACTGTAAGATTGGGTTTGAACTTGACATACACTCATCTCAAATAGATTTTAAGTATTAGCACCTGAAATGTAACGCTAGGATTTAAACAATTTTAGTAGCTTTCAGGTCATGCATGCATTATGGTTTGCTTTATAGACAGAATTTTGCCAGCCATGTTTTAGTGTTCTGTGAGATCCTTTTAATAAAACCATGTAGGTCTGAATTCCACTACATTTTATATGTGTACCTTTCATGTGGGAAGTTTTGCATATATTCCATGTGCAGAGAGAAGGCTCCAGAGTAGCAGGAGGTATAGATAGAGCAAAGAAGTTACAGTTATTAGAAAATACTGGAAAACTGGGACTACATGATGTACTTACAAGCTGGTATCTTCAGTTTACAGAAAGCTATAAATGTACTTGTTTAAAAAGAAAGACATCCAACATGTGCTTACTCACATGCTGACACAGAGTTCATGCAAACTATTAAAAAAAAAGTTACAGATTTTAACCTTCGGAAGTGCTGCATAGACTTCATCCTCAAATAAACTGAAGCCCCCTCAGAAACAACAGGGACCTAATGTGCAGATTGACTCAAGCAACATGTAATTGCTTCCTCTGTAATGAGAAGTGAACAGCAGTATCAAACAGGAAATTTCATTGAATCTTGTTTCATTTCAAACACTGTTAAGTCCAAATCCAGGTTCACTTGTCATTAAGCCATAGGACTACCTTAAAAAAAAAAGAAAGTTATTTTCTTGGAGGAAGGACATTTTCTTCATAATAGCCTGGATTTACTACATTTCCAGCGGGATCATATCTAGCCACCACAAACGTTGAGCCATCACTAGCAGATGCTTTTCCAACTCCCATCTTTTTTGTATTCTTCCAAACCATTGCTGTGAAGTGACCTGAAGAAAGAGGAAGAAATATTTGCATTCATTTTAGGTACTAAATCTATAACATTCCCTTTAGCACATGAGAGGCGGGGAAAGAAAGAACAATACAATACTGTTCCTTTCTCTTAACAGGAGAACAAGCTAAGGACATGAAAAAGACCCTACATAAAGGATTTTATCTTGAAAAAGCCTTATCTGATCTGGGTCTACACTATTATTCCCATTTCCATGTCATATATGCAAAATGAGAATACCTAGTAGGAGAATCATGAAAGAGATAGTTTGATGAGTATCTGATAAAATTTGACAAAGACATCACATCACGGTCCTTACTCCCTGCAATATGAATAGCAGTTCTGCCAGTGACTGTTAGACATTTGCTTTAGCCATCTCATGCTCCCCCATGTGTCTGCATGTGCAACTGTTCACAATAACATTTTTTGAGGCTTCTGCCTAGCTGTAATAGTCCACTCTGCATTGTTCTGCTCTGCCAGTTGTTCCCTCTATGCATAGAAAAATCCCATCGAAGAAAGACATTATTTTCTTCATCTGAAACAAGCTCAGGCATATCTCTTGCTTGACCATCGTTCAAGGAAAAATGTTCTATGTTCATCCAACACCAGCGTGTCAATATGCAGTCACTGGCCTGTTCCTCGTCTCCAAATTATATCTGAAGTCATCTGTGTGATTGGAGTAATATAATTTGGTAAAATTCACATCAATGTAAACACCAGCATAATACATTTAATAAATACTTATATGATTCCAGTTTATATTTTCTACAAATTAATTTGCTTAAAAATAAGTTGCCTTTCAAAAACTTTGGAGTTGGAGGAAAAATGCACTATTAAAGAACCCCACAACTTTTGCTTACTTCCTCATTTCTCAGTTGCCTTTTACCCTTCTGTCAGTTTCTAACATAAAACTTTGGGGAAAATCTAATGTTTTTCCCCTAAGAAAAATAGGTAGATCTCTTAAAAATATCAAACAAGTTGGCTATCCAATTTTTTAAAGTAAAAGCTGCATTTTTGAAAAGACAGTGCCTGGTCTGAACTTACCTGTCCCAGAAGAAAACCCTGGGTTTTGAAAGCTATAATTTTTTATTTCACTGTACCATCTGTCAGCCACATCCTTCCCTGAAAAAAAAAAAAGAAATCTGCTGTGGAATCATGACATAAACACAGAAGTGTAGCTCCCTTACAGCCCAGCCAGCAAGAACCTCTGTTAATAGCTGGCAAGGACTTCTAGAAATACTTAGAAAGTCTCTATAATTTAAAGAGGTTTTGAAATGTAGGTAACATGGTAGTACATGTATCTTACCAACTTTAATTGTTTTTCAATAGCTGTTGCTACTCAGTTATTACGGACTCATAGAAGGAAAGGTTGGAAGAGACCTTTAAGATCATTGAGTCCAACCATTAGCCTAGCACTGCCAAGTCCACCACTAAACCATGTCCCTAAGCACCGCATCTACATGTCTTTTTAAATACCTCCAGGGATGGTGACTCAACCACTTTCCTGGGCAGCCTCTTCCAATGCCTGACAACCCTTTCAGTGAAGAAATTTTTCCTAATTTCCAATCTAAACCTCCTCTGCACAACTGGAGGCTATTTCCTCTTGTCCTGTCGCTTGTTACTGGGAGAAGAGACTGAACCCCCACCTACCTACACCCTCCTTTCAGGTAGTTGTAGAGAGCAATAAGGTCTCCCCTGAGTCTCCTCCAAACTAAGCGACCCCAGTTCCCCCAGCCGCTCCTCATCAGACTTGTGCTCCAGACCCTTCACCAGCTTCGCTGCCCTTCTCTGGACACGCTCCAGCACCCCAGTGTCCCCCTTGCAGTGAGGGGCCCAGAACTGAACACGGGATTCGAGGTGGGGCCTCACCAGTGCCCAGTACAAGGGGACGATCGCTGCCCTTCTCCTGCTGGCCACACTGGGGGGGATACAAGCCAGGATGCTGTTGGCCTTCTTGGCCCCCTGGGCACACTGCTGGCTCGTGTTCAGCCGGCTGTCTACCCCTACCCCTGGGTCCTTTCCCCCAGGCAGCTTTCCAGTCACTTTTCCTAATTTACTAAGCTACTAATTTGTTCAATACTTTTTGTTAAGCATCTCATGCCATCAGTGCCATCAGTGACTTGAGTTCTGCCTGACACAAGCACTGTCCATCAGTTTATCCACTGGAGTGCCAGGACCATGTGGCTGGCACAGCCTGCCTCAAAGCCTGGGCAGGCAACACACAAAACACCTGTAGAACCATGTCGAATTCATCCTGTTCAAGGAAGATCTCTGCAGTAAGGTGCTCACCTATTAGGTCAGAGCTGGTGAAGACTACTATACTACCACCAACAGATCAGGAAACAGGACCATCCACCAATTCTCTACTGTTAGATCTTAACAAGGCTGAAGTTAGGAAAATCTTCAGACAAGAGAGATGTGTGGCACAGCATTTGAATTGAGATGGGGCAGATACCCCTTTAGCCCTCAAATAAATGTCCTCAAAGAAACCATCTGGCAATTTAAGACATTGAGTTTACATTTTGTTCTGCCCAGAACCTTCTGTAACTTTCTTTCAGCCTGGAATATAATGAAGGCACATCTCCTTCATCTTGGATGAGTGCTCCTGTCATTAGGCTTCTACAAACAGCTTTCACGAGATCCTCCCTCTTGGAACATGTTTGAAAAGACTGAAGTGAGCCTTGCCAGATTTTCTGAGCAAAAGGGCACAGGGGTCTTTTCTCCAGGGAGGCCTCCCACCTGTGGACGCAGGTGTATGAATATATCCTCTTACAGCTCCAGGCAAACCAAAGAAAAATGACCCTTCTGACATCCTCTAGTTTTCTGTGTTCTCATCAGCATTTAATACTCCAAATTTCTAAGTGCATTCATTTTTAGGGGTTCTTACTAAGCACTACAGTCACTGTGAATGTCCACTTTGAGGCACTCTTAACTCAGGGTACTACAGATACCTCAAATACACATGCCTAGGAGCAGCTGCTGTGTGGAAGTCCTTGCATCCAGCACTGTCTCATCAAAGGCTTTCACTGACCACGGCTGTATAAGGACTGTGACTATGGCCAGTGATGTAGCACTACATGGCTGTGGGTCTTTAAGGTTGATATTTGCCAAAGAAATAATTCTTACTCATTTTCTGTTGAGCAATTACAGAACCTGATAGAAAGGAGCAGATTCTGCTAATCTGCAGCGGGTCCCATGGAACAGGTACTCAGAGGGCAGGAGCTCAAACCAGAACTTGCAGATCCTGTGCACTCAAAAGTCAAATGTTACTTCTTTTCCATTACTGGTTGTTAGGAAATTCTTGTGTCAAACACAGGCAGGGGGGAAGGAGGCAGGTTTTTCCTTGAGCTACATCAATAATGAAATTTCTGCTTAGCATTCCAGGAGGTATAACGCAAGGCCGGTTGATTTCATAGCAAGCTGCCAACACTCTTAGGCCTACCGTCATGAAGAATGCTGGTCCCTGGTGAACTGTTGGCTGCAGAACAGCAATGACTCATGTTTTGCTATTTTGCAGCAAAAAGTCTTAAACTCGCACTGTTTAATGGTGTTAACATCTTTAAACTTCACCTTCTTATGAGTGCAGTCTGCTAAAAGGATGGCGTTGTTAGCCTGGCTGTCAGAGCCATCTCTTGAGAGGTTTGTGAACTGAAAGTAGTATGAACTTACCTGTGCCGTGCTGCTTGTTACGAATAGTGCTCTCTTAGCAGAATCAATTCACATTTTCTACATAAAAAGGCAGCAAAACCTCTCTTGCTTCCCAGAGTAAATGATTCCAGAATAAAAATAGGTTCCTTCTTTCCCTACTGTCCCTAAGCCAAACAACAAACCATGTATGTAGAGGAATGAAGGCAGTGAGTTGATGAACATTGATGATACACAGCTGTGGCCTTGCTACGTAGGCAGTGGGTTGATTGACATGGACAATGTGCAGCTGTAGCTTGTTCCTGCAAAGTGGTTAAATAGCACTGAGGAGCATGGGAGGAGGGAGGTTAGATGTGGGAGGGGGTCTGGAGAAGGGAGACCCTAGATGTAGCAGAGACATGGAATAGGGTGGTCTGGCCTCTGAAGGATGGAGAAACAGCAGGGACAGTAGAATCTGACCCATGGTAAAGCCTTGTTGCAGCCTGCTAGTTTTGCTTGTGCTGTGACACGTGTAGACCTGTTTTATGGCTGAAGTCTGTAACGTAAATATCTGTTCATTTGTTACTCACACTAAAGCAAAAATGAAGACTGAGAAAAGTGCAAAGACCAATCTTCATGCAATACAAGAGGAAAACATACATAGTAAAAAAATCCAAGCAAAACAAGAAGATCATCCTGTCCCCTCCTAGACTTCAAAACTATAAAGAGTTTAGATGTGTTTTGTGGTAAGCTGAGTGGAACAGAAGTACAGAATGTGACTGCAGACATATCAGGCCTTATGAAGAACATGTATTTTATGTGTATAAGTGCTTAAGTTACTAAACTATGTAAGTAGTGTTTTTACATATGTAGGACTGCACTCCCACTGCTACCAGTGCTTCATTCCCTCTGTTAACATATCAGTGTGATATAGTATAAAGAGCAGCTCAAGAGAAAGTCATCCCCACTGCTTACTGTAGCTCTAAGAAGTGTACCTATGCTGCATGTGACAAGAACTTTAAATCTCCATAATGGAAATATTGCAGGACACATGGAAGTTTTGACAAACACAGTATCTCTTCATAATTATTTTTTTTAAAATTTAAAGAATACAATCGTGAAAATTTGGCAACTCTTTAATTCAAGGGAGACATCAATAGCATCAGGTAAGAATACCTCAATCGTGTACATGAAAGACAATGAGTATAGTTGGGCAGCACAATCTGTCATGTGTTAATTCCCAGACTTTGTAGATGAAAGCTTGCAACTTACTGCAGCCAGGCAGTGGAAGCCTAGAAGCTGATAGCTATGTTCCATTTTTCTTGCACAGGATCAGTTTATTATTATATGGCATTGCTGTCATCCTTCTTGTATTAAAAGAGTCATTGCATCACAGGATGTGAGAAATTAAAGACTAACTTGTTCCCGGCAAAAGAGAAGGTGACCAAAGGACTAGGCAACATTTGACAGACTCTTACTTGAAATCATGTTAAAGAAGTGTCCTGGAAGTGAAGGGAATGAATTATATCTGTCATATGCACCTCACAGGAGGTGGGGGGGGGGTTATTACCACGTGAGAAGACAGACAGGTACCTAGCGATTAAACACTCTCCTCTGAAATACTTCTCTTCTGATTCTTTGCCCCTTGGGGAGCTTAAAACAATACAGTCGTGGGACACAAGCCAAACCAGTGCCAAAAGTAACAGCTTATATACAGGGGACTAGGGAAAAACTGTTTTGAGCCCAGTGACCCCTGGGCTTCCAGAGAGAGAACAGCAGAGGAGTCAGCAGAGCACGGAGCCTACCTGCTTTAGCAGGAATTTGCATCCTCAGGCTTTCTGGTTCACAGGACCGACCACAGTATTTCCATTTCAGATTATTATGGAATAAGTGATGCAGTTATATTTAGTGTCCATTTCCCTTGCATTTTGATGTTTCATTGAAAGCAGCTCCCAGTCCCTGCAAAGCTCCCCCAGAACAGGGGCTGGTTGCTGTTCAAAATGCTTTTCAATCAGAAGGAAAGAACATGGAAAAGACATCTCACTCCCACCTCTCATTCCCAATAACAGCAGAAATGTTGGAACTTTACTTCTATCAAAAAGCATGAAGGTCTGTCCCACAGTCAGCGCTGCAGCTTCTCTTCTGTTGTTCCACTTGCAGAACCAATTAGTATAGTGCTGGGGTTTTTTTTTGAAATATCCTTCCCGTTTGCATTGCTGTAAACCACATTCATAGTTGAGACACTTTCTCCACGGAAGCATAGTTTGACTCCACCCTTCTCCTAGCCATAGCTGATTGATGACCTGCTCGGTTAGACTTACTGGATGTTTGTTTCAGAACAGGCTGAATCTTGGTCTAATGAGTTTCATCAGTGCCGTGACTCTCTGGAGACATCTGCAGTGCATAAAAACTTGGTGCAACAGTCCTTGAATTAGTGTCCAAGTGTAGTTCTGCCCAAGACTAGGTCCAGAATCAGCATAGTGGTTTGATTTTATTTACCTAACCTATGAGCTAGTTACGTGGCCATATTGACTGTGCCTCAAGCCGCCTCATATGGCCAGAGGATTGACCATGTGAGGTCAGTCCATACGGAGGACTAAAAGTCCTGGTGTAAAGTTCTGCTGATACCACTCTGAAGGACAGAGAGATAATAAGGGGCCACTGCGCATGAACAGGTCTCAGTACTTTTCCTCTGCTTCCAGCATTCTTCATATAGGTCCTTATTTTATTTTACTTTATTTAACAGTACTATATAAGCCTGGTGTTATGACAGCAAGAGATGCATCAAGGCAGGCTCTCAGTCAGAATATGCTCCTCCGGGGCTGGGGCAGAGGGTGTCTGTGCTGCTCTGGCCACTAGACCCCATTTGTAGGCAGACCCATGTTCATCCCATAACAGATTTGGGTGATAACATACAGTGATTTTCTCTTACAAACTCTCTAAGAGAGTTCATAAACTGCAGTGTTTTCACAGGCAACACAGCACATTCTTCACGACCACACCATCCATCCCAACCAGAATTTAGTCATCCAGTGCTTGCCTTCAGCCTCTCGACACATGAGAAATCAGATGAGACATCCTGAGAAGCCTGACATACCACAGCTGCCAAGACAGGCTGCGGTCTCTTCATTAGTGGCAGATGACAGCTCACTTATTTGAACACAAAAAGGAGGCTGCCATGGAGCAGTTCCTACAGGACTGCAAGGAGGAAACAGCTGTCAACTCTTTCTTGGATTACAGGAATAAATGTATTTCCAGCAACAGCTTTAGGCTATGTAACTCCAAAATCCTGAATACAATTCAAGGTATTCTTGTACAAGGAGAGGAGTCAAACTAGAAGGCTTTTATAGGTGAAAGCTTAAATCTTCTCTGAAACAAGAAATCACCTTCTGGCATTATTACAGAACTCAGTAAGAGCCAAAATAAACAACAGCATCACTTTTAGAGATAATACAGAGTATGCTAGAGGTTTATTGAGTTTTGCTTTATCTGGGAAAGAAACCAGAAGATACTGCCTGCCTTTGTTAAGCCCTTGAATGGATGCCTTAATACAAATTTCAGCCTCATTGAGCAGGGTACAAATTAACTATCCAAAGGGAGCTATATGAGAAGAAGAGGAAGAATGAACCAGCTCCACAGAGATGAAGACTAAACCCAGACCAGAGAATAACTTTCTTTGAAGAACTAGTTTTCTCATTCCGGTACTTTGAATGATCCTGCTACATAGGAAATGTAGAAGTGTTTTACAGAACAGAAGAGGATGTAGCTTAATTTTCTCAGCAAGACATTCAATCCTGTGGATAAAAAAATAACAAAAGAATTGCTTAAAACTGGAAAGTTATGTATGGAAACCATGCACTGAAGAAAACAAATGGGATCCAGAAAGAGACAGGCATTATATAATTTAGGGAAAAATTCATGTGTTTTGTTTCCAGCTCCCTAAGTGGGAACTCTGTGACTTTACAGGGAAAGGAGCACAGGCCATTAACACAAACAAGAAGGAAGAAGTAAGCTCAGTGAGTCATAGCTGCTATGCAAACTTTGCCATACATCTGGGTTTTCCCATGCTGCTCTGAACCCTTGCCTCAGACTCTTGCAATGGACAGAATGCCAAATATGAGTAGATCAAATTGTATTTTTCCACTCTGGGTTTCTTTTTCAGCATGAAAAAGTACCTACTGAGAAATAGAGTTAGCACTTGCAGAGGAACCGAGCAGCATCCCTGGGTCTAAAACTCACTTACTAAAATTTCCAGGTCCTTCCAACAGGGCCTCCAGCCTGTAGAAATGAGCTTCTGTCTCCCTGAGGCTGTGCTGGAAATTCCAGGGGTAGATGGGAATAAAGAAAGCAAGTGGTCACTTTTAATACATCCCACCTGCTGTCTCAGCAGGCTAAGGCATGAGCCCTGCCCACTGCAGAAGGCAGGAGGGAAGAACCTGCTGAACATGGCTCCAGTTGAGGACTCCCTGCAGGCTGTCAGCCTGGCCAAAATTCAGCTCCTCCAGCACCCAAACCAAAGGCTGCCAATTACATGTTACATTTACAATCAGAAAATATATGGAGTATTTTTGTCTTCAAAAATGAAGGCATGAAAAGGGCTCAGAGACTGTTTGCTGACAGTGAAGAAGTGGCTAGATGGCTAACACATTAATTAGCCTCTGCCACATTGGTGTCCACCTTCTGGTTTTGCCCCCACCACTGAACTGCTGTGTAGCATGCAATGGCCATTTTTCCACTTTCCTCACCATAGCTGGCCTGTGGTCAGCCTTCTCTTCAGCTGGACAAACTAAGAATAAAGGTGAAGTTCGGGGGGTTGACGGCTTCCTTCTCTCCTTCCATGGATGTACAAGTAACATTCAAGACGGCTCCACAGCAGGGACATATGAAGCAGCCTAGCTGCCAAGTCCCACCTCCAAAGGGACACAGGACACTACCACAGTCCCTTAGCCCCTCTGTGCCTACATGTGCTTCTTGCTCTCAGTACATGTAGGTGACTGCAAACCATCATCCTGTACCCTGGGAGCCTGGGCTGGGCTGTGGCAGATGCATTTTTGGAGAAGTACTCTTGCAACCAGATGCTCTGAGCCCAAAGTACACAAGGCAAGCGATTTATCCAGTGTCTGTGAGACAGCAAGAGAAGAACGCTTACCTGTTTGGTCATAGGATGCCCATGCTAGGTTTTCTCCATATTTTCCATTAGCAGATTCGGAACTGTGTTTAAGGACCCTCGTGGTAGCCAGTTCTTCTGCATACCTAGCAAAGGAATCCACACATTGAGCCATGGACCACAGCCACCACGAGCAGAGAGAAGGAGGAGCAGGAGGAAGAGGAGGAGATGCAAGCAAGGAATTTTGCTGTGAGATGATGGTTTAAGTCAAGTTACTCAGGTGCAACGCCCTTAAGCCAGGGATGCTTTAAGCTTACAAAGATTCAGGATTTACGCTAACCTGGAGGCTATTTTCCCTGTCTTCCATGAGCATCTGTGTTACTGCTGAGAAGGGCTTAGAAGAAATCAAAGGGCATATTTTCCACCACTATGTCCTGCCTAGCACCTGGAAATCCACTGGCCACACTTAGCTGCAGCTGCTGGTGGAAAGGGAAGTACCTGCAGCAATTGCTACAGGTGTCACCTCCTGACATTTCTAGGTCCCTCATGGGAGTAACTTAAATATTCTCAGTGAGATGGAAGAAAGACTGAAGTGGGGGTTGAAAGCAAGTGTAAAAACCCCTACATTTAGAAATGAAAACAAGCCAAATGCCAAACAAGAGCAATGTGCCAAGCAACAGTACAGAAGAGGATAGGACCACACAGAGAATCTGAGGCAACAACTGTGTGCACCAACATAGGGATAAGCAGCCCTGTTTCTATAGAAGCTGACATGTGTGAGAGTGTGGGCTGTATTTTATTATCTTATGACAATAGGGTTAAGAAGAACATCATGTGTAAAACAACTGTTCTCTTTATTCAATATTGGAAAGGCTTCAGTACCAAGACAATGAAATTGGAAAGACCATTTGTTATTTCTCATAGCACAAGGAATAGGAGGCAACACATAGAATCATCAGGTCATAGATTTAAAAATCAAGTAAGACAAAGCACTTTTCCACACTGTGGTGCAGAAGTCATCACTGAAGGATGGTGCAGACACCAAAGCACATGTGAGTTTGAAAAAGAGCTAGACAAATTTACGATGTGTGTGTGTGTGTAATCTTTAGGGCTTATTAAAAAAAAACCCAAAACCAACAACAAAGAGGATACAACCTACTACTTAGGAAAACTGTAATTTCCAGGAGAAATCTGTAATTTCCAGAAGATAATGGTGGAAGGACCACCATATTTGTTTTGTCCTGCTACTTCTTCCCTAATCATTAATTACTGGCATCTGCCAGAGTTAGGAAATTGTCCAGCTGAACATTTTGGCCCAAGTTAGCATTTTAGCCATTAGGTTCTCATTTCCTTCTGTCCTAATCCTCCCACCAAAACAAAGTATTTAGCTGCCTCCATTAGTTTAGAATACATGAAAACTTGTTAGTCTGCTAGACCCTGGACTAGAGGTTCTCTAGATGTTCCTTCATGCCATATATCACTACAGTCTTGTAATTTTTCTCTTCAAGCATTCCTACATCCCAAGCAAGAGGCAAGACTGGAACAAAGTACACACCACACATGGACAAAGTTGCCAAAGACTTGGGACAAAGGGTGATTAATTCACTCTAGCTCAGGCAGTTGAAAGCATGGGATTTTCATCTGAGATCATCACCCTATGCTTCATTACAGTCAGAGATAAACAGACACCTGCTGAGGGTGACTCATGTTAAAGCAGGGATCCAATAATCAGTTCATCTAACTTGTCACAATTATTGGAACTGAAAATACTAGGAAACAGACCATTTTCAACACAGATAGAGAAGCACAGGGAAGTACCCAGAGGTATGCTAAATATATACCAACGAAGATATCAGATACACCTGAAGGTAGTGTTGTAAGGGTGAAGTTCTTTGAATTTAAGATTATACAAAATTTGTCTTGGCAAATATGAGATTTCTTATATTGCATATATTTTATTCAGATCAATCCATTTCTGGTTCTTGCTATCAACCAGTTTCACCAGTCTCTGAACATTTGTCTTAATTCTTACAAGTTCAGTTACAGACCACAACCAAAGGTTTCCTATTGTTATTCATCATGATGGGGAAAGTCAGCTGAGACCAGAGAGGACTGTGAGGAATTCCAGAGGGATCTAAAAATACCCAGCAGAGGCAACAGCACACTTAGAGATAAATGTGGAGCAATGCATATTTGCAGAATAATCTGAACTATTCATACATGTTGACTTGTTCAAACCAGCTATAGCACTTTGGAGACACAAGTGTTATTGACAAGTCAATGGCATCTCTTCCTTGTTGTAAGGCATCATGTAAAAGAGAAACAAACCAATCCTTTGAAGAACAGAAGGAAAACCCCAGCAGATTACAAAGGTATGTGGATGAGTCATTGGCATTCCATCTCTTAGAAACACTACATCCAGTTATCATGATGACTCAAGAAAAAAAAATGTGAAAAAATCAAGACAGAATGAGATTTGTTTGCTGCCAGAGGGCATGTCCATATATCACATTCATGGCTCGTGGTACAGCACAACACCTGGCAGACATCTGTGGTCTAGGAGTGCAGGAGCTGGTGCATCTCTGTGACAGTGCTGCACCATGCTGGGATGGGACAGTAAGTCGGTTTCTGGAGAGGCTGCAGTCTCTCTGGCTCCCAGCCAGCTGGCATGAAGAGGTTATGGAAGAAAGCCTAATGGGAGATGAGATCTCATGTCTGCAGGGATCAAACGGGCCATTATTTAGCTATTATGGAAAGACATCTATTTTCTGAATAGTTTAATCACCATTTACTCCTTCAGGTATCTCCTTTGTACTGTGAGAATCAGCCTGAAAAAAATGAAGATTTTCAAATCTACTTTGAAAAGATTGCTGTAAAAGGAAAGGAAATAATCTGGTGGTTGTATCTACAGCAAAAAGGACAAGTGGAATTGGACTCAGATTTCTGTATGGAAGACTTAAGTCAGACAGCAAAAAGATGTATCTACTGTGCGTTAGACTGACAAGAAGTTGTGCAGCCTACAGCACTGGAGAAGAGGTAAGATCTGTCCTTCCTGACAGACTAGAGAACAACATATACTGATTTTGCTTTTGGGGGCAGGGAAATAGGCAATTTGATCTGAAATTACTTCCTTCTGATTCCGTTGATCTTAGACCAGACATCACTCCCTACCATGAAAGAGTTAGATTCTCACTATTTCAGCAGCAGTGGATATTCTCCTGCAGATGGCAGTTCATGTGACAGAGGTGATGATGAAGCACGTTTTAGGCAACTACCCTCTGCAGTGGAGACATACCAGTGCAGACAGATGCAGCCCATGTCTGGAAAAGGATGCAAGAAAGATTTATATAGTTGTGACCACAGAAGTGTCCATGTGACCAGCCGGTGCTATACGATGGAGAAAGAAGGGACAAAAGAGCTGGGTAGGGAAACTGAAAGAGTCAAGTCCCTCACTTCTCACCCAGTAAGTCTTCACCGAATATCAGCACATCAAAAGACAAATATTTTTTTTCAGTATGCACAGTCAAACCTAACAGATAAAAGTGTCACAAATGTCATTAGAGAAAAGAAAGACTGAACTCACTGTTGGGCTCCTCTGTTTAACTTCTTGCAGAGTTTTAAAGGGGGAACTCCATGTTTCTTCCTGTAGTCATTGTGTGCTTTCAAGACTTCTTCGGCAAATTGTTTGGAAGCTGAAATCACATCAAAAAATTGGAAAGGTCTGTCAAATACAGACATTAGTGAAGACAGAAAAAGCATACCCAGTAGCTAAGATGCTGGTGCAGGCTGGACTAAAGAAGAGAAGAATACCACCCTCATTACCTGGCAGTAGGTTGAAATGAACTGCTAATGCTTTCAATCCAGGAACTAACTCTTAAGAGACACTCCCATTGGGATGGTACAGACTTACTAAAGAAGAAAATGTGAACCATATTCCCTACCTCAATAGCAAGGTGATTTAAGGTTAGTTTGACTGACTTTCAAGATTTCAGTGCACTGCATCACCATTATAAAGTCTCAGAGTAAGCAACAAATAGGTCCTTTGATGAGATGCACTAAAAATGCAAATTATTGTCACTGTCTGCAAGAATGTTCTGTATTAGTCAAGACACCACCTAAAGAAAATGAAGATACGAAAATGTTCAGAACTATGCAAGTACTTTGAAACATACACCATTCTTTTTATTCGTTATATAGTACAAATTCATAAAAACTCAAAATGCATCTCTATTTGGCTCAATACAAATTTAACTGTTCACAAGCAGCAAGTGGTAAGGAAAGAAATGACTGCTGGGGATGATTTTCCCCCCGCCCCCATGCTAATGTGTGTTCAGCAAATATCTGAATTCCAAAGTAACTGCAACATTTTAAAAGAACTCATGTTTATACTTTGGTAAATGTGGGACTTTGAGCAGCACAAGGCAGAGGACAAGCAACAAGTCATACTGCAATTCACTTTGACAGCAATTTCATGTTACCTCCTTTTATGACATTTTTCCCAAGGGTCAGAGGAAAAAAAAAATCCTCTCACATTGGTCACCCTGTGGAATTTGCTGCTTTAAGAAAAATTTGAACCTGAAACAGGGCATTGGGACAGTTAAAGAGGTATGGATAGCATCTTCAAAACAGAAAGATAGTTTTCACTTTCTCTGCCTTGCTGAAGCTTCTGAACAGGCCAAGACATCTTTGAGTATTTACTCTGCTTTTACCATGACACAAGTTTGTACATCTATTAATGAGTCATCAGCTTCATTTCTGAATATCCTAATTAGCACCACTCCCATCATTTTCCTTGTAAGACACCTTTGAAGCCCAAATAGACCTCATGACTAAGAAGTTCTTAACCTTAGATTTCTCAGCTTCCTCTCACTACTTGATCCTAACAACTATAATCAGTTATTCTCTCCTTTATTAGCATGTACACTATTCTGCTGTTTGCAATGATGCATTTTCCCCACAGCAGAGCTGTCAGTTTCACATACTGCTCTCATAACTTTTTCCTATGGCAATTACCCAACCTATGCTCATATATTAAGTTATCCTTGGAGTGCTCGCCAGTTTCCCCAACAGCTTTAGGATAATACAGCAGCCTAAGATAATCTCAATATCAAATGCACACAGAAAACCATCACTGTTTCATGCATAACCTTAAACCTTTTGAACACAGTCTGAAGACAGGTTAACCTTTTCCAGACCAAAGTGTCATTGTGGACATATATCTAATATATTCTACATCGACATGCTTTCAGGATCACTTTTTTTGGTATAGAATTGTTGGCATAAGGAACGCTGTTGAGTGAGATGAAATCTGCCCACCACCTTCCTCCTCAGGCTTTCCTTCAATTTTGTGTGTCACAAGTTGCATATCATCAAACAAAACAGGCACTCCATTCTGCTGTTTAAACACCCACACCCCCTTTTGCTAACAAACCTGTCCCATTGCTCTTATTACCATTGCTCACAGCTCACTAATTCTGTAAGCCGGACTCTGAAATCTCTCATCTGTGGAGTCACAGCCTATTTCTAAAGCATCTATTACAGGTTAGAGAGGAAAGCAAGCCTGCAGCCAGTTCACTTAACTTCACTGATGCAGGAGTCCGTGATTCCAGCAGGGACATTTTAAGACAGTCTGCAAATCAGAGAAGTTGAAATACATGGCTTTGGAAGTTGCACCACATACTCCAGGCTGCATTTGTCTGCACAAGACCATCCTTAAAGCTTGTGGCTATTATCACCTAGACTTAATATCTCATCCACTCAGCATTAAGTAGCAGATAAACAATCTGACCTGCATGTGTGAAAGTTGCTGTTCAAATTATTTACTCTCAGTGACAATAAAATTGAAATTCTAAAAATAAATAAATCAATAGAAATAAAAAACAAGTCAACTTAAATACAGGCTTTGTCAGCTGTCAGTCCATCCATTAACAGAAATGTTGCATAATCCAGCTCTGTACTAACATTTTGACTTACAAAGACCAACAAGACGTGGACAAAACTGCATTTTGTCTAGGCACAGCAGGCACCACTACGCTGTCCCTAGAGAACCTCCACCCTCTCCTTTCCTCAAAGGCGGCTGCTAAAGAAACACTTATCTACTGTGACTCAAGCTCATGTGCTGACCGCCTCGCTCTGCATGGCTTCCCCCGTGCATGCTGATGAGTGGGGAGGGACACCCAACTGCCAGATGTATTTCAGATGTGTTTTGAAAGGCATGTTAAGTTTTTCCATTTTACCAATGTTCCATACACTGAGAAACCAGACATTAAAAGTGAGAGTTAATGGGAGTTTTCAGGCTCCCACCCAAATGGGAACAGCTTCCCAGACAGCTTTGGAGACATACTTTTTTCCCTTTGTGCAGGCTGCTTAAACTGCTAGAAGAAATTATTGCCTACTGCCAGGAAGTTAGGTTTGGCCATGGATCATTACACAGCTTAATATGTAAAACAACTAAAGGTATTAGATATAGTTGTTTGCTCCTCATTATTCAATTATTTACCTCTATTTTGAATTCTTCTGGAACATTGGCTAACTTAACGACAACACGTGACAACTAATTTCCAGTGTATGATGTACAGAGCACACCTTATAGTTGTTATGCTTTTGGACTTTCAGTTTCATTGATCAACTTCGTGTCACCACAGAAAACCAAGCAGAAGCATCTAGGTTGCCTTTTCCAATTGGATTTTTTCCCCCTGAGTATTCTATTTCTCTGTTTTCTTACTGTCTCTAAACATGGCCAATCTTAGTCTTTCTCAGGTGAAGAACTCTTCATGCCTGAATCCTTTCTGCCTCTTCTCTGAACCCTGTCTTCTCCTGCTTTGTTTTTCCCTTAGTTTGGACATCAAAGGTGGAGACAGTCTTTTAGCAGGGCCTGTAGCGTAGGACAAGGGGTAATGGTTTTAAACTAAAGAAGGTAGATGCAGAGTAGAAACAAGGAGGAAATTTTTACAATGAGGGTGGTGAAACACTGGCACAGGTTGCCCAGAGAGGTGGTAGATGCCCCATCCCTGGAAACATCCAAGGTCAGGCTGGATGGGGCTCTGAGCAACCTGATCTAGCTGAAGATGTCCCTGCTCATTGCAGGGGGGTTGGATTGGATGACCTTTAGAGGTCACTTCCAGCACATATAGTTCTATGATTCTATGAAATGGACTTCATGCAGAATCTTACACAGAAGTGTCCCATTACGTCTGTCTCAATACCTCCTTGAACTGTAACATAGGCCTCAACTCTTCACCCAGTGTGTGCATTACAGGTAAATGGAGATAATGATCCCACCTTTCAATTCTGCCCCAAAATAATTAGAAATGTGCTTGTGTAATGGCTAAAGCAACATATCTGAAGAAAGCCTCAAAATACACTTCAAAGGACCCACCATTTTTGAAAGAGGTAAACGCAAAAACCTGATACCAACAGCCCTGGCAATGTGAGTCATATCACCCAGGGTATGAGCCGTCCCTGCCCAGAACCCAGGCAGAAAGAAGCCAAGAGCCAGAATACATACAGAGGACACAAATGCAAAGTGAGCAGAAAACACATGAAGATGAAGAGGTAATTGCATAACTGTTTAAACACTGCGTGTAGTTCTGCTTTAATACTGAAATCCCTTCACTCTCCCTTGATTCTGCAGAATTGCTCTACCCTACTCTAATAGCAGAAATGGGGTGTGAAATAAGAATGCAGCAAATACAACTTTTTATATGTCCAACAGGTTTGTGAAAAAATTCATTGGAGGTCTTAGGGAACTGTAAAGTAATTGTATCAGGAAGTCCTTTGTTAACTGGTAACTGGTGAACTGCCCGAGACAACTGAAGTTACCTCTATTTCTACAAACTTCTCGAAGTATAGTAACAGACTGGAAACAAACAAAATTCTTGAGTAAAAGACATACCAGTTTCTAATGACCACATTTTCTTCTAGACCTTTCTAAGAGACCTGACATATTTATTATTCATAATATTTATCCTCACTTGAAATGTAACTCCCTGGAAACTAGCCCTAGCTGAATCTTTCACACTCTTAAGAACGATGTTGCTTCAATGGAGAAGTGATGGATATTTAACTGATAGGAGAAATGGTAAAGAGGACAGCCATGCCTCTGCTCATTTTGACTCCACTTAGGTTTGAAGTCACAAACACTCCAGGATGGTCTTATACTGGCTGGCCTCTGCAGTGCCACAGGGAGTGAATATTCCTTGTTTCTTTCTCCATGTAGTTTGACGGCACTTTCTTCATCTTCAAAGACTGGCCCTTAATGCTATCCCTAAATATGTCATTTGAGAGCATGGATCTGACACTCCAATTCAGGGATCATTTCCAGCCGTAAAAACTGACCTTCAGTGCTAAATTCTCTAACAAAGCTGGTTGATTGCTTGGAAATGTAAAGAAGCAATGAAATCCCATGTACGTCCTGGAGGGGAGGCAAGATAAAATGATACTACATTCAGAAAGCATTATATCCTTCATGGGTATACTTTGTCTTCTTTTACACTTCTGAACCAAGAACTCAGTAAATGGGCAACATCTCCACCCCATACAATAGGCATTTATGGGAGATAGCATAATTGTTAGTACACTATTTCCCTTCCAACTTGAATTATCCTATGACCCTACTGAAAGTTGGAAGAGAAAGTATTCCTTGTGGGAATGAAAGGAATTGGGGGTTATAATTAGACGTGGGTTTTAATGGGAGTAGTTTCCCAGAACCTTCTTGTGTTTATCAGGCTGCTCAAAATAGCTTTCCCTTCAGCTCAGGAGATCCCTCTTCAGGTAGGTTCTCCGATGTCTTTCAGCAGTGACTTTTGCCTGAAACTTTCTTACATACCTGCTTATCACGGGGGTGAACTTCAGGACATCAGTAAGATGTCTGAGTTAATCAAATCTGATGGACAATGTCCGCACTCATTTTATTATCTGGGCTTCCTCTACAGCAAACTGGCAACTTAATAACTTTGCATTACCTGTGCCATATGGTGTAACACACTATTTTCTCCCATACCGAATTTCAGGTGTATAGCCTGATAATATGAAGCCACCGGTGTAATAATGTTTCAATGACATTAGTTGTGTCACTATTTGATTGCAAATCCTATTCTTGCTGTAATAGACAGTGTTGATTATTTCCTCACTTAAGGCCTTTTATAAACTGTTAGGCAATTGACTGCCCTGATTAAAAAGGAACACCTGGTAAACTGGAAACAGCACAGCTCTGAGAGGCATCAGAGCCTTCTGTGATATAAACTTTTTTTTTTTTTTAAAAAAAAAAAAAGCAACACTAATCAGCAGGTTTGAGCATTGACAGAACCAAGTTCTCACTTTCATTGGAGGCAGGGGTTGGGGAGGGGAGTCCTCTGCTTGCAGCCCCTCTCTCCTCTGAACCATCAGACCAATAAGCCTGTCAACAAGTAGCGACTACCATGGAGTGGTCGTCTTGCATAAGGTTGGAACTGACTGCTCATCATATCCAGAGAAGCCAGTGTTGGCTTTGCATGAAAGACAACCAAAAGAATGATTTTTATTATTACTCTGCCGTGGAAGACAATTAAATATTTCAATCATGCCACACACCCACACAAACAACCCTTGTAGGCAGTTCATGTGTAAGCTGCTAACCCTTTTAAAGAGGCTAAGGAGACCCTCTCATAAGTAAGGCTTTGTATTCTTAAATCTAACTGCCACACAATTCTTGGCCTCATACGCTTCAAAATGCAAAGCCACAAGTGACCTGCATGTATTACAACTGACCATACCAAGCAGAAGTGAAGAAATCTTCCCAATTTCTTCTCTTCCTCTCTCCCCAAAAACATATGTGCTTAGAGTTTCTAATTATAGTAATTTATGAAGAAAATGATGTGCAATTGTATTTACTAATGAGTAACACCAGAAATCAGAACTTCTCCACTATCAAATCTGAGCTTCAGCTATTAGATTGTGATTCCATCTTATAACATTTGCATGACAGCAGCATGATACTATACTCTTCAGCAAGTAACAACTCTTCTAAGTCTTTTGTAAGTCATTTGAAAGTCTAACTTAAGTAATTTTTGTGGGTCACAGTATTTTGGATGCTGCATATTCTTGTGCTCTGTGGATGGCCAGCAATAGAGGCAACCTTGTTGGTACCCAGTGCCAAGTTCATTTTACATAGAACTGTTAGCTGCCTGGTGCCAACCTAAGCCTTTGTAAAGTGAAGAATTTTGCAAAGAAGAACTGAAGACAGATTGAAGAACTATCCCATGTCTCCTGTGACATGCTCTGCCATTTCATACCTCTATCATTTATGTTCTACTATTGCTTGGGGTAGCCATACCTAACTAGCTTTCATCTCATTAGCTCCAAACCCCCCAACCTTGCTTTTCTGCCAAGACCATCCAAGCTAGCTAGGAAAATGCTTAAAGTAAGCTTGTTTATGCACCTCCCTGAGGCATGGAAATGTGGTCATGCACATTTCTTCCAATCACTGAAGGGTAAACTCACCTATCCAGTAGCCCAGTCCAGGCAGGAAGACACAGAAAACTTTTTTTACCCATATTTATTATCAATTACATGATCTCATTCTCGCCCCCCTGCTCAACAGGCTAAACCCCAGTTCTTGTAACTGAGAATCTTGAAAAACATGGTCTTTATTTCACAGAATGGTTTGGTTGGAAGTGACCTTTAAAGGTCACCCAGTCCAACCCCCCTGCAATGAGCAGGGACATCTTCAACTAGATCAGGTTGCTCAGAGCCCCATCCAGCCTGACCTTGGACGTTTCCAGGAATGGGGAGTCTACCACCTCTCTGGAAAACCTGTGCCAGTGTTTCACCACCCTCATAAAAACTTTCTTCCTTATACCTAGTCTGATTATTATATATTATAAGGATCAGATAGGCATATTGCCCCCACACCACCCTCTGGAAGGTAAAATTCCACCTAAACCCCAAAATCTTTAAATCTCTTGATTTCGCTGTTCCTTCTGCAGCTCCCCGTTGCTTACACACTGGCCTAGCTCTTAGGAACCAAAGATAAAAAGAGACTGCTGTATATGCAAGTAATGTACATTAATGCCTACACCCAGGGACTGCAGTTCCAAAGCGAAGCCTTTTTCATCTCTCCAGAAAGACAGTGCCACACCTACAACAGTGCAATGGAAATCCTGCCAGGAGGCAGTTCAGGGAAATGCACTACTCATGGTCCTAAGTCCTTAAACAGTGGAGATGTAGAAGCTATAGGAGCTGTCATGTCTAAGCATGTAGAGGAAAAGAAGGTTATCAGGAGTAGCCAACATGCATTCACCAAGGCAAGACCATGCCTGACCAACCTAACAGCCTTCTACGATGGAATGACTGGCTGGGTAGACGAGGGGAGAGCGGTGGATGTTGTCTACCTTGATCTCAGCAAGGCTGTTGGCACCGTCTCCCATAAGATCCCCATAGGTAAGCTCAGGCAGTGTGGGTCAGATGAGCAGTGGGGTGGGTGGAGAACTGGCTGATGGCAGAGCTCAGGGGGTTGTGATCAGCAGCGCAGAGTCCAGCTGGAGGCCAGTAGCTTGTGGTGTTCCCCAGGGGTCAGCGCTGGGTCCAGTCATGTTAAACTCCAGTCATGGCTGACTGGGACGAAGGGGCAGAGCGTGCCCTCAGCGAGTTTGCTGATGGTACAAACCTGGGAGCAGTGGCTGACACACCAGGCGGCTGCGCTGCCATTCAGGCAGACCTGGGCAGGCTGGAGAGCTGGGCGGAGAGGGACCTCATGAAGCTCGACAAAGGCACGTGCAGGGTCCTGCACCTGGGGAGGGACAACCCCACGCACCAGCACAGGCTGGGGCTGACCTGCTGGGAGGCGGCTCTGCGGAGAGGGACCTGGGAGTGCTGGTGGGCAGCACATTGCCCATGAGCCAGCAGGGTGCCCTGGTGGCCAGGGAGGCCAGTGAGATCCCGGGGGGCATTAGGAGGAGGGTGGCCAGCGGGTGGAGGGAGGTGATCCTGCCCCTCTGCTCTGCCCTGATGAGGCCGCACCTGGAGTGCTGTGTCCAGTGCTGGGCTGCCCAGTTTGAGAGGGACAGGGAACCACTGAGGAGGGTCCAGTGGAGGGCTACGAAGATGATGAGGGGACTGGAGCATCTCCTTTATGAGGAAAGGCTGAGAGAGCTGGGCCTGTGTAGCCTGGGGAAGAGAAGACTGAGAGGGGATCTTATCAATGCATAAATATCCTGGGCGAGCACCAGGAGGACAGGGACAGGCTCTGCCCAGTGACATGTCCAGGGGCAACGGGCACAAACCAAAACATGGGAAGTTCCACCTGAACATGAGGAAAAGCTTGTTTGAGGGTGACGGAGCTCTGGAACAGGCTGCCCAGGGAGGCTGCAGAGTCTCCTTCTCTGGAGACATTCACAACCCACGTGGACGCGATCCTGTGCCACCTGCTCTGGGTGACCCTGCTCCAGCAGGGTCCTGGACCAGGTGATCTACAGAGGTTCCTTCCCACCCCGACCATTCTGATTCTGTGATCAGGAATCACTTTCTCACCACTAGGGTGACCAAGCACTGGCAGAGGTTGCCCAGGGAGGTTGTGAAGTCTCCATCCTTGGAGATATTCAAAAGCCATTTTGGCATGGTGCTGGGCAACCAGCTCTAGGTGGCCCTGCTTGAGCAGGGTGCTGGACCAGCTGACTTCCAGAAGTCCCCTCCCACCTCAACTCTTCTGTGATTCTAAGCTGAGAGATCTGTTTTAGTAATGAGTCTTCATAAGGGAAAATTCAAAAACAGGTTATACCCTACCACAGTTCACCCCAAATCACTTTCTGAGGATCACTTATTAAGTGCCCAACATGTGCCTATGGCCCACAGAATTCACAAGTGTGACGAGCAAACACATAGGGTATAATTAAGCATGCATTCAATAATTTCTTAACATCTGCCTACCACAAACTATCATCAGAGTTGTTTCATGGAAAACAGGACCCCTTGCCCCCAAAATTTATGTTTACAACAAGGACATGGAGACTTCAGGAACACCTGCAACCCCATCTCAGCCTTGTGACACACACAGGTGTGCATACAGGGACAGCCTGCACAATCTGTGTCAGAAAATGCCCCTAAACCCCGTGCCTACAATGGTGGCATGGCAAAGCTTCAGAAGGACAGTTAACTTTACCATTTCATACAGCTCTGCAACCATCATGCTTAGAGCTGAAAGCAAGCAAAGCCCATACGATTTCAGTTCAAAGCCAAGATTTGGTCTAGTAATTCAGTTCCGTCAACTTTAAATTATACAAAATAATGTTTGTGGTGGCCTTAAACAGGCCCGTATTATCTTCCTCCACAACACCCCAGACTACTGCTTTCTCCTTATACTTGCTTGCACAGGAGACAGCTCTGAACCAGAGTGGCTGGCCACCCACCTGGCCTCACCTCGCCCCCCTCTGCAGGGCCACCCAGCCCAGCTCTGGCAGAGCTGCTGTTCAGACCTTCAAAGACTGGGCAGAACTTGCTTACATCTGCCTATAAAAACATAACACAGATATGCACCAGCCAATCTGTCGAAGAACAGCATGGCCTGTACCAAAACAGTGATCTGAAATAGCCTTCTGGCCTGTTGAGATATGTAATAAACAGCAAAGCAGTTAAAATCAAGAGGCTCATTTTTGCATACTTTTTGCTCCTGCACATCAAGCATCAACTAAGGCAAATTCAAATTCAGGCAAGACAGACACTACCAACTGTTCTGATTGAAAACTAAGGGTTTGAATGTTTCCAGTAATAAAAGCCTTCTTCGTGCTTAATTTTATTTTTTTTTAAGAAGGATTTTATGGAGGATTCAGAAAGGAGAAAAGATGTTTTTTGGTTAATGACATGCAACTCTATGACATAGGAAACCTTGGTAGGTTTCTCGGCTGCTACAGACTTTCACATTCCATCTTATTCTTTGTGGGCCCTTCATATTTGCTTTGGTATTTATCTGCCTTGAACATGAGGAGCTAAGGCTCCTAATCTAACAGTCAACATGCAACCACTGTTGCATGGGATGGCTGCTCTCCCACTCCCCTCCTCTTCTCCACCAAAACACTGATGGTTCAACAGACAGGTAAAAATTGGGCCCAGAATACTGTTTGACGAGGCCTGATCCTTCCTGACAGACTTTTCTCTATTTGCCATTTATTGAACTTGAACCAAGCAACCAGTGTCTTATACACACAAAAACTAGAGCAGTGTGGGGTGTTTAATTTAATTAACTTGATTTTTTAAAGGCCCTTTTCCCACCACACCTCCAGCTCAGATCTGGTGTAAAGAGAAACAGCCATTAACTTGTATTGATAATAAGTTCTGCAAATGCCCCCGTTACCGAACATGAACGCACGGTTGCTAGCAGGTTAGTCTAATTAATTTCCTCTGTGTCCACCAGTCCTGTAAAATCATCCAGCAGGAAACACTGTCATTTTGGCAGCTGGCGAATATCACATTTCTCAGAAAGCAAACAGGTCACTTCTCTAATATGCTTGTACTCTTGTTGTGACCTGCTACGGCTTTCTCCCACCAAGATGCTAAAGTACAAATTTGCACTTCAGAGCAGTTGAAGATGTAGCTCACTCTGCAGAAAACACCACGGTCCCTTTTATTGTGCTCCAAAAGTACCTCTTAAGAGTTAAAAACCAGCACATGCTTTCAAGGAAGATTAAAACCAGCATGGAAAACTGCAGTTTGGTTCCTGGCTCTTTTCTTTTTTTCAAAATCCTTTCTCAGCCCTTTTTTTTGTATTTGCTCAACAAGCGGTGCAGCGGGTAACTCCCAGCCCTTTCTCTAGAGTCCCACCCACATTTGCAGAAGGGGAGAAAAAAAAGAAAAAGACAAGAAGGAAAAAGAAAAAACAAACACTATAAAAAGATAGTCAATATTTAGTGAGCTCGTCCTCGTCTTTGACTGCGTCTGCACCCACTGGCCAGAAGAAACAGGCAATTCCCTGGCCGTCACCTCTGCCCGGTTTGTAGGAGGCAAGTGGGGCAAGCTCCCTTCCCCCACCAGGCAGGGCTGTAGGGGAAGCGGAAGAAATGAGACTTTGAGCAGCCTTTTCCTGCCACCATCCCAGCCTTTTTGGAGACTCCCACTGCATTAGAAATCCTCGCTCTCCCAGCGGAGGAGTGGAGCTGGCAGCCAGCTGCTTCCCGCAGCATCGCCGGCAGCTGCTCGCATGGATATCCCCTCTGGGGCCAGGGCTGGCCGCAGGACACCGGCCTCCACCGTGCACAGCTGCAGGGGTGTCAGAGCCCTGCCAACACGGCAGTCTTAGCAACAGGGCAACAAAAAGCAGCCAGCTCACCATCACCTTGCTTCCCGCAGAAAATACGTACCCCAGCCGGTTCGGTTGGGGCTCCCCGGGATCTGTGGCGACGGGGGCCTGCACCATCTGCTAACCCAAACGCTGCCCAAAAAGAGGAGACCAAGGGGAGGGCACAGGGGGTCCTCATGTTTGGCTTAAGTATTTCCAGGAGCTATGGCCAGGGGAGGTGTTTTACTAAATCTGATGAGGGAGTTTCAGTATGAATTTGGTATTAGTAGCCTGCAGCTTCCAGGGAAGAAGGCTGAGTCAGACGTCTTCCGACACGCAGCTCGATTCAGTGAAGCAAAACCAACGCTAAGTTTCTAGCTCTGATACTTGTAATGAACATTGCTTCAAATGTAATCCAATAGCTATTATCAACTGTTGGAGAGCTTTTATCAAAGACCTGAGATTTTCAACAGCAGGATTTCTTTGCCTGGGGCTACTCAGACCTCAGGATAGGTTTACTGAAGACAACAAGTTAAAGAAACTGCTCTGAAAACATTTATTCTAAAATAGTGGCCCTACTCTACAGGAATTACAGCATCCTGAAGTTTACGCCTTCAGGTAATCTCTGCCTTAATCTTTCTGACACAGGAGAGGAGCGAGGACTCTGTTTCGAGGTCAGACAGATCCCAGCACAGAGAAACTTGCCCGCATCACGTCCTCAGGAGCACTACAGCAGGAACAGGAGGTATTTTGCACAAAACACAGAGGAAGCAGTGCTCTGCAAACAGCTGCTCTTGCCCATTCAAAGGCAAACCACACTGAATGATCTCAGACAGGAATCTGAAGACTTCAATGCACTGGAAAGGCCAGGTGGGATTTACTCAATAAACCGATTGTCAGGACAGGATCTCAGTTTCATGATTCATCTAAAAATACCACACGCAGCTCAAAGACATAACCTGGACCTAGTTTACCATTGATTTGAAAAGCATGACACAAGTGACAAAACATTTTTTAAATGTACTTAGATCTCAAGCTCTATTTGTTTACATAACTACTTAGGGATGCAAACGTTACCCAAGCCTCCACAAAAGGAGTTTCTAGTCTGTCATTGCTCCTAAGTGTGGACAATTAACTAATGTGCAGTAATAAAGGTGCAGGAAATAACAAAGACAGTAATTCCTTTCTGACTGTATTAGCAATTTGCATATATTAAACCAAGAGATTTTCATCATTTTGGGATTGGGAGGTGCACAGTGGAATATCTCTACCGCTTTGGCCCAATGTGCTTTGCTAATGTAATGTACAGCTACTAGACTTACCCAGTATTTGTACTTCTTATGCCATTAGCAAAGAAGTGCTGAACTTGATACTTCTCAGCAACTACAATTATTTAAATTGTTGTAAACTTATTTACTAAATCCCAATCCACTTGAAAACAGCTTCCAGGACATGGGGCCAAAACCACCCACTGGCAGCTATATGGTGCATCGCCTGGACTGGGTGTCACACTAGTAAGCCCTTTACAGTCACATGTGCAGACAGCTCTGATCTCATCTAGGATGCTCGCCTTTAAAAAAAGAAAAAGGAAAACAACTCAACAAGCCCACGCTGAGGCTTACTAAAGTGTTAGCTGCACAAAGATTTTCCTCAAGTTTCTCTGGAAAAGGTCTATGGTTTTGAGTGAGTAAGTACTAAGTTTTGCTGAGCATGTCCCATACATGCTGTTTACACACAGGACAGACAGACAATACACCACCAGGCTCTGATTTGTCACATAAATAGCTTCCTAACCACAAGAACCAAAATAAGCCCTCCAGTTTTGCAGCTGTTTCAGAAGATCGGCACATATTTCCACTCATGGCTCTCACAGGACAAAGATGGAGAAAGCCCTGGCCACGAGCTCTCTCTTCTTAAGGTCTCTGGCTCCTTGGCAGCTTCAGAGGAGCTCTCCCCCTGCCGAGACTGTCACAGCAGGGCATGCAGACAGCTGGCGGCGGTGGGGAAAGGACCAACAAGGCAGCCAGCAGCAGGGAGAGACTTCACGAACATCTGCACAGCTGGGGAGAGACATAGGAGCCGAGCAAGGCTATCCTCAGTTAAACAGTCCCCAAATCTTAAATCTAAATCCTCCTGACAGAGAAGGTGATAAGAAGCTTTCCCCACACCCCCAAAAAGCATCCTGCGCCCTATTTGCAAGGCAGGTAAGTTTGGTCAGGCAGCCAGACACAAGATAATTTTATTTCCTTTATATATATAATTATTTCATAGAGCAAAGAAAAGCTACTACAAGTTACAAAACTTAAGCTGTATATAAAATACAACCACCTTGCGCAGGTTGGGGAGGGGGGGTCGTTCTGCTTGGTTTTTTAATTTAACCCTGTGTCAGAGAGAAGGCTCCTCCCAGGCTGTACCATGCACAAATGAAAGCAGCTTTCTCGGAGGAAAGCCACTAATGCTTTACAACCCTTTCCGAGCACAACACCCGGCACGCACATTTTAAGAACACACAGCCAACTGCACAAAGGCATTTACTCACCTGATTTTCCCATGATCAGGTGGTGGTTGCGTTGGTTTGTTTGGGTTTTTTTTAATTTCACCTGCTGCCTCCTCTCTTGACTGAGTTTCGCTGCGAAGTGCCAGGGACGAAGCGTTTGCAATTGCAGCTCAACTTCTCCACTCGCCTGCGACCGCTGCCGGAGAAAACCCAGCAGCATGAACCCGTCACCGCCCCTCCTGCAGCGCCATGCTGAGCCTGCCCATGCCTTATAAGGGTAGGGACACCGCTATTTTTTGTTAAAAAGATCCTGTTTCGGGTCAGGAGCTATTTCTCCACCACAGTAACCAAGCAGTTCCAAAACACCATATGTTTTCACATACCAAGTCAGCTTAGTAATCATGGCTGCCTTCTGATAAGAGCAGGCTGTGATATGAAATTCTGCTGACAAATAACTCTGCTGCCACAGCCGGCATAGCCCATGAGGTTAATTCATACAGCTAAATACTTGTTAAAATTTTACCCAGCTACTCTACATACAGTTGAAAAGGCAAGTGATAAGGCAGTTTGAAGTATAACTAAGTTTTGTGTCTAAACCAAACCGCTTTCTGGACTGTTACAATATAATCCGTAGAAGGTATTAGTAAAATGCAGCACAAGATTTTGCAGGTTAAACAGGAACTGTGCTGCTGGTGTATTCTGTGAAAAGAGAGCTGGATGTGCGTGCGCCTCATTTTACCTGTGCCAGCACGCTGTGCCACTGTCACCTACACGCTACATCAAAATACCTCAAGCTAATCTGGCAAATGGTAACTACTTCAACCGTGATGAATGCGATGCTTTGATTTAACTTCGGAAGTCCTGTGTCTCTCCAAACAATAATCCAGTTACATGTTTCCAACTTTCATCTTTTCATCATCACAAAAAATCCTCTGAGGTTAATGCTTCCCATTTTTTTGCAATGCCTTTCAAAATGTCAAGGTTCTACTTGGTTTTGTGCCAAGCCTGCTGGCTCAGCAGGTTTTAATTATCCTTTATCTACTTCTGGAGGCTGAGTTCCACAACAAGAAAAGAAAAGAAATATCAGAAATAAAAAGATGTGGGGTTTTGGTTGGGTTTTTTTCCCTTTTTAAGCAAGTATCAGCAGCAGGTGGGGAAAGACAATATCCCTTCACCAACACGCTGCTCCTCCTGAGGCTGCTTCACTGGCAAGGCTGAAACAGAGGCCAAGAGGGTGTCACTATCTAATAGCTGATGGGATCACTAAGAGGAAGTATGGGGGCAACCGGTCACTACCCAGAGGAGTAAACCACAGGGCATGAGATCGCACTTGGCTTCACAGCTGTCTGGCGCTTCCCTTCGCTGGTAGCATATCATAGTTAATTGCTGTATTTTATACTGTTTATGTTTTAGATCTTTATCATATTCAGCCGCATTATAAAGCAAAATCCCTTCAGGACCTGGACTGCTACTAAGAAAACAGCATCAAGATCTTCAAAAGTAACCAGAGACACTCTCATGCCAGTTTTGTAGCATCCTGTGCAATCATAACTTGGAAAAGAGGGTTTCCCTAATTTGGCAAAAAAATGTAGTGTTACCTACAGGAAAAAATTGGTGCTTTTTCTGATCAGAAAACAAGGAAATCAAAATCACTGGTCAGGAATGAAATATGAAAAGTATCAGTACAAAACAAATACAATGAATGATTCATCAGAGACTGGAAAGCATTGTAAGCTGAAATACACGAAAACAAAGAGGACAGGGGGAGCTGGGCTTTTTTTAGCATTTTAACATTACCTGCTGAAATTTCCACACTAACGAATATTGCTGATCTTATCAGATGGAAATTTGGAGGAAGTACTTAATTATGTACACTAATAATTAAGAATGTAATCAACTTTGAAAATAATGAACATGATTAAATAAAAGCCACTGCTAGGGAAATTTGCAGACTGTCAATTATTAATATCCTTGTACTAGTTTCAGGTAGTATCAACCAATCTGGAATCTGAGATTTCCCATTTGTTTTACGGTGTTTCAGAGCACCTCCAAATGCATGCTTGTTTAATTACTGCATGATTCTTTTACACAGAGAAAATACTAGGATGACATTGGTGTTACCTGATAGTGGGCATTGGAAACCATCTTACAGAAACAGAAATGACCTGGTACAATCAGATCTGAGAACAGCATTCTGCCTCCTATAGCAACACCTACTAAACATTTCTCAAAAAGATGCAAAAAAAGTACAATGTGGATTGACTAATTTTTAATTATTCTGTCTTTCTGCTAAAAGGAAAACAGAACAAAAACAGCCAACTAGAAAAAGTAGCAACTAGTAAAGACTGGCGTAATAAATATTCTTTCTGGAAATAGGTTATACAACACATAAGAAGGAAAAATGCAATTTGAAAGGAAGTCCTTGAATCATTACAATCAAGGAGTTAGAGATAATTCATCTTCAGTAGAGCTATTTTATCTACATCCTGAAAATCTGTGGCTAAAATTTTGGTGTCAAACTGAGTACGTGGCATTCAGATGACAAAACAGATTCCTCCTTCTACACTGTCTCCCCTTTTTTCCCGGTGAAGCAAATCCATTTCCCCCATCTGCATCAGCCTCTTCTCTTTACCTTGATGTGACTGACCCTAATGCTTGCAGTCTCGTAACCTCCTCTGGTGCCACCATATGTAAACCCACATTGTTTCCCTGCTTTGCTTTCTTGTCTCTTCTGGAAGCTTCCCGCACCCTAGTGCTTTCCACACCACTAGTGCTTTCTCCTTGCTGTCCCCCAGCCTGCCCTGTGTGACCGGCCGTCCACATTCTGATCAGCCCTGGGTAGCCACAGGCACCCACAGATTGCCCCTGGGCACACGGACCTGGCACGGCCAGTGTGGTGGAACTGGCAGTGGGATCTCCAGGCCCAGCTGGGGTTGTGCTGCTGCCTGTGGTCTCACACAGCTTTGTCTTCACAGCCACGTGCTGACCACCACCTGTATTTCTCCAGTACCTTCCACCAGCCAGCCATACCTGGCTAAATCTGCAGAAACTCAAGACTAAACAGGTCCCTTTTTGATAGAGCAAGAAACTCCGGGCAGAGCCCAGGTTACTTGCTGCCTTCTCAGAGGTCTGCCTCCACACAGCTGGGTACCCATCCCCATCTGGCAAGGGAACCTACCCAAGCGGGACTCTGCACAGCTGTGTGTCTGTTGCGAGGGCCCCGGTAGCACCACGGATTTCATTCAGCCTGCAGGTGTCTGTTCCAGCAGCAGTGCAAGGGATGAAGTGACAGCTGGCGAGCTGCTGTCTGTGCAGGCCCCCAGCTGCTTGCAGATGAACCTTTTCACATGTGCACGCTCTGATGGGTCCAGCTGGTGCAAATGCCCATCACCATTAATGTTTTGAACCATTAATTCATTCCATCAGTTGGCATGAGTCAGGAACAACTGGGTGCCCACAGACATGTGACGACACTGTCATACGCAAGCCCTGCCAAGGAGGTGTGCATGGCTCCCAGCCTTCTTTTAAACACAACACCAAGCAGTTTCTCCACAAGTCAAACCATGCATACAAAAAGTTTGTGAGCGATACTAAATGTAACACATCTGTTCTTCCCAGAGACTCTTAACAAGTCACCCTAAGGACCAACAGCATTCATATGAATATAAATACATCACATAGGAATAACATCATATATGGTGACATGAGTGAACAGTAAAATTATGCACCAGACTATCAAGCAACTGCAGATTGAGGTAAAAGGAAAATGGGGCAAAAATGACGGCTGAATATTTGAGAATATTCTTCCTATTCTGTTTTTGCCACACTTTGCTTGTGGGACCCAAACTGGTATTGCCATTTCACTTGTAAAGTAATCCAGGCTCTGTAGCAGGTCACAAAAAGTCAATTTTAACACAGTTGGAGATATTACCGTTTCTTGCAAGAGAAGATACTCATCTCTGCTCTCTAGTTTGAGCATGCCTCTCAGATGCCAAAGAAAATTAAAAGAGTGAGCCGAAAAGAGCAAGAGTACAAAAGCAAGGCTATTCCTCTTCTCTGAGAACTGCACCGTTACTGGCTGGCCACGTCCACAAAACCCTCACACAGAAAACAGGAGACTGTCACTGCAGAGTAGTCATGGACTTTTAACTTCTTCCTACACATTGCAAGATAAAAGTAGCGTGTGATTAATCACCAACAACAGTCTTAAGGGCTGGATTCAAAGCAAAGGTTTGGGGGACAAAATGTGGGAACATTGTTGCCCAAAGGGGAGTGTGGCACAGGCATGGCAGTGCCTTTCGCTTGAGAGGCCTGGCACCCTCCCCAGGTGACATTCTTCAGGCTCAGTCCCTGGCCATCTGAATGTCTGAGAGCACAGGTACACAGATCTCACCAGAGCAGGACAATGAAATGCCCACCTCAACCTCAGGATGTTCCTCAACTGAGCCAAACTAGTGGGATTCTAGCTTCAGAAGAGAACCAGAGGAAAACCCTCAGCATGGTTGCTCTCAGCTAGCTCCAGGCAGGAGCCTGCATAAGAAGCATCACTTCCCACCTCTGGAGATGCTCGGAGTGCTGCACGCTGCTGTGGAGAAAGACATGGAGCCCCTGCGGCTTGGTAAGAGGCAGGGGCCAGCTCAGCCTCAGGGTACAGAGGAGCTAAGGTAAAGAGAGGCAGGAGGGGGAACCCTGGAAGGACTTCTGGCACACAAAACAAGCTGAGAGCATTCAAAAGGAAGACAGTTTCTGTCAATGCTGCAAAGTGTCATCTCTTATCCAAGGCTGTGGTGGGCTGAACGTTACCCGGCACATGGTGTTAGGATGATTGATGGGCTCTCTGCTTCAGCAGGCTGAGGTTAAACACCATTTTTCCAGGACCACTGCTCTGTAGCAATGACAGCCCAGGTGAGCACAAATGCAGAAAGGAGTCAGACCACCAGGCCAGCTGCTGACCTCCAGCGGTGGTATATCCACACAGAAACACACCGACTCCGCAGCATCCGTGGTTTTGCCTTCTTGTGCATAGCCCCACAATCTACTATTTTATATCGGATCCACATATGCAGCAATCTTTGTTTTAGCAAAAGCTCATCCTACTAACTGGAAGCACCTCCTGCTTAACAGCCACATATTTAGCCATTACATTAAAATATCCTTGTATATTAACCACTTCATGAGTCAGAAAGTAAATTTGAGCAGTTACTCATGAATGAGATCACATAGTTATGACAGGTCCTGAAAATATCAGTTTAAATGTTCAGAAGGCAACAAGAAAGCACATCCAATACTGGGAATGACCAGAGAAGAAACAAATAACAAGGCAGATTGTAAAACTCTGATTTGCTTGTGCCTTGAATTGCACAGGTAGTACTGGTTTCCTGATCTCAAAAAGGACACCACAGAAGTGGAAAAAGATCAGAAAAAGGCAACCAAGGGCATGGAAGCTTCGTATACGAAACAACAGGGACTGAGAAACCTGGTCTAGAGGAAAGTATCCCTGCCCATGGCAAGGTAGTTGGAACTAGATGATTTTAGGGTCCCTTCCAACTCAAACCGTTCCATGATTCTATGATTCTTCAGCCAGGGGAAGAGATCGTGGAAAGGGAAATTACAGACCTTACTACAAGATGATGAGCAACACAGATGGCTTGTAACTGTTGACTGTGTCTTCCAATACAAGAATCAGAGGATATTAAAAGAAGCTTGTGGGAACAAGGTTCAAAAAAATGGGTGTGGGATGTAACAGAGAAGGTGCTTTGGCAAGGAGTTTTTATTTTTGTGCACATAGCCTCTTGCCCTACCAGCGGGCACTGCTGAGAAGTGTCTACCTCCTCCTCCTTCACTCCCTCCCTTCAGGTATTTATATATACTGATGAGATCCCCTCGACCCTTCTCACCTCCAAGGTGAACAGTCCCAGATCTCTCAGCCTAGCGTCTCCTCACAGGAGATGTTCCAGTCCCTTTATCATCTTTGTGGCCCTGCGCTGGACTCACTCCACTACATCTACATCTTTCTTGTGCTGGCGGCCCAGTAAAGACTTACCAGTAAAGACTGATGCACAGAAGCCATCAAGTACCTTTCTGTGCCCTGCATCACCAGGCCCTGCTGCACTGAGCAGTGGCCCACGTTTTCCCTGGCCTTCCTTGTGCTGTTTGTGCACCTGCAGATGCCTTTATTGTTGCCCTTCACCTCCCTCACCAGATTCAAGTCCAGGTTGGCCTTGGTTTTCCTGACTTTATCCCTGCAAAAACAAAGAGCAGCTGTATCATCCTGCTGGGTTACTTGCCCCTGCTTCCGTCTCCTGTACACTTTATTATGTCTAAGCTCAGTTAGAAGGTCTGTGTCTGTTCCTCCATCATCTCTCCAGCAGCTTTCCCACCCGACCTTTTCATCACTCTTCACAGTTCCTCTCCTGTGTAAAATGAATTTAATTTCCGTGTTAGTTACCCATTCAAGTCCTCAAATACAAACTGCGGGACCATCACATCTGCATTCAACACACAGCTTTGGTTCACACTTGGTACTCCTGAAAAGCGCTGTTTACCCCCGGGGGCTATGCCTGTCTCAGCAAGCAGTCCAGCACAGCAGATACATTGGTAAGGAGAAACCTGATGTTCAAGCTAAATGTTTCACCAGTTTCATCTTGACCTAAGACTAGCTCAAGGCCAGCAGCATGGAATGAATACCCAACAGCAGCTGTAGCATGTCAGACAAGCTCCTGCAGCAAGTCTCTGGCTATACTCGATCCAAAAAGAATCCATTTTACTCCCAGAGACAGTTCCATGGTGCAAAACAATGAGTGCCAGAATGCTAACTGAGATGGGCGCTGGAATATCATCTAGCCCTGCTTTTGCTGATCTCGTTCTATTGTTGACTCTTTGCCCTTCTCCTAATTTCATCTAACTCCTGGTGGGGTCTTGACTTACCTCACTGGTATATGCAAGTTCGCAGCGGCACTGCTCAACTACCTTGTTAGCTAACATCATCATAATTGATTTTCCTTAGGCAAGATTTCTCTGGCATTACTGCTTTGTTTTCCTTCCTTTGATTACAGAAAAATAAAACGAGGAAAAGTCAAGGTAATAAACCCAGAAAGAAAACATTATTTTTGTTCAGTTGTATTATTTAGTATTTTCCCCCTCAATAAATATTTTTTCCCTTAACAGTCTTCCAATACACTGCAGTTTAGATGCAACAGGCACATTTCCAAAAAAATTCCCAGCAATCCCTGACACCTAGAATAAGGGCTCCGCTTCCCACTGGCACTGTGTTGGAGTTGATAAAACATTGCTGGAAGCAGGAATCCGAGCATGACACACAGCACACAGACATCTCTGCAATGACAAGAAGGCTATTCCCAACACCTAATTTTTTTCTTCTTTCATGCTACACTTCCCATCAGATTGGAAAGCCATCCCTGCCGAGGAAAGGGCTAACCAAAGGAGCATAAGGAAAACAGGTGCTAATTCCACAGCAGGCACCTCCCCGGCTGCACGCGACCCCAGCAACACCACCATGGAAAGTGCTCTGCTGCCTTCTCAGAGGGATGGCTGGGAGCAGAGGGGTGTCACCCCTCTCCCCTGTGCTGGGACACCAGTGCAGGGGCTGGACTCTCTGGCTTGGCAGGACTGGGTTTTAGCCAGAACGGTCCAACGGTCTGGCTAACTCTACCTGCAAGTCCTACTGCTTTTGTGAAAGAGGCAGTAGTGGTGACCTGGTCCAGACTCTCCTTTCACAGTTCTAGCACAGTTAAAGCCCATCCTAAAAGCTCTGTGCTTGGGAGCAGTGCACCCTGAGGCAAAAAAAAAAAAAAAAAAGCTCCTCAATTGTGAACAAATAACAAAATTGCATGTGTATGTCAGGTCTGTTGTGGATGTTTGCTCATATCCTCCAGTTCAGGGACTTTGCCCTTATCTGTTCATGCTGCTCAAAGCTCTGTCACCACGAGTTTACACCTTAGCCTTTTGTTGCTGTTTACCAGAACCACCTGGCTTACCTCCTGGCTATGCTATTTTCTGCCTCTTCCATCCTGCATGAGGCTCTTACCATTCCTTTCTTTCCTTGTGATGAATCAATCCAAACCAGCTTTTCTGCCAGTTTCAGTTCTCTGCAAACCTTTTAGATTGACTCATGCTCAGAGAAACATTTCAGATGCTCCTGTCATACTTAGTGCCAGCTCTCGGTTTTAAAGTTCTAGGATTGCAGGAATTTCAGCTACTGTTTTTTTGTTTTTAAAGGTTGCTTTCTAGACCACTTGGTTGTAAAGAAAATCCTGACAATGTCACCTGTAGGAAACAGATGGCAATTAATTTATTTTTAAATAATGTAGGCACCAAGCTATTCTCAAGAAACCCACAGTTTCTGCACAGTGGGAGATGATAAATCAAATTGGAAACTCTTCTTTCTTCATTGACGCTCAGCAGGTGTTTGTGGTTTCTTTTCCCTCTGTGAATTCTGTCCCTTTGTCTTTTCACTCAGAGCCCTCTAACAGAATCCTTGCTAACATCCAGTTCATTTTCTTAGCTCTGTCAGCTCATTTATATATCCGTATTTTCAATATGTATTATTTTAAGGCTATTCAACATCCTGTATAAATACCACATTTGACTGAAAACATCACAGTTTATGACTATTTATGGAATTTTAATGTCTCTTTTTCTACTACTTAAACTAATAGTCCATTAAATAATGTACAACCAATATTAAAGTTGACAAAAATTGATGTTTTGAGTCTCTCCTGCGGTTTTAGACAGTGTACTTTGGTTTTCCTATCTTATCCTGTTGTCTGGTATAATTCCAAGGGCCTTACTTCAATTTTTCTTTTTCGAACCATGTATCTGCATCCTATGTGACTCCGAGACTGCATTCTGCCTCCCCGGCCCTGCTCTGCGGTGCCCATGAGCAGCATGTTCCCCTTTTTTCTGCTGTGCTTGCTACTTAGCGCTTTTAAGAAATGGATCATCATGGATAATTTGTATATTGCTCACACTGTTTTGCAAAAGCCTAAAAATGACCGGCATGAAAAGTCTGTGAGTAGATAACCTCAAGCAAGAAGGTAAAGAAAATTCCATAGATCTCCGAGGTCAGCTGGAGCTGGAGCCTGCCCTACCACCTTTAGGCTGTACTACCACCCACCGGCTTCAAGTAGAATCAACAAAAGCGGCGGAGTGGACAAAGCCTCTACTCTGCCATTGCAGCACAGCCTGCCACAGCAACCCAGCTCCTACAAGGCTTGAACCCCAGCAGTCGGGAGACTTCTCATTCCTGATGGACTTAGCTGCCGTGACTAGAGAGATCACCAACCCCCATGATGGTCCTCTTTGACCATAGCTAAACCTGACAGCGATTTTGGCTTTTCAAGCCAGGGCGTCTGTCTGGGCATATGGGATTTACCTGCTAGCTGGTCCAAGACTAGAATTTTTTTCTACAAAAATTGAGGGAGTTTAAAAGTGTCATCACTTAAAAATCTGGGGGTGGGGTGGTGGTGTTTGGGGTTTTTTGTGTGTGGTAAGGGAACCTTAAAATATTTATCGTTTTCAAATGTAAAGTTCTCTTCATAGATGCAGATATCTCATCTTCTTTCTCATTCTGAAAGGTGTTTCACTCAGAATCACTCTCTACATCTCAAGATCTTAGTATTTGGAAACAGTTCCTGTGCAGGACAGAATCCAAATTGAGCTTGCTACCGATTTCATAGGAATTGCAGGTGAAACTACTTAACTTTGAAGGTTATTGTCAGCAGAAGTAATGAACTGCTATGGGTTTTGATAATGTCAACGTAATCCAGTTCATCTTTAAATCTTTAAAACTTTCATGTCAGATAAATCATCAAATCTGTTTCTTTTCATGTCAGTAATGTGCATCCTTCTATATTTTCTTAGGGCTTTATAACACCTGCAGTAGCATTCCTCAAAAGTGGAACAAAATGTGTAGGTCCAAAAATAATGTAATACAAATATCAATCTTTATGTGCCTATTTCAAGCATAGTTTATCACAGATTACATTGATTTTTGTCCTGAAGCTATGAAAAATGAGCTTTTATTACATCTATACCTACATCTTACAGTAAACAGGTGTATCTTAAGGTAGCCGCAGTATTAGTTTCTATTAGGCACCTGCTTAAAATGAACCTAATTATAATATAAAAACTTCTACCATTATCTCTGCTAGGATAACTTTGTATTTTTTGCTTCATGTCATCAAAGAAAAGTAAGACGTGTGTGTAGACTCTTGATATTAACTGTTAGCTGATTTCATACACTCAATTATGAGCAACCTTTAGCAGCTCAGCCCGTTAAACATTGTTTCTGGCTTTACATCAGTCCTACCCGCAGAGCTCTTTGTTCAAACCCAGGTACAGTAGCACCACTGTTCCTGGCTTTGTATCTTCAAACCTCAAGCAAGAGGAGAAAGATAAACATTGTACAGAGAAAGACACAAGTACAGCTTTCTGAGTGCATGAATATTGGTATCAGTGGATTTTGAGATATAATTTGCAGCTGGCAAAAATAGTAAATATTGACCCTAATTCATAATATAGTTATTACTGGGTTTACGCTAATACAAGGTAACAGCAGACAGAATGAAGGAATATTCTAGGATTTTCTTTACTGAGTGTGAACACTTGGAAGGTATTTTTTATGTTATTCTTGCTTGGTGAGACTGACCATGAAGAAGGAGACAACCACAGGAGTACAAATCCAACAGCAGAGTGTATGCATGGATCTTGTCAGTATCATGAGAATGCCTTAATGACTCTTCTAGAGTAACCTTCACAGATGAACTGTGACCTTGTTCTCTATCATGTACACGAAAAGCCACTATTTATTTGTCTGTACTTTTACAGTATTTCCGTATTAAATCCTGCATGTACTGTCCATTATTTTCAGTAATAAAAATATTCTGGAGCATTTCCAACATAGAACTCTACTAGCTATAGGAACTGCATGATTTCTGATTGTGGTATGCTTTGAAGATATATCCATATATTATTTTTCCATACAACTGTTCTAAATGCCCACTTGAGAACATGTGATTTTTTTCTCCTATTATTATGAACAATATTGTGCGAAAAATATTCTGTTGTAAAAGCTTGCTGAGGTCCTTATTATTTTAACATTTTAAATTATATCATCTGCTTAAAAGCAAGGGCATTTGAGCTCCATTCAGCAGAGGGCACAGCTACCATTTGAACAGTTGACTCATTTAATTAGAAAATTGTTCTAAAGCTACTTTAAAACTTGTTGTAATGTCAGTATTAGTGTGTTCAAGAGTATTTGGCTGTAGCCTAGTATCACATACCAAGCTCAAGAATGTCACTTCATTAGATTTCACTGAATTATATCCTTCAAAGATTATTTATGCATAAACTGAAAGGTACCACGCCTTTTGGAAATGCAACCATTGCTGCAGTGGGAAGCCTAAATAGTGAAATATTTATGAAAACAAAGCGTATGGGAGGTGATGGTGGAGAGCCCTTCTTCAAAGTCAAATGTGTTCCTTTCTGCATGTTTACATGTAATTATACTTCTAGACTATGTTAAAATTCCTGTCAGTTTTAAATTAGCTGCTTTTGAAGCCTACTCATCTGGATTTCACAACCCTTATTTTAAATTTTACTAAATGTTGCTTCAGACACTGTTTAGAACCTGGTCCCTGCTGCTGTTTGGAGACAAGGCCGTATGATTTTCAAAATTTTTATCTATTAATATATAATCCTTGCTCTAGAACTGCATACCTTTTTCTGTGCTTGCAACACAAAATCATCAGGCACGTTGTTTCCCTAATGCACTCCTTATTCCTCTGGAATTTGAATTTTGGATATTTCTAGTGAATTGTATTGACAGCAAAACAGCAGCAGCAAACTGCTGATGAATACAATTTATGAGTAACACCTGCTAGGTATTATATGAGGCTGTACGCAGAAAGGATCTCTGAAACAACGGTGCAGTTCAGTACTGTCAGATGAAACACAAGGCCACAACAGGGGTTAAATAGCTATTATTAGTTTATTGATAATATACACACGCTGCAATCAGCGCAGGGAGTCCCAGTAACCATATGAACCACATGGAGGGTTGTGAGGGAAAAGCAGAAAGTCTGGTCAGGCACCCGATCCAGGGACATCCCTGCTTCAACTGAGACATTTTTTATTTTTGATGCCACATTATATATACATATATATAAAAATGTCCACCTGGTTACACATGAAACAAGACAACGCTCGGGTCACTGTGACCTGATGACCATCAGTGGGGGCAGGAAGTTTGCTTTGTGAACTGGGACTAGACCATGTGCATCAAGCCATGCCCTTGATTCCTTGCTCATCTTCCAAGTCCTCCCCTTGCAACTTGTACATCCCAACACAGTGCATTTCTCTGCAAACTGCAGGGACCAGGTTCCAGAAATTGGAGTAGATTATTTTATGCATAGTTTCTTTCATCTCAATCAGTACATTAGGAAAAAAACAAAATAAACACATCCTTGTGGTATAGCTATTTACACTTGCAGCAGCACAGATATTTATATATAAATCTTTTAACACATAGAAGTACATTTCCTATTATTTCCCTATGTAAAAAAAAAATAATAATAATCTAATGCAGAAGTACTCTTAAGTTCCTTTCCCAATATAATCTAAAAATTTATACTGTGTTTTAGGAAGACCTTTGAAACAACATACACAAATAAAGATTACCTGAAAATACTGCCTGAAGGAAGGCAATGAGAATCAGAATGGCAATATGCCATCAGTAACGTTCAGAAATGCAGCCGTTTTGAGGTTAGCATTTCTTTTGTTCACTTGGCTGTTTCTATTCTGGCTGCTTCGTAACAATCCCAAAGCAAAAGTCATCAATAAGGTGCTTCGTTAAGACATGGAAAATAGTCTTCAGTCTTGAAGAGGACTGGAGGTTCATAAAGGGTCTGTTGTTGTCGTGAGGAAGAGGATTTCTGCAAATTAGATAAGTTTATTTTTCATCTTCTTAAAAAAGGAAATTTTAAACAACAAAGCCTACAGAGCTAAAATGCAAACCAAGAAAAGTTTTAAAGGTGTATCTTTTTTATTTTAAATTTTAAATTGTAGCTCCGATGGGTCTGACATACTCGTAACACTAGTGAGGAAAAGCAGCCTTTAACCTTTGCAGTTCTATCACCTGAACAGACTCAGTCCCAGGAAGCGCATGATAGGCCAGCTTTGCAGAAGCCACACGGGTAATCTTTTCTAGCTGATTGTATAGTCATTGTAACCTTCATCCTTCCAAAGCCATATACCTTTACCTTTCCTGCTCCAGCCTTCGAGCTCTCCTCAGCCACTTCCCCTGAGTTAATCCTAGCCTGTATTCTCATTTGCTTAGCTAAAAAAGTCTTCAGACAGAAACACACCTAGTATTTCCTTCACGAAGATTGCTGCTCCTGCTGCGTTTCAAGTATGTTTGAATATATGTACTATGACATAGCATTAAAAATAATACGGTAGTGGACTGCAAAAGAGCTGTTACACTGTCTTTCAGGAAAAGTGTACACACTTCTTTTAAATATTCGCTGTACATTGTTTCACTATACCAAATGGTTCATTTAAAGAGACAACAGCAAGGAGCACTACTATCTTGTCAGCCTTCCTGCATGTAAACAACGCTGCACTGCTGCAGATCCAGTGTATGTTTTCACTATAAGGTCTTAAACAGAAGGCTTGAAATAAAGACTTCACTCATTAAAAATTCTTTTGGACTCATAACAAGATTTTGATGAACTGTGTTGCAGAGCTCTCAGTCAGTTTGTCTGCAGAGTTCTTCAGGTAATTTTTTGCCTGTCTGGGATGAGACAATTAGAGTCTCCAACAATAATAAAGTTAAAAGCACACCAAATATCATTAGTATACTTTTGAGTTTGGAATTCTTTATAGTACCAAAATGAGGATTTAATTAAAACAGCTAAGTAGAATTTTTCCAATATTCAGTTAAGGTGTATACTTGTACTCCGTATGAACTAAGTATGTATTCTCATGTTATACACAAAATTGCTGATGTCTGACATTTAAATTATATTTTGTCTTTAACTTCATAATATCATTAATTTCTCTGAAATGTTTTGCCATTCAACTTGTAACAAAATAAAAAAATATATAAACAAAGATAGGATCTATAAATAGTGGATACTATCAATGTTCTCTACACCAGAAATTTTGCCAAATGTAAAAATGATCTTTAAATCAAAGTTCTGTTTTTAAAAATTATTTCCTATCTTGTACTGCTCTATGAGCAACCACCTGGCAAGCCAGGGAAACTAAGGTCACAGGTATTCTGCAAGTCATGACACTGATTTAAGAGGTGCTGTATTTGCACAAGTGCAAGAAGGGGATAATTTCAATCCAGTGAGGAAATTCATAGGCAGGCACAGTACCTACAGCTGCCTAAATACACATTTATGATTAGTTATTTTTGCAGCTGCTTAGCAGACATTTTTACCTCTTGAGAGAGTCTACATCCTTAGTGGTATTAGAAGTTTTACAATACTTTACTTTACACTGCCTGGTACTCACAAAGGAAGAACTTGGGGCAAAATCTAAAAGTGAGATTACAAATACACAGCTTGAGAAATACAAAATATATCCTTTGTGTAAGGAAACAGATACATTTAAATGGGAAGAGAGTGAGGAGAGATGACTAAATTAAAATTGTAGCAGGAAAACATGAACTACACTTACAGTGAAAATCATAACATCAGATTAGCCTTCTTTGCCAAAGCATTGATCCATTGAGTGAGCTAGTTAAATGTCAGGTGTGAGGAGAAATCTCTACAGGCATTCTCATTCAGACATGCCTGTGCTTACTAGTGAAAACAGATATTTTACTATGCAACACTCAGTGCCACTGCAGAACAGTGACCTGCCTTTTAGTTAATTGATTAATTCCAGTAAGTTCTGAGTGTTGATTTTCTTGCCATCCATACTCACACCAAGAAGCCACTGGACATGCCAGGTTCAGCCTGCTGACACTTTCAGAGACTTTCCACCTTATTAGCTGTGGAAAAATCGCTAAGCTGACAAGGTATTCCCATGTGACACTAAAGCACTTTCTTCGAACTTTCAAACTTATCAATTGAAGATTATAATTCCATGGTTAACAACCGTTTTCAGAAAAAAAAAAAAGGAAAATAATGTTGAATATTCTTCAAGGCAACTGCTGCAGTTCTTTGTATCTCTAAGCAGTCCACAAACAGGAACTTTGTGTTTAGGTGGTTTGTTTTGTTTTTGTTTTTTTTTAATAGTGACATCACTCTAAACCTAAACACCAAAGAAAATGAAGGAATGAAGTGTTAACTAACTTAATGACTGCACAGAAAATAGCAGTGAACAACAAGTTTCCTGAACTGACTCTTGACAGGTCAATACATATTCTTTTTATACTTATTTTTCCTCTGCTGCCACACATGCTTGCAATACATGGGAACACAAATACTGCAAATAGCCACAACCATCTTCCTCTCTCCCTCTGCAAACCTACTTTATTTCAGCATTCTCACAGAAACCTGAGTTAGTATAGGATGGATATAGGAAGAGAATCTGGTAGCTGACAAGACACAAGGAGGAATACTTATAAACAGTGTACTGGCAGGTGATGCCAAGAAGCATCAGGTGTTCAGAAGATTTTTTTTTTATTTTTTTTTAAACCAGAAGTTTATTTTAAAACTAGGGCATAGTGCTAGTTTAAGGTTAGGTAAGGCATCTCTGTGAAACATTCAGAGAGCATTTCAAGTCTTCTGTAGAGAAACAGTCCATATGTAGTTACATGACAAGAGAAAACTGCATCCTTAGAAAGTTTAACAAGGTGATTACATGATTACTGAACTGTGTGGACTAAGTATAAATACAGCCTTCATTTTACAAATATTATGCAGTGTAGCTTTAATTTCCTTTTTTTGGTAACATTTTTGCAGTGATATTATCAATGCAGTATGACCCTTTAACAGTGTTGCGTGCACAGGTTCTTCTTACTTGCTTTCATACCACAGATTGGGGTACTTTAATATAAAGATTTGTGCATTATGTGCTTGTCTGCGCCCCTCACATTCCCTTCTTTGTGTATTCAGCTTTATTTTGGAAAGTTCACAAATTCTTACAAGAATTTGTGATTTCTAAGTTTGGGGTTTGGTAGTTTTTTTATTAAGCCTGAGAACTTTGCAAAAATCCTAATAAATTATAAAACTGTTCTACAGTTAAATTCAGATATATGCGTAACAGACTTACTATTATTTTAATCATCTAGTCTGGTAAGGAGAGCAACTCAGCTGGTCACATGATAACAAAAGTTTACTTACATTAAGCAAGGATGGTATGCTGATTGTGTGCAAGATTTTCTTGAATGTGCTTGGAAAAGCTCCAAGATCTGTTTCTGCCTTTACGACCCGTTCTTCCAGTCCAGCTACGCAATTCCCAATCATCTTCACAAAAGCCTAACACAAAAACCCCAAAAGAAATCCAGCCTTTTCATTAACAAATTTAAACAGGATTGTGTATTGCACAACAGTGGTGAAAGCTGCATTACCTAAACGAGGAGTCAAAAACTTCATGCTCTATTTCCCTCCTACCTACAAATCCATTTTACTGCTAAAAATTACTTGAGATACTTTTAAAAGACTGCAAAAACAGGTTAAACCTAATAAAACAACCAATATTCCTCTTCCCGTTTGCCTTTTAAATAACTATTAAGACTTCTTAGAATCTAGACTTCTGTCTGCCTTTCTACTAAGAGCAGGACCAAGGACGTAAATCATTTTGAAGCTTTACCAGGGATCAACAGACCTCTCATTCTACTAGTCTCCAAATAGCTCACAAGACAGTAACTTTGAAAGGTACTATCAAAAAAAAAAAAGTGCTACTACTGCTTTCTGAGAAAAGACCACCACCTTGCTTCAAGCAGTACATGGAAAAAATAATATTTTTTTTTTAAAAAGGCATTTTGTTTTAGAACACCCACAGTCTCCAGAAATTCTTAATGAATTGTGTTCTCTTTATTAAGCCTGAAGTACGGAACCCAGATTGGATGCAGAGAGCAAAACTGATCTGAGCCCACTCCATGTACATGTACACACACACACACTTACAGCATATAATTGATTCTTCCTCCCTGTTAAGAAACAGAATACATGTAGAAGATACCAAATACATACCTCTAGTTTGTCAATCCTCCTGTATATGTGTCTCATTTCTGTAGCTTTTGTGTAAATTTGAGGTATACTTTCATTGACAACTTGAGAGGAATCACTTCGAATCTAAAAGATGATTCAAAGAAATAATAATAAAAAAATAATGAATAAACCATTTCCAGAATGAAAACTAAAGTACAACTGTGCTCCAATTAATAGATTAAACCCTATAGCTTAAAAATACCAATTAGTATTAGGATAAAAATACTAGATTAAAACTAATAAGCTTGCTGCTTTGCAGTTTAGTGACTTTGAAGAAAATTTATTTTGCATAGGCAAATATTTACCTTTATATTAAAAATAGGCTGCTATCAGAATTAAGCGATAGAACACGTCCCCAGACATACTAAAGAATCAAACATATTAAAATAAAACTTTGACTTAAATTTTACTCCCTGTACACTTCAACTTTGCTTAAAAAGTCAGGCCACAAAAACTTCTTTTGTTAGTATAAATAAAAAAAAAGATAAACTTGGTAAAGTTCCCCTTAAGAGTAGCGCAGTCACACATGTGCTACGCTTTAAAAGACAGCCAGTATACTGGTGTCAGCTTATAGGACCTTCCCATTCAGATCTCATCTCCCCCCACGCGAAAGCGGAAACAAAGCTGCCTTTCTGAAGAGTCCCCTAAAGACAAACCCAGCTTTGGAGGTCTGGCAACTCTGATCAGCTACTTTGATTACAAAACCCACAGAGGATGTCTTTAGGTATTTTAGAGAAGAACAATATTGTTCTTTTAAATATCTGTCGCTGTGCCATTCAAAATGAGATTCCATATATGCACATGGACAAATATAATTATGTAAATGCACAGTCATATAGTAGCTACGTGGGCATATTTTGCTCTGACATGAAAGTTTGGTAGTTTTCATCCATGAATTATGTAATTATTAAAACGAAGTACCTAATTTTCAAACGCGTTTTCATACTGGAACCTGCCCTGACTAAAGGCTACTTCCCGTCTCTGTCTCATTTGAAGACCCAAGCACACATTACACTCTATTCTGACTTCAAAAACACAGCTACATGCAAGTTACACGTACCATGTCCAGCATTCCCACGAATTCATCCACCCTGGTCAGCAAATCTTCTAAACTCTTGTTTAAGCTTTCTATCTGCAAAACAGATGCCCTTTACAGGTACCTGAAAACACAAGGCCCCCAGATCCTCCCAGAGAAACCCCCCGAGCGCAGACGTTAGCCAGACCGGGCGCAGCTTCACACGCTCCGGCCGCCCCCCCGCCCCCGCCAAGCGCAAGTGACCGGACACCCGGCCCGCACACGGCGCGGGCCGCCCGCAGCAGCAGCCCCCCCCCCGCAGCGGCAGCCCCCTCCCGCAGCGGCAGCCCCCCCCCGCAGCGGCAGCCCCCCCCCGCAGCGGCAGCCCCCCCCCCGCAGCGGCAGCCCCCCCCCCGCAGCGGCAGCCCCCCCCCCGCAGCGGCCGGGCGGCCTCGCTCTGCGCGATGCCGGCGACGCTTGCCCGGGCCGCCCGCGGGGCAGGGCCCGCCGCCGCTGCCGCTCCCCGGGGAGCTCGGGCGCCAGGGCCCGGGCGGAGGCCCCCACCCGCTCCCCCGAGGCGGCCCGGCGCAGCGCGGCCCCTCACCTGCTCGCTGAAGAGGCTGCGGTCAGCGAGCAGGTACGCGGAGTAGGCGGCGGCTGTGGCGCTCAGCGACGCCTCCAAGGCATCCTCGTCCTCCGGCTCCCCCAGGCCGGAAGCGCTGCTGTGGCTCTGGGAGACGTTCCCGCTGTCCGCGCCGGGGCAGGCGCCCGGCGGGTCGGCCCCAGCCCCCTCTCCCGGCCCCGGTCCCGGCCCCGCGGCAGCCGCCATGCTACCGCCGCCCGTCCCGGCCTTCCCTCAGCGCCGCAGGCGGGGCCGCCGCCGCTCACGTGAGGGGGCGGGGCCGGCGCAGGCGCGCTCCCGACAGGCGGTGCAGGGGGCGGTGCAGGGGGCGGTGCAGGGGGCGGTGCAGGGGGCGGTGCAGGGGGCGGTGCAGGGGGCGGTGCAGGGGGCGGTGCAGGGGGCGGTGCGGCCCCCTCGGGCCTTTCGCCCCGTGCCTGGGAGCGGGCACGAGCGCGGGGGCGCGGCGGGGCCGCCCTGACGCCCAGCCGTTCGTGCCCGGGGCTCCGCAGGCCCGGTAGGAGCCGCCGCCTCTCACCGGCCCCGGGCGGGAGGCCGGGCTGCCGCCTCCCAGCTGCCCCCCCCAGCCAGGCGCAGGAGCGCGGCTCCCCGGCCGGAAGCGCACGGCGGGGCGATCTGCCCGGTGACTGGGCGGCCGCCCCCGCGCTGCCTCGGCCGCCCGCGCCGCCGGTGGGTCTCGTCCCCGAAGGCAGCGCCATGCGCAGAACCTCAACGGCCCCGTCCCGCTTCCACACCGGGGGTCTGCCCGTAACGGCTGGATTGGGAAGGGAGCTCGGCTCCAGCAGCCTAGTGTACGGTGCATGCACGGATAGCAGCTTTTTTCCCCTAGTTGACGCAAATGAGGCACAAAATGTTTGCAAGCCTTTAATAACGCTTATGCATCAGCGCTTCGCTATTCTCAGCGTGCAATGCGGCTCTTGGTACAGCACTTCGAGGCTGATGTGTGCATCGCCACTCACGTTTCCTGCCTCCTGGGCTGAATTCATGGGAAGTGGCATCGCCACCGAGCAGCCCCCGCAAAGCCGGGGTGACACGCACGGGTGCTCCCGAGGAGCCAGAACCACCCCAAAAGCAAGCCGTGCTACCAGGAGCGTGGCCAACTACTTGGTTCCCAGGGGTTCCCTTAGCAAAAGGGGTACTGGGAAGGAAACATCATGGAAAGAAACTTGGCGGTGCTAGCCACTGGAGGAGTCAAAAGTTTGTGCTGGTACAGAGGGAAATATTACTGAAACGGTTACGTATTTAAAGAGTCATCAAAACCCAACTGTTTTGTTTCCACAGGGAAGGGGGATACTTCCACAGAGAGATGTGCTTGAACGCAGGGGAAAGGATATAACATAGAAGTAAGACAGTGCACGTTTTATTGCAGATGGGTCACATTTTCATCCATTAAATAGGTAAAATGAGTAACTTCAGCCTGACAAATCCACTTATTCGTAAAATTAGTCTTATTTAGATATAACAAAATTTTTCTGATACGACTGTCTGATTGACTGAAGCACATTTAGCTATTAATTTTGTTTACTGCACCAATAATCAGATTTTTTTTAAAAAAAGAAAACCTTTGGTAAAGTACAAACACAGTTTTAAGATGAACAGGATCAATGTTCTATCCTTACTGTGCAGGGAAAAATAAGTACAGCTCTATAACTGCTGTGATACCTAGAAGAGGTTTAATTAAGAGTAAGTGAAAGAACTTTAAAATAAACTTCTAAAGCAAATCTAAAAGAAATAAACTAAGTTCAATGTCCCAAACATATTTAACAATGAGCGAAAGACTGGTTGTTCCACAGGTATTCTAAATTAGCGACAATGAATTAGTCTGCACATCCTTTGTCCAGCCATTGCCGATTCCAAAATGGAATGTAATTTTTTCAAAGGCTTCTGAATTTTCATACTTATACAATATTTAAGAAATGTCTATTCCACCATATAAAAAAGCTTTAATGTACTACAAAGTTAAAAACAAAAAGCAAATGACACAAGCTAAAAGTAGAAAAATACACTGTAAAACATTCATATTTTGTTCCTTACACTGATCACGATATAACAAAATATTTTAGATTAGACCACTTCCATAAATTTGTGGCATTTTCAGAAGCAGACTATTATCTACTCACTAGCCACCATCCAGTAAAGATGCCTGACCATCGCAAACGTCCAGTATATTTTAAGTTCTTAGAAATCCTGTGCAGACATTAAGCTTTATTACTGGAAGAGTCCAAAAATAACAGAGCTGTTCTAAGTTAGGTTTGTCAGTCAGTCAGCATCCCTCCTCTGTATAGCAATCAGCCAAGCTTTTGCAAGGGAAGACCTTGTGGATTTAGATCGCCCCAAAGTTACAGCAAGGACTTGGGTCAGCTCTGAGGTGAAAGGGACAGTCCTAGCACACTCCTCTGCTTTTTCTGCCTCCTCGCTTGCATCTCAAATTCACGTGAACCATGTGTATTATCTAATAAATATCGGGAAAAAAAAAATACATTTACACATAATGGTGCTGAACCGAGTTTTAAGCCCTTGTCAGGTTTCCCTGTGCTGCAGGCAGGCCTGCCTCTGACCAGCAGCTGGCGCTGATCTCACAGCAATAAGAGCAACATCCTCCCACACCACCCCCTTAGGCTTTTAAAAACACTTGTATATAGAGTTTCATTTGGAAAATATATTTGCAGTATCTCCCTAACGTTGTTACCACCGCAGTAGGAAGCCACTAGTTTTATAGAGCTTGTCTGGATTAGACATAAGGTTGCAAATATGGTGTAAACAAGTTAGTGGAAGGTCTGTATGTAATGGTGTAAGATTGGATTGCTATTCTCTTTAAACCGGTTGTTAGAAGAAAACCAGATTCCACTTAAGATAGACATGTCTGTTGCTATTAAAATCTAATTCATATACATGCATGTATAAATACATCCACCCATGCATTCAAACCCAAGTATGTAGCACTGCCTCTGGTAGCCTATAAGACTGCTTAGATTTATACCAACTAGAATAAATTTGTGTTCTCACTCAAGGGCTGGGAAATAAACCAGGTTTAACACTCTGACTTTCTCCTGACAGATGTTGCAGTGCGTGACAGTTTTATGCCTAACTCCAGATGCCACGTTTCCTAGAAAGCAACAATCTTCTGCACCCATGAGGTCTATGGGAATATCAGCTCTCTGCTTTGTGCATAACACGTTGCAGGTCAATTGTCCCAATTGGCACTTAAGACTGAAAGGAGAGTTGCAGGAATTGATACTAAAGTGTAATGACTGTTCCATCCTCCTCAATACCTCCTCTGGGGATAACCAGACTGTGTCGGGGATCAGTTTTTAAGGAACTGAGTAATTTGTGAATGTTGCCATTGCTTTCTCGACCAGAGTTGTTGTTGAGCACCAGGTCCCTTTGAAGTCTGTGGCTAAGGCTGCTGCCATTGATTCGAGAGAGGCTACTGGAAGTAAGGCTGTGCAATTTAGGAATGTGCTGTGGCTCCAGACCACCCTCGATGACAATGTCAGCCTCTTCATCACTCTCCATTTCATCAGGGTGGAAGTTCTGCAGCATGTGGGATGTAGGCAAGCTGTGGTGACTCGCAGTGCTGTCTGTAGACTGGCCTGAGCTACCAGACATCCTACTACTTCGAATAATATTGTTCCTCTGGTTTGCTGGCTTGACCGTGATAATAAGATTATGGCTGTTGGCAATCATCATGTCTGTGACTTGGTCGAGAGTCTTTCCTGCTACTTCAATGCCATTAACTTCCAGGACTTCATCATTCACAGCCAGCAAGCCCGTGCTCTCTGCTAAGCCTCCAGGAACCATACGAGAGATAAAGATACCAGGTACTTTTTCTAGTCCATGAGGAGTAACCCTTACACTGGTGCCATCGCGAATGTAAAATCCTAAGGGTTTCTCACACCCATGTCGATACAGCCTCACTCTCCTGTGTGTTTCCGGAAGAATGTCCACATCAATTATGGAAGACACTGGTCTAAAATCATGAGGCATACTAATATTAATGTGAGGACGTCGGCGGAGGTTGTCATTGCGGAGTGTCACCAGAGCCTTCTTCTTTCTCGATAGTGTGTTGGTCCCAAAATTACTGTAGTCCACTTCATCTGAAAGAGAAATTGTACCAATGTATCAATCAAACAGAGAATAATTCAATCAATGGGGCATCATCTTCTTAAATCTAGTTCAGTGAAGCCACACTCTTAATAGTCAAATTATTTTTTCCACTTACTCTAATTTTTATTTCATGTCTATCAGCACAACATTCAGAATGAGTTGTTTTCAATGACTATCCATATTTCTTCCGTATTTTGAGGGAAAAAGACTTCTTATGCTCAACTCCTGTTGTCAGCTGTGCAGAATGTAATTACTTGCAGCTGCAGGCCTGATACACTGTCTCAGATGTGAGACCATGTTTTCAGAGTTGGACTGTGATTTTACACGTACATCTTAAGTGGGCAAGGAATGTATACACATTCCTAACCTAAAAGTCTGAATCAGGGAGTATTTAAATATTCAATACACCACCTAATAGGTACAAACATGAAAGCACAGTGTGAGAGAGTAGTTGGATATGTGGTTTTAGCCTAGCCTTTTTTAGTAAGGGATTTATGTTCATAGCATCTCTCAGTACAGCATTTTCTCTCTGGAATATTTTACTTAGTATCAGCTGAATCTGACAGCAGTAAAAAGTGTTTAAAGTGCCAACTACCAATAAAGTTCTGTGTAAGCAAGTGGACCAGTTGAAAGAGAAGCAGAGAAAAAGAAGCAGCTCTGCTGCCTAGTCCATATACTAAAGAACACAGAACAGATACGGACTTACGCACGCACTCCTGACCTTGAGGGGAAGACTGACCGGAAAGCAGCCTTTCCAGGGTCTGCTGTTTAAGGAATTGTTTAAATATGTCAGTCTCTGTAGTGGTGTCTCAAGGGCATGTGCAAAGTGATCAACTTTAAATCAGCCAAGTAACATGGCAAGTTATTCCACATAAGAAGCTCATACTGTGCTTTGCAAAAAAAATACTTCGTCATGAAGTTGTTGGTGTACAAAATGCATCACTGCATTTCACATTAAAAATACTGTGCATATTTTAAACATGAAGCATGCACTAGCTGGAAAATTACTTCATCGGGAGTTTAAGCATGTTAACGCTTTTCTGATAAACTAACAGACTTTCAGTTTATTCTACAGTAAAATACAGAAGTACAATTACAGAACTAACACTAAGAAAATTTTATCTCCAACAAATTAACCTTGCATAGTAACATTTGAGAAAGACAAACAATACCTCTACCTGATAAAGGCTGGGGGGGGGCGGGGGGGAAGCATTAGTAAAACCAAACTTGTAATTAAATTTTTATTTCTTGAAAGGTCTCATTTTCAAGTCAGCTTTCAAGACGTATTATTGACAGACTTCAATTAAGTAACATTAAGTTACACAACTCAAAGGAGACTAAAAGTGCTACGCAGCAACCTGATCTAACTTAGCCTGCTTGAAGCAGAGTGTTGGATTAGCTGGCCTCCAGATAATTATTCTGTGATTCTACACAGTCCTGTAGGCTGGGGGTAAGGGGAGGGGTGTGTGTGTGTGGGGGGGGGTGGATAAAAAAAAATTATTAGAAGACTTCAAAAAGACTATTCCTGCATTCTCCTAGAACTTATTTAGATTGGTTATACTAACACTTGAGGGCACCACAAGGCATCTAGAAGGTCATCTGGAAGGAAAAGCTTCTGTGAAATAAAGATACTTCTTGGACGAGTTTGCCATGTTTAACTTCATACTCGCCTCTTCTCTCTTCTCCCAGGCTGTTCAGGGCCATACCAACTGCACAGGTCCTACTGTGTTATTTAGACTGGTGAGGCACAGGACTGGAAATACTTAAAATCAGCCAAACACAAACTCCCAACTGGTTCCTTGAAGCATATTCACAGCCAAGATCGTGACTGTGTGAAGATGGCACCTCCTCAGGTCTACCTGGTGAGCAGAGGCAGCACAGCGCCTGCTCTTTTGAATGCACAAACCACCTGTGGCAGCCAAAGCCAGGTATTCCTTTTCTTTCATCAACAGGATCACCATCTACATTAAGCTAGACTTTTAAGTTTTGATGGATGATTTTAAAGGTTGGCAACAAGTATTTTCTCCTTGTAAAGTATGGGTCCACAAGAGATGTCTTTCATCACCAGTCTCGAACACTGCAGTCTGCTCACCCTCACAATTCATTGATAAATTTCTGCAACAGTCCTATGAAAACAACTTGGGGATTTATATGTAGAATCAACATTCTTCCTCACGTGAAACATAATGCTGTACAGTAGTAGTGCTCTATCTTAAAGCCCAAAACCACCTTGATCCCAAAATTTCAGTTTAAGACGGCAATTAAAATTATACATGGGTTTGTGTGTTTAAGACTTTGGCTTGTCAGTACTGCAAGAGACACTCAGAAGAAAAGCTGCATCCCTTAAAGACTCGGAAAGGTTGGTGAGTGTAGTTTATTGCACTGCAGGCAAAATGGAACACATTCCCTAGTTACACATCTGTTCCCTGAAAGCACCCAGTTATCTGTTCTCTCCCTCTCTTGCTATGTTAGCACATTAATACTGAATTACTTTAAGGCAGACTTGCACAAGCTTTACCAAGTAATTCACCTGGGAAGATTTGCTGACAACACTGTTTTCTTCCCCCTTAAATTAACAACCCAGATTCTCACAACATGCAAGTCTGAGAGATAAGCAGTAATGTTACAGGTGAAGTATGACAGTCCTCCTGACACACAGAGGTCATTTCTGAAGCAGCTTCTTTTGGTTGAACCCCCACCAGGGTAATGGCACAAAAGCAGCGGTTGTTTTGCGCCTGTGACCTCCTCACCTGCGCTCAGCCCACTAACCTGTCTCCCCAGATGATTGCCAGCATTCCTAACCTCTGAGCAGCTTCAAAACAATCACCTCCTTTAATAACAAAAAGCCCAGCTTACCACAAAAATGCTATCTTTTTCCTCCAAACACGAACCAGGCAGAAGCAGGGATTACATTACAAGTGATACAGACTACTTTCAGTGTTGGACCACTGACCACTCTTGGATTTATTATTTCAGGGCTGAAGCATGTTAAAAAACAAAGTCTATGTCCTGTTGATGACTGGAGGTTTTGTTTTTAAAACAGTGTCAGGCATTAGTTTCCAACTCTGTCCCTAAACAGGATCACATACAAGACAGATGAAGTCCCAATTTTAACAGGTAAACTGTTGAAGCCTATTACATGTTGGAAAAATGAGAACTGATTAGAAGAGCTTTTAAGAAAAAATACCAATTAACTCTTATTTTCTAGAAAAAGTTCAAGTACGGAATACATGTTCCTTGGCAATACAGGGATTATTACATCACTTTTATTCAAGATGACTCACTCACTAGGGGTTACACTAGCTTGGGACGTCATCTTAAAAGAATAATAAAAAAATTAAATAAAAACAAAGGAAAAACAAAACCAGAACAAACCAGCTACCCCCTGATGCTATTTAGAGCCACTGCTCTTGCTGCAAGAGTAAAGCAAGGTATCTCTACTGAAGTTTAACATCAACTGTTGCTGTGGCAGCAGAAAGTCATCAATCCCTAGCACAATGAAAAAAAAAAATTCCTTACTCATGAGCGAAGTGGGAGAAGTCTGCCAACATCACTCACTTTTATCAACTACGGGGTGGTCACGCAGCAGTGTATTACCCATTTCCAGTAATAACACTGCTCAGGTGGCATGCAGCAGACTGAAATGAAAACTGTATCACTGCATAATTTATAATGATATACTTCTAATGAAGGTCAGCAACTTCTCGCTAGGTTTTGAGTTTCTCACCATATAGGATTCCAAACAGGAATGCCACTTCAGCTAATGAAAAGCACTGTGTTTGATGCCAGGTCTCAGTGAAGACCAGTACAAACCATATGGAACCAGACAGCTCATTTTTCACTATTTCATTTGCTGCAATATCAAATTCTCCTTTTGCAGAGCAAAAAGTCTACAGAAATCTGCATATATACTGGCAGGAAAAGTGCCATCAAGTGGCACATCTGAACAGTACTTAAAGCCTCATATTTTACAGGCTGTCATGTTCTCCTATGTCTTGAATGCGGCTGGAGTAAAATGTTACATGCAGGTGACAGAGGGAGAATTAGACTTCTAGGTGGTGAATACGACCCCCATTTCTTAGAATGGGGCAGATTACATGGAGCATTTCCATCTACAAGATGTAGTACTTTCAGACAAAGATGTACTATGAACTGGACAGATAATTCAGGATAGCCACTAAACTCTGGAAGATGTGGATCTGAACTTTACTTGTGCCCATAATTTGCTTCCTACTGAAAATACTGTTCCTGTAAAAAGAGATGAAGAACAACATTTACCACAGTTGAAGGAGGACTCCTCAACTTTCCAGTTCTCTCCGACTTGGAATCACAACCCAAAGCTACACAAAAAATACCTCAGACTCTTCTGAAGGCATTGAATATTATTGCAACTCTTTTCCCCAAAAGCTTCAGGTTCTAGTATGTTTTAAGAAACATTTTGTTATCTGGCAATGAGTTACGTAATAACTCAAGTATTTTGGCTGCATCCTTTTTGTTAATAATTTTAATTTTTTTAATTTTTTAAAAAAAAATGTATGAGTTGCCACCACCTACTTACCCACGAGGACCTTTCTGCTAGAGAAGAGAGATACTACAGATCTCTTCACACAGAGATATACCTGTGCTCACTTTCTGGACAACAGTGGTGGTGGTGGTTTTGTCTTTTCCTTTTTCATTTTTTTTTTTTTTTCTTTTTAAAACTTGGTGAAACTACCTCCACTTGACCAGCAACAGTAAAACCCATTAAAGGAGGTTTTTACTTACAAGCATGGGTATTTTACTATCAGAATGTAATTTTTTAGAACATACCTGGAAAGTTGTAGCCAGTAACATCTTTTAGGTACTCTTCTAACCATTCTGTAGTCAGCCTGTGACTTCACAGAATACATTGTACCTTCCTGGTGGGCATTGTGAATCCTATCATAAAGTCATTCAGTACATAACAGCAGAGCACACTTAAAGGGCTATTTATAATGGAAAGAAAACTGCTTAGAGCATCTGGTTATAGCCAAAAGAGTATTGTATTTCTTTAATTTACATGAAACAAGAAATTATAGACCTTCTGAAAAAAACACCAGGAGCACCACTCCCACTGCTTGGACAGCTGCTTTTCATAGGAACTGCCTGCCAGATGAAATACCAAAGCTTAGCCAGATAAGATTGTATAAACAAGCTGAATTCCACAGAGAAGCAGACTGCCAGGCTCCTATAGGAACAGTTCATTTCAGACTCTACGTTTTCGGTGTACATGCACTCATGGCTTATTATTTCCTCTGGGAACTGTGGAACATTAGTTGACAGCTCTGGAAAGTACTTCAAAGTCAAAATTACTTCCACTAGGGAGAGCAGCACTTCAGGCAGCTTGGGAAGGAGGCCAATGAGTCATTAATAGTGAAGGGTAACCCCTCCATCCAGCAGATCTCTATTACCTAGCGTTCAAATTAGCAGCAGTCATAGAACCATTTCAAGGGAATGTGTCATGTTTAACCCTTCTACCTTTCTCTGTCCCAGCTACAAAACAGTGTCTGTGTTTGACACAAGTTGCATTCAGTGTTTATTTTCTCAGAATTTGTGAAGCATTTGTGAAAGCAACCAGACAACAAGCAAGCTGGCAGTCTCTCATTTGTGACCTGGAAGGCTGACCACATGCACAAGGATTTAAGAGGAAACAGATCTGAAGTGAACTATGGCCTGGGGGGACGTCCAGCGCCAATATCACTCATCAAGAACTATTTAATGGGTCAGAAAAATAAGGTTATCTGAATGCCAACATTGCATTCTCTGTGTTGCAGGAATATTAAAAAAATCCAGCTATCACTGCTGCCAGGAACCTCTGGGTGAACCAATCTGAAAAACACACAGTAGGTAAAGTAGTTGTAGCTGCTATTACATTGAAAGCCACGTAATGTATCCCACACATGCACTGACACACACACTTGCTCCTCTCTCTCCTCCTTACCACTGTATCACAAGAAACTGGACACAATCTCATCAATGTTTAGAAGACTACCTAAACATTAATAGTTTATCTGTGACATCCAACAGGGCTTTTGAAGCACAAACAATATCCAAAGAAACAAATTCGAATTAACAAGAGAACATGTTATTCTTGATATCCTTAATCTCATTTAGTTTCTAAAACAAAGCTTTCCAAAACACTTGTTTGTAGATTGTAAACTCAATGACATACATTGGAAAAGAAATTTCACCAACAAAGAAAATTTGAGAACACCATCCTACTCTAATCTAGCCCCTTGTAAATTTAGTAAAATGCAGTTTTGCAAAAGGCAACCTTCCTTCTATATTGATTCAGTATTAAAAAGATAAATTTGCCTTCCTACTTATGAAGTGTTCGTGAGTAGGTTGGAATTAAAATGTGAGGAACACAGATGTGTTTACTCCCAACACATTTATAAACTTAAAATATCTACCCTCTTTCAAGAAAGTGGCCATTATTTTGTTTCTTGTCTTAACGTGTTACAGCAAGCAAAACTATCATTGCATTAGGCTCAGCCTCTCTTTACGGTGTCATACGTAGGTAAGAAACACTGTTGGGCCACTTGCCTTGAAGATGGAGAGAACCCCTTGGGAATTTAGCCTGTGCTGCTGGTGCGCCCTCCTGCACTTCTCACTGCTTGTCATCAGAGGCCACTGTTCCCTTGCTGAACCTCTTCCCTTCTCAGCAGAAGGCCCTTTATCTTTGACTTGCTGCCTGCTCCAAAGGAGCAGAAGCTGTTGCTCAACCTGCAAATTCGTGCCATGAAGCAAGTGAGGACTTTGGAGGAGGGCGCTACCAAATGTAAGCAGGCACCCAGGGCTGTATATCCCCAAACTATCCTTGCTCTCAGAAACATCCAAACCCAGCTCCCCAAACTAGCACAAAAGACAGGTATAGGACTCCAAATTTTACAGGTGAAGTTGTGCATGACATTTACTAGGATTGTAAGGGTCTTCCTCTAAGTTTCATATGTGACTTCTCTTCTACCCTAAAACATGACATGCACAGCCTTTCTCCCCTTGTTTCCTTCCAGAAACCACATTATACAAAGGTTACGTTACTGCAGCATTAGAGAACTGCGGGTTTTAAGCTTTGACTTTAAAAAAGAAAAACACGAAACAACAATAAAGTGTTAGTTAATATTTCCCTTTTCCTGCAGGGGGTCAGTGGGAAGTTGAGGGAACACGTTCCTCTTGCACATCTCAGCCATCAATCATTATTACATTCACCCCAAGGTCGCAGGTGCTGCTATTGAGGCTTTATTGGTGAGATGGTTTCTCAGGCCAGCCAGTGTTGAGCAGACAACCAGCAGTAGTAATGGGTGCAGACTGCAATAACATCACCTGCATGCAGCTCTCCTGCTGGCTGGAGCCTCGAAAATGAAGCCTATCACCATGCACCCAACTATTCCCAGCAGCCATCAAAAACTGTATTCACCCAGCTGATGGTTATCAAAATAGGACAGCTATCAATCCTATTCAAAGATGCTGGGGAGAAGTCACCTCCCAAACCCCCAAAATACCACTCTCCAACCTCTAATTACACGCAATCTCTTCAGAAAGTCATGATTATAAACTTTAAAGTTATTAAAAAGTAACTCTTTAATTATTTTGTTTCATTTCACCCACTCCGTTTTTGTCCTGCAACAAACACACTCTTTATTCACTAAGATCAGGCAACTGAGGGGAGCACCATTTGCTCCCCATACAGGCACAAAGGGAATCTCTCCTTTCCAAAAGAAAACATGTACCTGTTGTGCAAAGCAAAACAAAATGAAGCAAAATGAGAGACCAAACTATAACAACTCTTACTATGCACTGCAGATTTAGTAAAATTCTTGTTAATGACGAAGTGGTGGATTTTATCAAGTGTTCTGCAAGTATTGAATATAACTGTTTCCTAACTGGCAGTAGAAAAATAGTTACCTTTTGCACAAGTCTGAAGTGTGGAAGGTAAGTAAACAGCATTGACAGATTGAACCAAAGAGCAAATTTGGGAGAATACCATTCTGTTTTTCACAGCTGCAATATTTGGAAAAACATCACAAGTAATGAAAAAGGAAAAGAATTCAACTCAGATTCATATTCACTCAGAATACAAATTTTATACCTCTAACAAGAAACAAAAATTTTTGTCTCAGTAGTCTTGGAAGAAGCTGCAAATAAAGCTTGGAAAGGTAACATTAGGCGGCACAAAATAAAGGTAGTATATTTGACCTGTGGCTGCGTAAATACTCTAGCACAAAGGAAAAGGTTTTGAAGAGCTGCAGTACTCAACCTGATCAGAACAGTCATGCTATAGACCCTTATATTAAAACAGTGTCTTTCCCTGCTTTCAGAAGTAACCTCATCAGCATCGAAGGCCGTCTCGGGGCTCTGCTCAACAGCCCGCAGAGGTGAGCCACGCCGGGAAGGCAGGACCTGTATTACCCAGCTAACACAGCCTGTAGCTCACCCAAGGGAAACTGAATCTAACCTGGGATTTCACACTCCCCCCTGCTGCTTTCTGCCACCCACCCTTGCCTTCTCTGCCCAGCGCTCTCCTCTCCAGCTCAAAGTGATCCTCCCTCCCCAGCTAAAAGCAAGACTGATAGTGATCAAGAACCGTCTATTATCCTGTGTTCAGCTAACTGCTAATCACATTTCTGTAGCATGCAAGTGGTATTTCTATTTGGAAGGAAAAGATATCCCAGAGTTGGGAGCAGTAGTAGCTTATTCAAAGGTGACAATGGGAGACATTCAATTATTGCAAACACGAAATCTGGGAGATACAAGGGTACTACACTGAGAAAGAATGTTTTCTGTTCTGAAGCAATCCTTTCCCATGCATTCTTTTGCTGAGTAACACCTTGTTCACCCCAAGCTGGTTCAGACAGGCAAGCCAGGAAGCACCTTTTCACTTACACTTCTAAATCCTCGGTAAAAATAATTATAAAAAGAAATCCCCAAACTGCAGAGAAGTTCATATTTAATGAAGACTTAAGTATCAAATAAATAAATAGTGATCTCTTCCACACCCTTTACCTTGGGTTGTTCTAAGAAGTTGCTACCACATTGTCTCAAAGAAAGATGTGTTTTCACACAGTTAAAATTCTTCTAGGATATATTTTCTCTCTTCAAAAAAGAAAAAGCGTGCAATCATGTTTTTATAGCTTCACTGTTGTGGTGTGATAATACCACATACATCCTGCAATGGGGGGGAGGGAGAGAAAAACGTTTACAGTGCTTTACAAAGCACTTTTCTGGTTCCTGCCTCCACACCATCAGATTGTAAACAAAGTCCAGATTCTGCCTCTTATCACGGAATTAAAAAGGTTTCAAAACAAATGTGGCATAAGAAATTAATTACAACACTTGTCTTTCAAGTCGCGACCTTTGGGAGTCTCCCAAACTTTGCTGGCTGGAATCAGATGAGTCACAAGACAAACACTGGGTGCCGGGCCAGCCCTGTGCAGGGCTCTGCACAGCTGCACCCCCAGCACCCCCCAGCACCTCCACTGGCCTCGGGCGCTGCCATGCCCTCGCCTCCACCTGCAGCCTCCGGGATGCACTGCGATGCCCTCCTGGCTGGTGGGACCAGGGAGCTGCCGGAGTCCTACCCAGTTTATCTCCTGTGACCTGGTGGGACAGGAACAGGCAGCACAGGCATGTTTTCCAGTCCCCTGTTCCCCAGGCTGGAGCAGACCAGAGCGGGCAGGAGGAGAAGGAACAGCACCAAGCCCTGGCAGAAGCGAGTCAGGGCCGGTCATCCTCCCCACCAAGGGAGTATGGCCAGTGCAACCCTGTGCTTTGGACATGGGTACGATGGGACAGAAAAGGAGCACCAAGAAGCGAAGCAAAGACTAGAAGCCCCTCAGGTGGTGGGAGACAGGGGAGGAACAACCTCAAAGCACTTCTGGTAGAAAGCAGAAGAGTTGCAAACACATTTTACATACATCTATTTAACAGTCTTTTCTAATGCAGAGGAGAAACAAGGTCAAGAGCCCCATCTATTACAATTCAAACTGCGTCTGTAAGATTCAGCTTCCCCAAGTTGCCCCTCTGCCACCCTTCCCCTTTTGGAGGACAAGGCTGCTCACCTCACAAATGGGAATCATTGCTGCTTCTAGATATAAACAAAGCAAGCCAGGAAGCCCTCCTTCCTGATGACAGGTCACAAAGTAGTAGAAGCTGCCTGCAAAGCGCAAAATAACATTTTTCCTGATAAAACACAAGGGCACAAGCAAATGCTACTTTCCTTGAGAGCTCAATTGCTCCTGCAGTTGAGGTGAAACACCTGTGCCAGGTAAGGCAGAGAGAGCTACCCTACAGAGAGGGGCTGGAGAGAACTCCTCTCTTGGGGAACAAAATGCCGACCCCACCCCTAATGCACAGCTGCCCCCAGCTGCCCCCTGCTACTGGTGTACCCCCAGCCCCTACCCACAGGCCAAGGAAGGGCTGGAAGAAGTCAGTCTAAGAAGGGCTGCGCCTGTCTGGGATTTGCCCCATATGCATCCTCCCTACAGAGCCAAGCACATGCTGGTCTTTCCCGGTGGAGTGAGAAGCTCCACAATACACCTTTTTTTTTTTTTTTTTTTTTTTTCAGTACAGCAGTGGATATTTAAAGATTAAAACCCTATCATCTTAAACTTCACATTGAGAACTTGTATCATAATCCCTGTGGTACTCACTCCCCCCTCATATGGCACATCACCACATGGTACCCATAACCTCTGCTGTGAGGGTGGCACTTACGGGGCTACAGCAGCATGCTACCACCTTGTTTCATTAGCAGCCATAACTGCATGAAGCAAGAGGGTCAGAGCAATGTCCCCATCCCTCAGAACAGAAACAAAGCCTTTCCTAATATAAAACCACCATGGCTTCTCCAGCTGAGAACAAAATAAATTTATTACTTCTAATGTTAAACTACGATACCCTTTCCTGGCCATCATCACATCTTGCTTTCTGCAAGAGGCACTTCACTCTCATCCCTCCTCTGACAGTAAAACCTGCATGTTTTACTTAAACACAGCGTAAAGGATCATGGCCATTCTGACAGAAGGATCAGCTGTGTAGAGTTACTGGCAAAGTGACTTCCCCAACATAATTTTTATAATGCTGTATTCCTTTCTCCATCACTGGCTAGGGTTCCACGCCCAATTGTGTACACAAAATAATTAAAGGCTAGAACCTGGACAAACGTTGCACCTGAGGGGACTCTCCATGAGCTGTGGATGTTAGCAGAGCCTGCATACTTGACGGGTTCAGCCCTCAGATGACCACTGACTAGAATATCAAGCACTGATCTGCAAGATTGAAAAAAAAAAAAAGCAGGGAAAAAAACACCCCAAAATATATCACCAATGTTTACTCCACTTCAAAAAAAATCAAGGGGAAAAAACCCAAACAAAAATATGTCACCAATGTTTACACCACTTAAAAAACCTGGCTTCTTTCCTTAAACAATTTTTGAGACACCCCATCATTATGTAAGTGTGGTAAGCTAGTGGCTGTGTACTTTTTCTTTTTTAAAAAAAGTGTTTCTTCCTATGCGCACATGATACAAAAAGGGAGTGGCAGACAGGAAGTGATTATTCAGAAATTAAAGAATTAGATCAGGTTCCATGATATCAGAACAAAACATGACACATGGCAAGTGAAGCTGACATTAACTGGCTCAAATGTAAGAAAACTACTTTAATTACCAAACCTAATTCTGGGCTAATTTAAACATTTTGTCTCCGTAATGAACATCAGCATTGGCAGCTACGAGCATCAGTATACCTTCTGGGGAGCACAAGTTACTCCATGTTATTTCATCAGCAAAGCTGTACCAAACACTGCAGTACAGACCTCCGGCTTCTACCCAAACAAGGGTTTTTTTGAATAAAAGCATAGCTCTGCCAGTAGTAGCAGCAAGTCTCTGACAGCACTACTGCTCATGGTTTGACTAGCTGCTCCAGAGATGCTAAACACAGGCACTGCTAAGTTCAGACCTCATCTCCACTAATAGCAATCTCCTGCCAGTACGAACAGAGCGGAGGTTCCCAGTGCCATGCTTTGGTACTCCTGTTATTCCTGCCACTGGGAATTCCCTTAATGATCTCAATTTTCCTGTTACACAAGAGAGAACACTAAGTCATCAACACATTTGCTTGTTAAGTGACACTGTTGGGGGGTACGAGCAGGCATATACCCAGAGGAACGTACAGTACTCACAGCCTGATCCCTGCTCCGAGTGAAGCACATGGACTACTTTCCTGTGCCTGGAAAAATTAAGTTGTGGCCAGACCACAGCCATGCAACTCTGTAGCATGCACTGACTAATCTACTACCATTGTAAATTCCAGAAAAGTCACCTTATAGAAAAGGATCCCACACAAGAGGGCTAATTACATAAACCACTTTCCATCTGTGGATCCCCAAGTGCTATAAATAAAAATGTACTGTTCATGAGGGACTGAGCTCCCATTAGAATGGTTAAGCTGAAAACCTGGAGAATACATCAGAAGTTATGCAAAGCCTAGCAGCTTTAAAGGAAGGAGGAGGGATTTGCAAGGTTCAAAGGCAGGAAAGAACGGATGCGGTACGTTAGAACTTATTTTCATTACGCTGCATAGCTTGTTTCCAAGAATGCTTTCAACAGAAGCATCCTCCCAATGCAAAAGGCAAAACCTTGCTAAACTGACTCAGACAAGCTTCGATACAAGTTACATCCCAGCCAAGAGACAGTGAACTGCTACCAGTACCCTTGGATCACCACTTCTCGCCTCCATTTGTGGGGCTTTCCTCCACCTTCAGTCCCTCCTGGGGTACTACCATAAGCAGCCACTTCACATCTTCACCCCCCATATGAAACAAGAATGAATTAACAAAAAAACCCCTCTGCTTTCTTTAGACAAAAGCTCAGTGTTCCTTTTCCATATCTTTCCTCACCTCACTCTCTCAAATTGCTAGACGGCATCAGGAATTGGCAAGACTTTTAATAATAAGATCAGGCAGTATTACTAAATCCATCCTAAATTCCCACAACAGAAGCCAAATGGTGACCAAGACAACAATTTTTATTTGATGATGCATTCCATCTTCAGAAAACACTGTGCCAAGGACATGAAAAGTAAAGACATAGTTATATAAAACACCAACACTGGCTCACAGGTTGATGTGATCAATGTGCTTGCTAAGATGCTTTTAGAGGGGATGCAAACACTCAGAATTAAGTCGTGCTGTATTTTTACATGTACTCATTTACACACAAACTAATGAAACAGCTTATTTAAGGTCTACCAACTCCACAAAGTTTGGCAGCTGCAGTGTAGAGACCAACACTAAGAACCAACAACTCACTCTCCAGGTTAAAAAATAAGTTTGCTTTGTGCTTACATTAAGCCCGACAGACACATTTTAAAGGTGGCCCAGAACGCGAGTGTGCAACCTTTGTGTCCCATACAGCACTTGGAGGCACAGCATCAGCACAGGGCACCTCCTGCAGAAACTGAAGAGATCCGAGTGCTTCCTCCCATGCCGAGGGACGGATAGAGCACCAAGGAGACAGGTTAAACAGGTTTCAAAGTTAATGACACCTGCCCTTGGCTTAGCAGCTAACACCATGTTAATCCAGGGAGCTGCAGTGAGGGGGAAAAAATACAACCGAGAGGGCAGGGAAATTTTTTTGTGGGCTTCTTTTCCCTTTACCCATCCAAATGGTATTTATCTGCTCAGTTCCAGTTTTTCCTTCTGAGGAGATGCAATTTAACATCCAGATCACTGCGCTAAAACTCTGCACAAGACAGCTCGCCTTGCCTTTGCCTGTAACAGTTCATTTCACACAAGTCAGGCCCTTGGTCATGGCAAATCACAGGTTAGTTGAAAGGAACCAGCTCAAACTCTTAGTCTCTACCTTTTAATACACAGAAACAGTAAGGAAAGTTTAAGAAAAAGAATGGGGAAAGAAGAAAAGGCTTTGGCTTGTCTGGGAAACAAAAGAAATCTGGAAAATCCTGATCCTAAGAGTACCTGAAACATACAGGAAGAGTGGAAAGAGTGTTGAGGCATTCAAGACCAGTTAGGCTTCATAGATATCAAAAAGCCAGTCAATAGAAGGGAGAATCTTGCTTGTAACACATTTCTCCTGGGAAAACACCACCATCCTGTTTGGTTTTATGCCTCATGTCAGATCAGTCAAAGGCCAATGTAAAGTTAACATGCCAGATTTCACATCATCTGCTTGCCCAAACAGCTGGGGAAACTGTTTTAGCTGAGCTTTGCTCTTTCACTAGCTTCAGATTGTTGTGTTAATTAAAAAGTCTTGCTCTTGTGTTACACAGCCCACAGGAAGCGAGGAGGAGATTCCTAGCTTTATAATCATGTTAGTCAATAGCTCCCAGCACTCTCACCGCTTCTACACACAGAGCCAGCATTGCGCTGTTGGTTTGACAGGCTGTGGGAGGATGCTGCGTAGGAGATTCGTCATATTATGCAGAGTCAGCCCGAGCTCCTTCACAATGGGAGCTTTCTGCAGAAGCACAACACAAAAACCTCCCTAAAACTACAGGGCTATCTGTAGTTTCTAGCAAATATCCCAAACAGAAAGCAAGCCCCACAAAAATCTGCTTGTTGCTAGCTGGTGAGTTACTGGATATGGATGTGTCACCTTCAGCCTTACCCCAACCCCTAAACTAACAAGTAAAAAATATTACTATTGTCACCTCCAAGCTTAGACTTAAGAATTTCCATCTTGGAAGTGCTACAAGAAGTGAGTCACTCTATATACCTTGGCAGTGATTTGCAAGCCAACAGGGAATATCCAGAAGGAAATAATGTCACCAATTGGTGAGGCAGCAGCTATGTTTACCAGCTTAAACAACTCTGTGTCTCAATACTTCTAGTTAAGTATGGCCAAGAGCAAATCTCCAATTCACAAGTCATAGAACTTTCAATTCAGAAGTAAATTACAACTTAATATGCCTGAAAATTAGAAATCTCTAGAAGTTACCCGAATTGCTGAAGAAAAATACTAGATGTTAGGATCAAACCAAGTGGTTTTGAATACCTGTATTGTACTTGCCCAATCTCTGCAAAGTCTTCAGCGGAGTGGGAAGTTCAGACACTGGAGATGCGCTCAGCGTGAGGCCAGAGCAGCTAAAACCTTGCCCTCTCTCCCAGCAGCAGGAGGAATATGGGGAACAGACAGCCAAAGGGAGCCTTCAGAAATGGGAACTAGGTGTGGTGGCATAGGGCACCCTGGGGACAGTACCCAGGGCATCTCAGCACAGACAGGATCAGGGCTGGGAGCTGCCAGCCTGAGCCACTTTGACAGCCTAAGGAAGATTTCGCTTTCTGGAGCTACAGCTGACTGTTGTCAAGAATTTCGAAGGTGTGAGCAAGCTAGTTAAAAAAACCCAACAAAGTAACCCACCAAACCCATTCTGTACTGGTCAGACTAAGTTTTGAGGGAGGTATTGATAAATGAGATCCTGAATAATTAAGAGGACTACCTATGTGTCAAATGAGATGCTTCACACTGTACAAATGTACAAATGACAACTACCCACTAGCTAAAACTAAGAATAAACTGAGAATTAAGGGCTCAGCACATCTGCTTACTATATAACCCCTAGCAATTTACACCTTTGCTACCTGTCTGAGGAGCAGTGCTAAAAGCCCACGGCAGTGCACTTCAGGAAGCCTTCCTTACTTCACTCCAAAGAAGCTCTTTATGTGGTTTGCCCACATTCTCGGCTGGAAGTTTACTTTCAAGAAGGGTTCATGGAGGTGCATCAACTTCAGCTTTGTAGCAGACAGTGGGGGACCAGCACAGAAGCAGGCTTATGGCATGGTAGAGTCAGGATGAATGTCAGACCAAAGGCTAGCTAAGAAGCTGTGAGAACAGCACCAAGCAGTCACTTGAGAGAAAGTGTATCGAGCGAGGTCCTTAAGCTGGTTTTCCTCTGTCTACTTCTAACAGATTATCCTCAGAGGATTTACTCTTTCCAGAGCATGCCAACTGCCTTCATTACCAAAAATGCTTTATAAATGGTAAAAGTTGGACACTTGCACGAGCAAGGATCACATGCAAAAACTGCATGCTTTCAAAATGATTTCCAAAAAATGAGGACGCCAACCCCTTCTACTACACTAATTCAGAAAGTCAGAGACATATCTTGTCACCTTCTCCCCATCCTAAGAAGTTTTAAAACTCTATGACAGACTACATAAACATCCTTTCTACCCTTTTTATTTGTGCATATTATTGCAAGTTTCTAGGATGCTTTCCTTAAGGCCTCAAACGGAAGAAAGTAACCATAGGCACAAACTCTTCCCTCTTCTCCTCTGGAATTTATAGATGCTTTAAGGAAGTATTAAAATAATGTACAGCAGTTTGATGAAGATGCTTCAATCTTCAGGTTTTATCTCCTTCACTGTGTATAGTCTATGCCCTATCAGCTACCAGTGGTTAACAGGCAGAAACAAAGATGTCGTATGTTTATAACACTGCAATCCCAAAACCACAAAATAAAATCCATGCAAGAGGCTAATTTTCTTTTAATAAAACACTAGGTCTCTGCTGCCCACTTGATAAAGCACTTTAAACATCCTTCTTTTCTAAGCAGACAAACTCTGCCTTTGCAAACACAAGGCATCATTACAAGACCTGTGTTCATTTCTTCTCATGAGGATGCCTTCTGAAATTTGCTTTAAAATTTCCAAGTTTGAGGTATCAGTGCATGGAGCAGCACAGAGAAAATGTCCCTAACTGGCATTTGCAGTTATTGCAGATTTTATTAGTTGCTCATGCAGATATTACAGTTGTCAGCACATGCATATCACCAACCACAACTACTTCATGACTCTTGAAAAAAAGCCTGCCCTTGTACAATAGTGTCATCACTATACCCATTTCAAGAAATCACTTGTGTTACAATGGAAATAAATAGATATAAGTAACCATCTTGCTAAAGCATTTACAATAGGAGTAACTTGGTACCAAAAGTTGAGAACTTGGTATAGGCAGAATGTTTGCACACCAAGTTCTCTTTAAATGACTAAGCTGCCACTGGAACAGACAAACTCTGAACCACAATTCCTCTCACAGGGGGCTTTGCCAGCTCTGCTGCCTACGCTAGTTGTCACCAGCTCAGCAGCAGCCACTACCACCTAACAAACCACTTCCACATTCTGCACTGAGCCTCACAGTCTAGGGGCAAGGTAAGGCAGCCAAGCACGGCAAGAAAGTTCAGACTTTTTGCACTGTGGAGCGCAATGATTCAGAATGAGGGAGGAGAAGGGGTTTTGTTTCTATGAATTTACACAAGATCAATACTCATAATTTCTCTCAATTGCTTTAGTAGGGAAGGCCACATTAAAAAACAAAACAAAACCACACCGAAAGAAGCACAAAGACTATATCAGGTTGCTTCTCTCCTCCAATATTTTTATCTTCCCTTCTTCACAGGCCTAATGGAGCATGAAAGCTGTCATTCTGTCCCATCCACTGCCACTCTCTGCCAGCAACAAAATCAAGAGATTCTAGCTCTAAAATTTACAGACTGTGTACGGCCAGCATCTCTAATGTAAAAAATATGCCAGATCACATCCTTCAAAGAACTTCCATCAGAGGAAGTCACGCTGTCAGTGGGGTGCAGAAAATGGAGGAATTCCTGTTTACTGTTAAGACTTGAAAACTTACTTGGGAGGGGACTTCCAGTTAAAAGCTAACACCTGAAATATCACACCAATTTGTGTGTCATTAAAACATATGTTTATCTAGAAAACCAACCTGAAGTTTCTTGATGCATAATCACTGCAGAGGGTGAGCAGCGACTAACGCGATAGGAATGGGACATGCAGGAAAACATTGCTCAATGCTTGTTTAGGGTGGGAAGTGACACCACAGAAGATATGTGGTCCTGTTCTCTCAGAGGACACCCCGTTCAGAAAGCTCTATGCTATATCACACTATTGCACTCCCAAATCTCACTGTCAGGGTTCAAACTGCTATACAGATTCTAAAAGCGAGCTGCCAGGAATGCAGTAATTTCAGCTCACAAAAAACTATGAGCTGTCATTTTATTTTAGGACAGGCTTGATTTTGTGACATTCTAGGCTTAGACAGGCTATATTACTCTTACGGGTCCCCTGCCCTTCCAGTTAAATCATGAGCTGTTAGCTGGACGTTGGCTCACTAAGAAGTATCTTGGACTTGCAACCCATACCTGACCATATACAAACTCAGGTAAAGAGTGACTACAGTTTCCAAGTGCGAGAGTCAAAGAACATGGGCAAAACAGGGACTGTCACTGTGAGGAGGACATACCTAACACCCCACAGCATGCATGAGCAGCTTCTACATGCTCCAGCCAGGGCTGACACAGCTCTGTCCTGCTCTCGGTCAACTAATCACTGCAGAACACAGAGAGGTGACAGACACACTGTGGGTTTCCTCACTAGCACTCCTACCCCCAACTAAAAGCCAGATTCCTATCCAGTGTTGGGAGAGGTGAACACACCTGCTCAGACTGTTACCACACCTCTCACGAGCAAGGGCAGCGAGACCCTCAGAACAGTAATCAGCTCATTCCAGAGCTGTAATACACAGATTTCAGTTCTGCTTATTCACGGATAGCCAATCCATACTGATTGTGCACCTCTGTCAAACCCACCCAACAGGCCCAGTTTGAACAGTCCAATGATGCCAGCTTCCCAAGGACATAATACCAATCTTTGCTAACTAAACTCCACCCTCTTGCTCTTTCATCTTGACAAGCGACTAGACTGTCCAGGATGCTCCAGCTGATAAGTAAACTCCTTTTGATTACTGCTGATTGTATTAATATAAGCTGCACTTCAGCAGCTGGCTCCACACAACACAGAAGGGTTGCAGAGAAAAAACCCAAAACACGAAACACCAACAAAAAACAGGACCACTGATAGGTGAACCCCCTGGAGAAGCAAATAATCTTCTAGATTCACTTTGCTCATGCAGCAACCTTTTCTTCTAGTCTCTCTCGACAGACATCTTCCAGGCGGGGACTGCATCCACATTTTTGGTACGCCGAGTCTTCAAATTCTAAACACAACATAGACATCATTCAAGCTTGTGGAAAAGAGAATGCTTGCAAAGAAAGCACTGGTTTATAAACTATCTTCAAAATTTTATCGTAAAAAGAATTAAATATTTATATATATACAAAAAGTACCTATTTTCATGTTCATACATACATATGAACATGCATTTCACACTTTTAAATCATGTGTTTTCATTTGCTTTGGCCCACCGCTATATGGAAGACAGCCACACTACATCGAACATTTCAGTTTCCAATCTAGGCAGAACAGGCCTAAAGACAATCTGGATTTAATTCAAAAAGCAGCTTTGCCTCAGCTGAACTTTATTGGCAATTCTGCTTGTGAGGTGGCACCCTGGGAAAGAGGGAGGTCTGCTCTGCTTTACATTCCACCTCGACACCATTAAAAGCTTTGCTGTTTCTACCACCAAGGGTAGAAAAGTAGTATGTAAAACACACTTGAGAGGTAGTAGGAAAGAAGTACTGAGGGCTGAAAATAGTGAGTTACGAGGACCACATACAGCCTGTTGGTAGTTTTGCTGGAAGGACAGATTCTATCCATGAGCAATTCCAGAGTGCATCTCCATGCCTTACACTACAAGTTTGGGTCTCAGATTGAAAACTTTACACACTCGCTCTACCCAAGCTTAAATTTGTGCACACTTGCTCATTCTTCCATCTAGGTTTTGCGGCTAATTCAATCAGACCCTGACTCTATCTTCTCAGACTGCCATAGGCTGTGCCACACACCATGACCCTAACTAGATCTGAGGATTGCTACTGCAAGCCAAACCCACTGCTGTATCTTTCCCCAGTCAGGATAGTGGGTTTTGTGGCCAGGCAAAAGCACTTCCTCCCTGACAGCCCCTAAGCAACTGGGAGGAAGTCACTGCTGGTTACTGTAGATCACTGACTATGGCTTTTAGCTTCTCCCTGTGGGAGTCTAGAGGTTTGAGATTCATCTGGTTAATGAAATAGCAGCCACCGGTTCCACAGACCAATATTGACAAAATTATATTCACCTTAACCTTTTCTTTACTATGGGCTATCAAATGCATTAACTGGTTCTTTTCGGTTCTCCTAGATAAACAAGGAGAAGATTCCAGAACAAGTGGATTCAGCCAGCCCTTTCTCAAAATTACTACTATAATTATAAACTCTCCACTTCACTGTCCTCCTGCTCCCTTCCTAAGAAGTTCCTGGGATGAGAAAAAAAATAATTCACGTAAGTATTCTGGTAGTATAGGATTATTTCATGCAGTTTATGTGCAAGTTTGTAGCAGAACACTACCAATTCAGGGCCAACAAGTTACAGTGCAGGCTGAAAACATCGGTCCTTAGAAGTGATTATTTCCTATGCTGTGCCTCAGCCTGGCCCGCTCCAAGTCTGATTTTGCAGACTTTGCTTTGGAAAGGATTCTTTTCAAGTCAAGTGAGGCCTGTTAATAAAGTCAAATATGTATGATTATGATAGCTCTGTATCAATATTTCTGTATCCCTTTACAGTAATCACCAACCTTATGGATGTTATCACCTGACTATGCAGACACTACCTCTAAAGGAACTACTGGGAAAAGCAGGCAGGAAATAAAGTCACAATTTCTGCTTTGGAGATAAGGGACTGAAGGCAAAATATTTGAAGGATCATTAACAAAAATCCCAGTGACAGTGAGCTAGTAACTGGCTGTCCATCTGTCCTGCCTTCAGAACACACCTTTGAAACTTCTCTACCAGTCCTCAAGGAGCCCTGATCAAAAGGCCAGTGAAGGAACTCTGCCTTGATCAAGCTCCTCCTGGGAAAAGAAACATACGCATGTACACACACACACACACTGGGGAACAGATAATGAAAAGCTCTGCAGAGTACTCCCTGAAGCTAGGCCATGTGGCTAACGTCAGATGGGTGGTAAACTCTGCGTGAATATATCTGCATAGAAAAAGGCCTTTAAAGTAAGACGGCTGACTGCATAATATGCATTGCCCCTACCGATACCAGCCAGCAACTTGCTCCAAAAGGATGACTGCTGTCTGTACGGCTGCTCGTAGCTGTCTGGTGTGAAAGGGAAGCTGGCCGGCAGATTTACTGCTCACAGATGTAACTCCAAGTACCCAAATACAGACCTATAACCCAGATTCTGCTCTAAATGTGGAAGACCCTCCCCTGTCCAATCTGCAGAGATCTCATGGCAAGTTACTTTGGTATGAGCAGAGGGGCCTGGAGAAAGGATAGTGCCAAACTCACTTTGACAATCTAGTCAACCTAGTGACATCTTCTAAAGAGAGGAAAGGTTTGCATCTGACATCAAGTGATATCTGTAGTAAGAGCAGATAAAAGACAGGGTTGTTTGTCCTAAGAGGTTCTGACAGGAGCTTAACGCAATGCTTATGCTCTGGCCAGCGTCACTGAAGGAGGCCAGCAGAGCCATGGTGATGTGCCAGCAGATGAAAGCAGTGTTAAGTGCTACTGTGGAGGGAGCAGAAAGCATTTGAGCATCTGCTGACCTCACTAAAACAGTGGCCACTTAAGTGAAAAGAAAGTCTTCCAGAAAAACAGAAACAAGAACAGCTTGTTCTTCAGCCTGTCAAGCTTATAGATAACCACTCAAAGAATCTGGATTTCACAGCAGAGGCGTACAAGGCAGTAGTCCAGTGTACACACAGAGAGCCAAAGGCTGTCATGGACACTCGGTTACAGAGGTATTTAAAACAGTACAAAGGGGAAAAAGAGAAGGAATCCAATGAGCAGGAAAAGAGGAGGGAGGGGGGGAGAAAAGACAGGCTGGGGGTTAGTGCTGAGCTGATGACTACATTACAAGGAACACTGTAACAAGTCAAAGTCTGTATAGTCCTAGAAGGTTGGCCACAGAACAAAAGAAGAAAACAAGAGGGTCAGGCTTCAGATCATGAGGTACAAAGAGCACTACGGCCAGCACTGAGGAAAGCTAAAATTCATTATGTGGGAGAAGGAACTGAAACCATAGCTAAAGACCGAGGGGACCTCTGCAAACAGACCTAAGTAAGTTCCCTCAGTCATCTCACTTCAGTTTGAGATACGCTTTCCTTAATGCAGGTTCCAGGAATGAAATGAAGAAAGAGTTCACAACTCACACCATCTAGACACAAATGGCTAATCTATTTGTATCCTCCTCTCTTTCCACTGAAGACGCTATTAAGACCTATTCCAACCTGACACCAAAACATTTTCTCCCCTAGAAAAAGAAAGCTTTAGCTTTCCTCTTCAAATGGTACATTAAGAATTCTAGTTTGTAAGGCACCCATTTGCTGTGACTAGGTTTACAGGGCCACGTCATCAGCTATCATATCATCGCTCCACTGAAGTCAGTGGAGCTGCAGCTGGATCTGCTTCATGAGCTTCATGGTTTAAACATGACAGCCTGATGTGCTGTGAAGTTGCAGAAAAAAAATATTATCTATCTTTCAGAGATTTATCTACCTTCTGTCAAGACAGGGAATCTTGGCTTTTGGTTTTAGTCAAGTCTTCAAGGTCAGGGCCTGGTCTTTTGTGATCCTCTTCCTGCCTTGTCTCAGCACACATCAAGGGAGTCGCAGGCCTTTCACTAAGCCAGGTTTGAAAGACAGCACTTGGATTCATCACATAATTCTACTTGTTCAGGCCAGTTTGGGCCCATTAATTCACACTATGTGGTGGAACTTCACAATGTCATGAAGCTCACTGGACTTCACAACTCCTTCCGCCTCTCACGAGTCATCAGCTTCCTGAACAGCAGAGACAGTTACTTCCATAGAGCAGTTATTTCAAGCTTCCCTGCTCCATGAAGATGGGTTGCTCGAGGTAACAAAGATGGCTCAAAATGTTTCCTGCTTGAGACACCTTTCTTCTCACCCTTCAGCAAGCACCTCAGGGTACCACAATGCTAGTGCTTCTGGCCGATCTGGAAGTCTTCAAAGGTGGTGCCCACCTCAACTGTTCAGAATCTGGTGCCAACCACCCCTTGCAACCTTACAGCGTTCTACCTTTTTTACCCTTTACAGAGGCAAGTGCTGTGATGTTCTCTCTGAACAATCCCCAGCACCAGCTAGGCAGCGGTCCCCACAATGAAGATTTACACCTAGCAATATGCAGACAGGTGGATCACACGGGCCAAAGTCTGCATAGGTGTTCAAGGAACAGTGCTTTGAGAACTTTTTAGCCCACAGGGACAGATCTACCAGACCATGTCTAGGTGACTTCTCTGTGAAGACTAAGCATAACTTACAAGTGGGCAGGAGGTACACCATCCACTTCGGCATTGCTGAAAGGACAGGAAAAGACATGGCATTTCCAACCCAGCAACACATTATGCAAAATAAACTTTGATCCTACCCTAAAGCCGTTTCATGCCTATTGCTCATGCTCCTCCTCTCAGCCACTTAAGTCACTGAGTTGTACTGCTCCACCTCCACAGCAAAGCATAAAAACAGTACTAAAGGCAGAGGAGACGGGAGGTTGGGCCAGCAGCTGCACTGCACCCAGTAGAGAATTCTTACTCCCTGCAAAGATGAGACCACAGAGGACAATCTCCAAGTCTGCACAGTGATGTTAGGTGTTGGGAGGAGGGATAAGGGTAGTGGAGGTGATGGTAGAAAGATGATCTCACACAGCTATCAAGAAAAACAGGAGGGAGGGAGGGAGGGAAAGGAAAGAAAGCACACCTGACAGACATGTTAAGAGATGTCTGAACAAGAACAGGGCTGGCCCAAAAACCACACTGCAGTCTCTTGGGAGTGGTGGAAGTAAAAGCAGTTTTGCAACTAAAGGCTTATCAATCACTGTGTGTGCTTTACTGAACTCCTGAAGAAAACTATTTAAAAGACAGGAATTGAAGGACGACTAACAGACTCAACAGACAGGAAGGGGAGAACAGATATGGGCAGAGGGGATAGCAAGAGGTGCCAACACCATGTTTGGGAAAAGCCAAGGCACACAAAATGCCCATATGCCCATACTGCCACCTGGAATGATTCTTATCTCCCTTTCCTTTGAATAACCAGAGCCACATTGCTGACTCCCTTCTTATTCCCACCTACATCAGACTCTCCCAAAACATCCTTTCTTCTTCAGGAGTGGTTAACTGCTAAGCTGCAGCCTATGAAACAAGCAACTGGTGAAGGAAGGGTGCACTGAGTCTTCAGTTGACTTACAAGTCACACAACTAAAGTCAAAAGAGTGATTCACAGAGCCTTTCTGTGGAACAGGAGAACAAGAATTAGATGCTGAACTATCATCATTAGTTCACTATGCACATTTGGATCCGCTTTGCCCACAACTCCAGCAACCCAGAAGAGGCTGTCAATGTACTTCCTAGGGAAAAAAGCAAGCCACCTAACAACACCAGGTTATAGACTTAATCCTGCAAAAAATGACACCACCTTGCAAAAACATATTCCAGCCTAAGCTTGTTTAGGTAATTAAGACAAAAGATCTTCCACCCTACCTTTGCTATAAGGTATTCCAGCACAACTGTACCTAACACTTAGCCTCAAAACATGCCCATTCAAGTCTGGATACTGGATTCAACCCACTTAATAATCCTTCTACATAATTTTTAAAACTGAGCATATACTTCATTAACAGCTGGTTCTTTAGCATTAATCAGCCATTTCAATCTTGTATATATAAATACTGTCCTTGTAGCCAGGGGCTGAAAGCATTCACTACAAAAGTCACTCAATTTTAAAGCTTTGTGACATGGTAAGTATGGTCATGACTTAAGATTCCCAACAAGCCTTTCCCAAGAAAGCACCACCAGACTGACCCACCCCTCCTGCAGTGAGTGTCTGCCCAAGCCCAGCCACGTTACTCTGAGGACACACTCTAACTCTCATTTCTGGCAACGCTGCTCTATCCTCATCAGAGCAGGATTTCCCACGTGTTAAAACTCCAACGCAATGGCACCGAAGAACACATCTGTGAAGATGTAGCTACAGCTGCACATCAGTATCCAGCACTGCAGGAGGTGAAAAACAGACAAGATGATGCTAACCTGATTTAGTGCTTGTTATCGTTCATTCCTTCTTACATATATAATTCTCTAACAACTCTCCAGACAAGCACAGTGCATCCAGTAGCAGCACAAGCTGCTCTCATACAGCTCTTCCTCAACTCAGAAGCAGCAGCACCAGAAAGGCAGAGTAAGGTATTTGTAGGCTTTCAGGTTTGGAAGGAATTTCACCGAGTACATGTGTCCAATCCCCGACCACCACACCCAGGATCACCGGATGGTCTACTGAAGCCAGTTAGATGCCTTTTTCCACTTTGCATCCTGGGAGGCTCACTGAGATGAGAGACCATCTGAGCTGCAACATGGATGTATTTCTGGCCAGTTCATAGGCATTTATTCTATGTCAAAACATGCCTTCAGCTTCTTCACCCCTTCCCCTTCCAATCTCACCCATCAGTATTTCATATATTAACATCTGTACAACTCCTCTTTACATGATTCTCTCACCAGAAGCAGTCACCTTTGGACTGGTACAGCCAAGTTGTTGCCACCTAACAAGCTCCCAGTTTCTGTCTTTCAGTCTCTGGATGATTTCAAGGCATCTGCCTGCAAGGGCCTGGACTGCAAAGAGACGCCTTTCAGAGCTGCTGTTCCATTATTTCATCTACAACAAAGTCAAGAGTTTACAGGAACAGAATAAGAATGGGCATGTCTGTTTTGACAAGCTGGGGCTTGAAAATGTGAGTGGAGGGCAATGGCAAGTAAAAAAAAAAAGTACAGTTCCCTGATTTTTACTAGAAACTTACTGAGACAACATTTGTGTTTCCTGGCTATATTTAAAACATTAAATAGTTAAGTCCTTTTTTTATTGTATTTGCTTACGTTGCCTTTTTTTTGGGGGGGGGGTGGGGGGGGGTGGGGGGTGGTGGTGGTGGAGGTGGGTGGAATCCAGCCTTTGGCATCTGTTTCTCTCCTCTCAGGTCCCCTGTTATTCCTTGGCACACCAGACCTGATCATGAAAGACTCCAACAAATTGTTTGAGCATTCTTCAAGCATGTAAAATCAGCAATACCACCCCTCACCCAATCTGCCCTCCCACACCCCAGGTAAAGGTGTTCACTGTATAAGCACCACCTACCGAAAGAGCAGAGCTCACACAACTGACACGTTTCATAAGGCAGCAAAGACACCCCCAGCCACTCACTTTCCTGTGGATCCCCAGCAAGGACGGTCTGCCGAGACTCCAAGCACAAGAAAACAAACCAACCAACCAAGTCACAGCTTCACATCAACAGAACCCAATGCTTCTTCTGCAGCAAGCAGGGTGGAGAAGACATTTCTGGCCTCCTCCAGACTCCAACAACTGCAGCCCTTCTAATCAGCAGAAAGTGCCTTACTTTGCAGGAGTGAGGGGATAAGAAGCCAGCTGTCCCATACAGTCATGGTCCTGTGAGACCACTGCAACAGTCAGACTTCATCCTGCCAGCACAGACATACTTGTCAAGAAATTAAAGCAGCTTGAGAAACCCACTGCATGGGCACCTATGCCATCTGTGGAAGTCACAGCTTGGCTCAGTGTGCTGAGGAGACCTACGTAATGCTGGCAAAAAACGCAAAAACAGTGGCCAAAACCAGCAAGCCAAAGCATCACTAGTGTCAGAGGGAAACCAGTGGTTAACACCTGCTGCTCTAAGTCAGACCTGCAAGCGAGTGGGATTCCAGCAAACAGCTTTTCAAAGGCACATACAGGATTCAACCAAGTCCTACAGCAAGGATAGGAAATAATTCACTTTGGATGTTTCAAGCATGAAAACCTGTTCCTTTCTACTCCACCATCAGACAGCAAAGGCATTTTCAGCAAAGCCAGAAATAAGACTAAAACAAACGATAACTTCTCCCCTCCTATACATAGCAGGACAGAGGAAGGCTGCTTTCCTCGTTCAGCAGAGGCAGCTGCTGAGGGAAGGCAGAGGGCTGACCGAGGCAGAAGGAGCGGTATTGCCAAAATCAGCAACACAACGTCAGAACAGCTTCAGCATCTCATCCCCTGCCTGCTGGTGAAGCAGCTGCCCTTCTGCCAAGGCACAAGAGCAGGTGAGCCATCGTAGCAGTAATTGAAACAGAGATGAACTCTGAGGCACCGTTTCCTGAAAGAGTCTCATTAGCAGAGCAACTAGAGCCTGATCTCCTCCCTTTTCACTATAAAAACATAAAAACATACTCTTTATTAAACTCCACTTGCAAGTGATTTTTCAGAGACTGGAAGAAGGGCATACTTAATAACAGAACATGACTGGAAGGGCTAGACCTGATTTAAAAAGTCAATAAAGTGTGTGTTTTCATTTAAGAAACAAAACTTAGTCATGGTTTTAATAAAAATCCAACTCTTATTTGTTTTGGAGGAGGAGAAGGGATATCAATGTGCTGCTCCCCTTGCCTCCCCAATTTTGAATCCATCTCATTGCTCCTGGCAACAATAAACAAAATTCAGCTCATCCCTAGAAGAGCTTTGCTCCTAAAGTAAGTGGGGAAACCCAGGCACGTGCTGGGTGGAGAGAGAAAAAACACTTGGAGATTCTTGCATTGCTTCAAAGATTAATCTAACATTTTAATTTTAGACCAGAAGCAGCACAGCAAGATAGGGATTTTGTTTTTAAAGGGCAATTAGAGCCTTCCTCCTCCATTTGTTCTTTCTTTAGAAGAAATATTTCTATTGTCTTGACATTCTGGAAAGGAAAAGCCCCACTGTGATTGTTTTACAGCAGTTACGAAATGCAGCCGCCACATAATATGCAGTCCTAGGTTTGTGGTTTTGGTTCTCTTTTAGGTGCCCAGCTGAGGCTGTGCAGGCACGAAATCATTTGCCCAGCAGCTCAGCTACTGGTCATTTACCTAAGGAGAAAATCACCGATGACTACAAACCAAGATAAACACCCCAGTGTTCACAATGGAAGAACTTTGAAAAACAGTATGCTTTTTTAAAGGCAGTCCACACATTAATGGCCTGTTGCTTTTCCACCTTAACCACTGCTCACCTCTGGACCTTTCTTTCCTGAGACAAAGGGTTGATGGGCAAAAAAACCCCCACCACACACAGCACATTAAATAGAGGCTCCCCCTATGCTAAACTGCTTCTCAGGTGCCATAGTTATATTTTAGTGATCAGCCAATTTGAGCTTATTTTACTCCTATGGAAGATATAAAAATATTTGACTTACAGAGCATACACAGACTAAGAACAAGTTACCCTGGAAAGCACGATACCAGATTTATAGTCTAAAAACACCAGGACAAACGACCATTACCTACTCTATTGAAATGACATCTGAAGAGCCATCTTAAAAGTCCTTTAATCTCTTATCTTGAGAAAACTTGCCAGTACCAAATGAATGGCAGTCATGTTGCCTGCTAGCTAAGGTCAAGAGTTCTGCAGCACATTGCTGTACGATTTTATCAGGCATGAAAAATGCAGAACTCCTCACATGTGCCAGCAGCCACCCCACCAACACTTGCAGTGAAAACTGGCATATACCAAGTGAGTGAACAAGGAAGATGAATTTTTTAATCTTAAGTAGTTCCCTGGGGATATCTCAGATTCCTGAAAATCTTGCTGTCCATGAGGTTCTTGATTTTTATGTAGCAAGACTGCAACTTTATTTCAGAGTCTGAATGAGGAAATTTTGAGCAGCCCCAGTCAAGACACAACAGGACAGAAGCCCCCTGCATTTTTAAAAGGCAGGGTCCTTATTTATCCCATAAAAGAGTCATTGAAAACAAAACCAAGATTCTTTAGGATTTCAGCCTCAATTTAGAAAACAAAGAAGAAGTTTTAAGTATTTGATTCTAAATTTCCCACAGTGATTAACACGGTTAAAAAAAGTTCCCTGGTAAGATGCAAGAGTTGTACTTACCCAATTGATTTCACGCCCTGACACTGACAGTAAGACGCCTTCCTGCCAACAGCTGGCTCTTACTAATCCTTCCATTCAACCTGCTGAAACACGATTTTGCACCCAAGGCCACATGCAAAAGCATCTGGCTCAGAAGCAGAAAAAGAGATGCTGTTAAGCAGGATGAGCTCCACACCTTTCCCTTCCATCCCCATAAATGAACACAAACAATGGTTAATGCCAGATCCCACAGGCCCCGAGATGGAGGCAACAGCCAGGAAATGGTTCTTTAAAAGCAGGGATAGAAACATATGCTACAAATTAAGTGCAGCCCAGTGCAGGTGGCCACAAGGTTGTAATGCAAAGTGACCTTAATTTCAGATTCAATTAATCCTAAACCTGGAGGTTGTTGAGGTCTCTTCTGCTTACTAAGTAGATGTGACTTAGCAGTCAAGAGTCTGCTGCGAATTCTTTACACCTTACAATCATCGACTCTGATACAAAGATCAAGGAGATGAACAGCAGCTTCCAACATGAGTGAACTCCAGCAGAGAACATTTTAAGAAGTTAACAGAAACTGGGCTGAACAACAACAATTCTAAACTCAAGCAGGTTCAAGACACTCCAGCCCTTTCCTGATATAACGTGCCATGTTTAAATGGAATCAAGTTTTTATGCCTCGATCCAGGGAGGATTTCCTTTTCTAGGACAGAGTAGCATACTATTTCCTTCCCTCAAATAAAAGCAGCAAAACTAGGTATTCTGAACTTAACTTTATCCAGCAATGCTGGCATTAAGTGCTGATCAAACAACAAGGGAAAATTTTTAAAAAATAAAAAAAACAAGTAACCTAATAGTTCACTCAGACTACCTTTACACTGAGGCTCAGGAAATGGATGGCAGAAATTTTATTATAACTAGAGGGGGAGCATTTTTCTTTAATAATCTCCACAACTGAAGTTACTCAGGTGTGTCTCCAGCAGACCTAGTCTCAGACACACTGCATAGTCAAAGGATGAAGTAATCATCTGTGCACAAACCAGTCTAGCCACCAAAGACTGAGGTTTTTCTCACACTCTGCTACTTCACAGCAAACATCTGGTGGACCTGAACAGACCAGAGCATGGCCAACAACCACTGCAAGCAGCCAGCTCCCCGAGAAAAGGTAAGATAAAGAGTACAAGATACAAATTCAGTAATGGAGAGCGCTGCAAAGGACCAAGTCGGTGAGCTGTGCAACTGCATTGTGCCACCAACACCCCAAAGCGTTTAAGGAACACTGACACACATCTGCCTTGAAGCTTAAAAACACAATGACTAGCGAACCTGTAATGCATCGCTCTTGCCTGTGTCAGGAGTGCATCCCAACCACACAGACACGTAACAATTAATGGCTGGTTAATAGTCCAAATTGCTTCCTGAGCTGGCTAAAGCCAAATATACAGGATGGTATCAGACATGTGCCATTTAGGACACAGCATCCTTAATTCAGATTAGGTTTCATTTATTGACTATTCACATCAGTCAATAATGCTCCCTCCTCTCCCATCTTCGGTAATTTCAAACATGGAGAGGGAGAGGGAAGAGGAAGCAATATGCTCTTCTTTCTTCTATTCTCCTAAAAAACCCAAAAAGCGACTTGCAGCTCTGTAGTTATGTGGATGGTGTTGGGAATTACAGCTGTGAGATCATAATCCAAGAACAGCACTGCACAAGTTTACTTGCATTTTCCAACCTGCCAGCCTCTTACATGAGGCAAACAGCTGACTTGGACTTCAGAGGGTCAGAGTAACAGAGGGTCAGAGTAACACCTCTTTAGGTAGAGTGTGTTTGAAAACAAAGCCATCCAGACACAAAAGTATGAGGAGACCCATCTCCAGGATCACAGCAGACTGCACCATGGGGATCTCTAGCATGTATCTAAACTATGTTGTTTTGGAACAAAAACTAGCAGTGGGATGGAGGAGCGAGAGAAATTTACTTGTTACTTACTCCATCTACTCACACACAGGGAAGAAATTTGATCACCCAGAAACTGATTGCAGGCAAATTGTAGCACACACAGGACATACAACACCCATTCCTCCTGCACCTTGCTTACATAAAATAAAGCAGCGTGCGTACACATGGAAAGCTAGTACTTCACTTCTAGAAGGTCCAGTCTTTCTCATGCTACCCTTTCTTACCCTGTTCTAGAGAAAAGAATGCCTCTTCCTTCTCTGCTTCGTTTGATTTTCTCTTACTCCCCTTCCTAACCATTTAAATCTAGGCAAAATAATCTAAGGCTGCAACAAAAGTATATGCTTACGGTGAAAGGTACACACGTGCTTCTAAACAGCTCTGCAGGAGCACACATCAGCTGAGGAAAACTCCTACCACATACCACTTACACAATGAGAAAGCACCTCAAGAGCCCATTTAGTGCAACACACTGCAGTGAGACAAAAATCAATTACCTCCTAGGAAGGGAGAGCAGCAAGATGAGAAAACGGCTCCTAGCAACTTGCAACAACAGTGTGAAAGGTAGCTATTAAAAAAAAACTCAACCAAACAAAAAACAACACACAAAAAACCTAAAAAAGAAATAAACCACTGGAAGGGAGCATAAAAGTCTGCCACACATCTCCACCGGCACATGGGGATCTTGCAGCCACAGAAGGCTGAGATCCATCATTTCCAGCCATCCATCTGGGCAGCCTGTTCTTACCACCATACTGGAGCTAGCTCTGCGTGATCAAGTAGTTTGGCAGTCTTGAAGCAATAAGACAATGATATAGAGGGTCCTGAAATCCAGATTAAAGGTTTACAAGGCTTTTACTTCACACCTGGGCTCCTGCCACAGACCAAACACCCAGCACATCAGGTGAGCCAGGTGGGCTTTGGGAATGCAGCCTCTGGTTTTGTTTTAGGTAGAAGGAAACCAACTTGCGTGCCCTGATGCTGCTCTGCAACACCAGCCAGCGCACAGGGCGGGAAGGGGAAAAATCAAGAGGTTTACTTCAGAAGTGCCCCCTTGATCCAAATCAAAACATAAAAGGCAGGCATACCTATCTTCCAATGTCTTTGCCCCACACCAGTGTCAGACCTATTTTCTCCTCCCTCAATTCATCTGCTTAATTTGGGGAAACGAGAAGGAAATGCTTCCTAAGCCTCTTTGCCTTCTCACTGCTCACCTCTGGACGTTTCTTTCCCAAAATGAAGAGTTAACAGCAAAAAAGGACACAGCATGTTATCAGAGACTCCCTCTGTGCCAAATTGCTTCTCAGGTGCCAATGTGTTAATTTTATTAATGCATCCCACCACATTTGTCTTCGCAGCATGTTTTTCCATGGCATTCTCTAGCTCACCATTGACAATGCTGGATGAAACTTGAATTGAAGAGCTGCTTTTATAGCTTTTGAAGTGGCCTCCCCCACTTGCAGCATTTCTGACAAAGAAGCTCAAACCTGGGAGTGCTGAAGGAGGAGGAAGGTGCTGCACAGCGATGTCCATCACATTGGCTAGGTTCTGGGCTGCTGCTGCTGGAGCAGGGAGGGAGTCAGCAGCTGGGAAGCAGTAGCCAGGGCAAGGACACTGGCACAGAAGTTCCAGCAGACTGCTTACCGGTGGAGCAGGAGAGGCAGCAGCAGCCACTGCTAACTAAAGAGCTCCCCAGCTGAGGAAACTCCTTCCAAAAATGGGCATTACCATCAGCTTGCAGCAGACTTCTGGGACACTGCTGTGCAGGGCCATGGGACAAGAAAAGCTGGATGCTCTGCCAGGCTGTAGAGTCTGAAAGCACAGTTTGGCCCTATATAAGAAATTCTCTTTCAAAAAGAGATTGGAACTTGTGTGAAGCTTTGGCAGAGAATGTAAATCCCTCCCACCCCCTCCCCCATGCCTCTAAGAGCTTCAAGCAACAGTCAAAACACTCCCAACGCTTTCATTTGCTGTCTCAGCTTAATACAGGACCATATACTTCTTCCTCTCCCACATGCATGTCCTCCCCAGTTTTCCAAAGGTCCACCTCTGGTAGTACCAAGACAAGCACGGGTTACGCTTCTGGCAGCAGGGGGAACAGGCTGCACAAACTACACAGTGGATCTGCAGCAACTCCTCACAGCACAAGAGTGCTCCGGAAAAGGGGAGAGGAAAGTACAAGGGGAAGAGTGTCCTTTTCTACAGATTGAAGATATGAGTGTGAGTGGTTTTGTTCATTTCAAGGGTAAAAACCAATACACTCTTATTAGCATGCATACTATAATCCAAAGCCTTCTGAGCCTCAGCGCAATAGTGCTTGGCAATGTCTTTCATATCAAAGAACTGCTGTACTGCAGAAAGCTGGGTATAAGCGGAAAAACTTCAGCAAGGAAGTCTTCCTCCTCTTCAGAAAGTTTTACCTCAACACACTGGCACTGCATTTCCTCCCTCCCTCACCTCAGTCAGTGATGCTTTCAAGGCTGACAGCAATTGCCTGCATGGCTCTGCCCTGCTGGTTCAGGACGTGACGACCAGGGTAAACTTGGTGCATGCAAAGGGGGATTGAAATTAAACTAGGATAACTGTGTGAGCAACAAAGCCAGACCCCTGTGCTTTCAGGAGGGTTGGCTTCTCTGCCCTCAAACAGCTGCCCCCTTCAGTCCCACTCCTCACAGAGCCACTCAATTTTCAGTGAGGCCACTTTTCATTTTAGTCCCCCATGGCTGTGAGTCATCATCAAAGGACTGAGGTTAGCCTCTGGAAACCACCAATTTTCTTCCTTCCTGTAAAGCTTATAGAGCCCATATGAAGTTTTTAAGAATAATTGGACCCAGGAGGGCTTGCCTTTGCTTGCTGTCACCTAACAACCCTTTTTGGTGTACAGATACCTGTATTAATACTGCTGAAGAACTGTTCACACCACATATGCCAGAAAAATTGAAGTGTGGGAGAGCAAGTTATCTGTTTACAGTACAGTAAATATCAGGTGCTAGCCACACATTGTAATTCCCTTCCTCCGCTTCCTCACACAAAAAGAGGGCATAGCACAAGGAAAAAAAAATAAATACACGTAGTTCTGTTAGTTTACCTGTAGAGTGCCAAGGCCAATGGCACTGCTCTCTCGTCCACAGCAGACAGCTGCTCTCCCAGCCTGCTCCGGACACCAGGCACAGGAATCCAAGCTTGGCATCATGCTAACCCAACTATGTGGCTTCTGGAGTAAAACCAGTTCATGTCCAGCCAAGAGAGCACAGAAGCAGCCAAAATGCAACTGCCCATACCACTGCATGCAACTAGTCCCTTAGATACTCATTCTGCTTGTGTTTTCAGGTTGTAAATTTTTTCCTTGGTAACTATGAAAGTTAGATGACTTCCAGAAGGCACCTCAGAAGTCAACCACAGGCTCTAGAAGCAAGAGCTTTGCAAATAAAAACACCCAGTGCTGCCAGAGCTAAATAAAGCAGTTGAAGTTTACCTAACTAAAAGTATGTTAACTATAATACACTATCTTAGGAATCACTGTTTCATTCTTTGCGGCTATAAGCAACAGCACGCACCACAGTGCTCTCTCCCCAGCCTGGATGGGTGATATATCCTCTGCTACTTTAATTTTCTAGTCCGTGAGTTTTTCCTTGAAAGTCTCCACCCCCAAGACTACATTCCCAAGCACTTTCTGCCCCCAAGCACTTGAACTAAATTAAGACAAAAATCAAAGCCAGCTGATTATTTATTAAACAAACAGGATACATTTTGTCTTTGGTAGAATTTAGCACTCCTGGTAGCTGTGGACTTTAAAAATTACTTGGGGGTGAGGAGAGGAGGAAGGAAGCAGTGTTTCACTTCAGGAGAGCACATCAAGAAGTCATTATTTTTTTCAAAAGCCAGCTACCTATAAAATGAAACTGTACACACGCATAAGACTTAATTAGGCATAAACAAGCATCAATAGCAACACTCATTTCGGTGATAATAGCCAGCTTTGATCATGTTTCTTTAGACTACCCTCCCCTTCAAACGATTTCAACTCTTCTCTCAACCCCTGTCAAGCCCATCTCCCACATCTGCCGATTAAATGAGGAAGAAGAAATTGGAATTAATAGGGCTGCAGGCAGCGACCTAGTGTTTTCTGCACCAAAAGCTTTACCAGGATGCAGAGAGGTCCCTAAAAAACAGGGGCCTGCAACACGTGCAAATGAAAAAAGCCACAGTTATGTACACGGAAAGGCATTCCTAAATTTTTCCAGAGAAATTCTGAATACTTTGTTTCCTGTGAGAAAATGAGCATTTGACTAGAGATCTCCTAATCAGGAAACAGACAGGTCAGGTATTTCTAGAATGCTAATGAATGTACAGAACAGAGCAGGGATTATCTGCTGCCTGCCTCAGCTGACACCAGGGACTCTCAGCATCTGAACTCCCTCCTGCTTTTATTCAAGTCACAGTTTGCAGAAAGATCTTTTGCATGAAAACAAAACAATACACAAAAGTCAGTTCCCAAATGGATACAGAGAGCTACATGTGGAGCTACAGGAAGAGAGAGCTTAGAAGCCACTTGCATCAGGGATTGTTTTCCTCTTCTGGTTGGGGAAAAAAGAGAAAACATATCCAAGACAAGAATGTGCAATAAAATCAGATTAAGGAATGTTAGTCACTCCTGGCTTCCCCTCAAAACAGAAGTCAAAGACTTTCCGCCATTCATTCACAAGATGTCCAAACAGTGAGTCTTGCTGAAAGAGTAAGAAAAAAAAAAAGAAAGAAAGAAAAAGTGAAAGGAGGTGAAGTAGGTTGCTCTTCTCAACCTACTAAAATAAGCTCCCAAAAGTGCTTTTCCTCCATCCATGTGCTAAAAGCCAAAGCAATCCCTGCAGCATCAGCAGGCGCTGTGGTCAGGGCTGGGTCCCAGCCAGCCAAGAGTGCAAATACAGTATTAAATGCATTCATACTTTCCCACTGAGACAAAGCCTGAAAAGCCTAACCACTGCTCCATCCTCTGTGCTGCCTCTTCCCAGTTAAGCCTCCCAATATTGCTCCTAAATTTAAAAAAAAAAAAAAAAAAAAGTCCCTGACTGCTTCTATTCATGTTTACACAAGGAAGAGGCTGAGGGTCATGGGCTGGAACAGCTGAGAACAGGCACATTGCTGCAAACGTGTCCTCTCTTCCTCGGATTTGGCTTAAATACTCAGTGGCTTTGCTGTTGCGATTTGGCATCCATTTACACAAACACCAGTGCGGTTCTCAGAGAAAGGACGATTGTAATTGAAACCACCAAAAATACCCATTGGCATACAACACTTGTTATTTAGCACAGACCCCCTTCAGCAGTTTTCATGGTCACGATTCAGCAGACATGGTGGCAACACTCCAAAATAAGGTCTCTTTCTCCTTTTTCTGCAAAAGGACCATGGAGCTGCACCAAGCAGCCTAGGAGAGGACCTCATGCCCCAAGCTCGACCAATTTACCAACACACTGCATCCCAACCACAAGAGAAAAAACCAGACTAACGCAGCTGCAAACAAAGCATCACGCTAAGCCTTCACAGAGCCTCTCCCAGGGAGCCCTTTCCCCACAAGCAAAATGGGCCTGGGCTGCTATTCCCAGGAGCTGACGAGTCAAATGACTTTGTGATGAAATGCTTAAGACCAGACTTGTTATTTAAGGAGCCAGTATCTCACCTGCCTCTCAAAGATAATACAGGTACATGAGACAACACACCAGAACATAGCTCCTCTCCTTACCTACAGGAGTGACACGCTCTGAAGCAGCTCTTCTCTGACTGTTTTGAATGCGTCATGCCAGCGCAGGAATTGTTTACCCAGCTTCTGCTGAGGAAATAAAGCTGGACATATAACACTTCCCAACACTTGCAGAAGCTAGTGCATGTACAAAAAAAGCTGTTGGTTTGGGCGTTTTTTTGTTTGTTGTTGTTTTTTTGGTTGTTCTTTTTCAAATGACTGAAGATAATTTAAAATGAAAATTCTTCACCTGAAAAAGGGCCTGGCTGAAAAAGTTACTGAACGGCTATGATGTGATATTTCCCTCCAGTTTTTGACACAGAACATTATGCTCTAGACTTCTTGTAAATATATCTCAACAAAAAATGGTTGTCAGCCATACAGTTTCAAAACAGTTGAAACAAAACTCCCATCCTTCCTATAAAGCTGTGCTTAAACTTCAGGCACAAGGTACCATATTTAGCATTTCCAGAGGAATGTACACAGAGATGACCAGGAGGAAGATGGCTGTGGTTGCAGACTTCCCTCTAAGCACCTTCTTTTGCTTTGAAAACAGACAAACACACTATGTCCAAAGAGAAGCAGCTGTTTACCAGCTCCCAATTTACACAACCATTATTGGGCAAGTGAACTTCCACAGATACAAGGGGGTTTGTGTTGCACTGGTCATGTCAGGTCCTCCGAGCTGTTAGACACAACCGCCTTCATGTATGAGGACTCAGAATCTTCTAAACCAAATCAGAGGAACAATTCTGCTCCTTGAAGTCTTTATTGGGTCCGAATTGAACTTGGCACCTCGGCTTTGAATCTCATCATCCTCCAGAGGTCCTGGGCTACTGCCTATTCAGATTCTTACTGGTCATTGCCCACGTGGGAGTCCTAGGAATCAGGGTACAAATAATAAGCAGCAGAGCACAGCAGCTGTTATCATGCTGGTACACCGAGAGACTGAGAAAGAACACGACAGACAGGAACCAACTTTAACAAAAATGGTAGAACCGTGCATTTGACAGGTTGTTTTAATCAAAGTAAATCACTCATACATACCTGTCCTGAGCAGATTACTCATCATAACTATTTTAAAGCCATTAGCTGGCAGCTGTTTCCCAGTTGATGTAGATTCCCAGTTGAAGGTGCAGTAGACAACGCACCCAAACTCTTGAGTTTGTTTTTTCCTCATTTTATCATTAAAAATAACTAAGTACCATGGGATCTCAGTATCTTAAAAACACTTCACGATTTCTTTTTTTTCTCCATCAAGAAAAGCTTATCAGGACAGTGCAAAAGCTGTTCATTCATAGCTTAGTGGGATGATAAAGAATTAGGCATATAACTTGCCCATCACAAAAAAAAACCCAACCCACAACTTAAAAGAAAAAAAAAAAGCAAGCTTACCCACCTTCTGCTCTTGGGAAAGCAGAATTCTGCAAGTTGCAAAAGCTCACATGCTTTATCATGGAAATTATTACATTGTTCAGGAGTGGCTAGTGGCAGTGACTGCCACCACCCTGGCAGATGCACCACTTGTGTCAACTAGTGGCTTGGTAATCATGAGCCTCTTACCCTCTGTTTCCAAAAGACACACCATTCTGAACAGTGAAAAGGAAAGCTCCCCATAAAAGCACTACAATGCAAGCAAATTCAGGAGCTGTATTTCAGTGGCCCTGTTCTTCCACACCTTACAGCAGAACTTGTCTTATTTTACTGACATGCAAGCTGCCAAGAATTGATGTTGAGATTCAAATAAGCACATCAAGTATAGATAAATACAACCACTGTTTCTTCCAAGTGCCAATATTCTCAGTGCTGCTGACAGATAAAAAGCTTGAACCATATTCTGTACTTTACTACCCAAATTCAACATCCAGCTTCCTTGCCACCTTGACACCTGGTAGGGTGTCTCCATAAACCATTCTAGCCAGGTAGCGAGGTATCTGCTCCTTAGGCCTCTCAAATTGCTGTTCAGAACAGCTACTGTTTCTGCACATGCATTTTTCAAGCCAGCTGGCTGCAAACACTAAGTGCTATAAAGAATAGTTAAACTGATTATTTGTTTTAAAATTATTCATATTTTAACTACATAAAAGAAGAATCTTGAGGCAAAAGATCTAGAAAGTGAGGTTTTGCAGACAGAATATATGAATTTGGAACTTAAGTCCTTACTGGGCGCCGTTTTAAAACCAATGAAATTTTGGTGTTCTTTCAGTTCTTTCCACATGTTTCCCACACATGTTTAAGTCTCCTGTGTGTTCCCTCTTCCTCTGGTTTTTGAATTGGACTAAAACTTTCTGTTTGTGGGTAGGTAGACTCTGGAAGAAACCTCAGTGATACGAAGACTTCAATCTCAGAACCATCAGATCCCCTCCTGCAAGCTAACAAAGCAGCCAAGCACGGAGTTGCAAGTTACATGTAATGTGAGCCCCAAGAGACCCAGACTGCATCTGCACAGGGACAAGACTTGCCCTTTGACCCTGAACTCTGCCCTAGCACTCCGCACCAAAGCTCACCACTTGGGGTATTCACGTATTTGGTGAGCTCACAGAGCCCATCCGCATGCACTGTAGCCAAGCACCACATTCAAGAGGACAGGGATTAATTCACTGCATTGAATAATAAGCATTTCTGATTTGTTTAAGGCTGTATGAAACCTAGTAACATAAGCAAATCTTATGTCTTCCTTGAAACAGTAAAAACACTAGGAGCCGGGAACCATGCCTCAGCAAGACTGGAATCAAATCCGAGTTACAGACCCCAGAACTGCATGGTACAGAGCGTGTAAACCACGCCAGTCTGCATGAGCCAGTAACAGCCCCATCATGCAAGGGGGATGTAACGCCATGCCAGAGACTCTGTGCACCTTACAGACATGGGACTGTGGCAAGCTGCATTTACAAACCTTCATCAGACCTCAGCAGAACTGCAGAAATACCTCTAGCAGCTTTCCCTCCACAGTGATCCCTCCTCAACAAGGATATAAGTTCTTGTTATTTCTATGTTCAAGCAGTACCCATCAATACATGTTGCCAACACTGACATAACTTGTAGTGCCAGGAGGTTTTTAAGACAGAGAAACCTGGTTTGCTGGAACTGCAAAGTTCACACCAGTTGCAAAAGGACCACCATGGAAGGCTACCATACAGCAAGTGCTAGCAAGCAACCTAGCTAAACAGGTTTCCACTATCAGGGGAACAATTTCCTCTCACAGCTGCTGCTGGTGCACATACAGAATTATCTTCTTCACACTTCTCTTCCAGTTCTCCTGGGACATCCACATGGAATTGGTCTAAGACAGAGGCAATAACATTTCTGAAGACAGATGAAGTTAGTGACACTGATTATCCAAGATAAGGACAACACACCCATAAACCAGACCAACAAGACTCAAGAGCATGCTACCCACACACTGTATGACACCCACGAGGGTAGAAAGGCATCTGCACCACACTCTGCAGCTCCAGTACTTCCTCATGATGCAATATGGCTCTGGGAACTAAGGATACAACTGGTGAGAGGAAGGGTGTGGGACATAACCACCGCCTACCAGCTGAACCGGGACCAACAGAGGTACAGAGCTGAAAAAAAAAAGAAAAAAACCACTCTGGGAAATATTGCTGTCTAGCCTTACACCAGGCATCCAGAGATAGGACCAGTTAGTTGAAGGGATGCTCTCCACATGACCTTCATGGGCTCCAACACCAGTGAAGCCCACTGTTAGACAGGGCTTTGTGCACACCTGCAACACCACCCTTCCTCTTTCTCACCACCACTCTGCACTTCCGAGCACTGATGCAGATGACACGTACCCTTGCGTGAGGGTCATCTGAGCAGAGGACATTGCGGCAAGCTGTTTCCTGTGATCTGTAACCCATGAGCTGGCCACTGTGGCCAGCTACTTCTGGGAATGTTTCAGAGAGGGGAGATGGGTTTTTGAGGTACTGCCAAGCCTCTTTGCCCACAGCAGCACATGTTAAATCACAATGGATATCCAGTCTGCAGCTCCTCCCAGCACTCCCCCTCACCTCTCCATCCCCTCTGGATGACATGGTATGCCTGAGATGAGCTTATATACCTACCCCTACCCCAGCGTGCCCTGCTGTGCTTGTACACAGAGACTGGTGTGCAGCAATGAATGATCTCCAATACACAACCTGTATTACAGCCCACAGCTACCGTACCGTTTCATTACACTGTATGTCCCCTGTAAGGTGACTGAGAAACTGTGCGTGTGGCAGTGGGAGGCGTGCTATGGTATGACAGCCAAATAGATCAAGGAAGGAGAAATTAAATCCCACTTAAAGTGGAATACAGCACAGGCCAGTGCTATTCTAGAGCCAGGACCTTCAGGGTAGCCTGCAGACAGCTATTCAATTCCTCTCTTCCAATGCAAGAAGTGTAAACACACCAAACTACACTGTGACAAGAACTGCCAGGTAAAGCTGTCACATGGCCTTTGAAGTCAGCCAAAAAAATCAGGGAAGGGGAAATTCCCCAATACTCTCACCAACACCTTTGCATCCACAAGTAAAAGGCAAGAGACCTGAACAGAAGACTGAAGTTAAACAAAAAAAGTTTCCTGTTTTTCATAGTTATGGCCCAGTGTAAGCACAGATACCTTGAAGAGGTCAGAAAGGCACCAGCCACACAATTACTGAAATCAACTAAATCAACTAAAACAAAAAACAATGTGATGTGCCTCTGGGCTTGGTCTGTTTACACAAGAAGTGATGTTAGCCAGATCTAGTGAAAAATCACAGCCAGAATTAGTATTTTCAGGCACCCTTGCAAATGTTAAGCTCACTAGCAAATAACAAGCAGCACTGTTCAGACTCAATTATTGTCTGTGCAGGGGAAATCCCTGGGATACCACCTTTCAGGTGCTACAGGCTGGTAAATGGAGATACCGTGTGATTACCCACATGGAAAGTTAACTCCCTCATGAAGGAACCTAACGGATGAAGAAGCAACTTTTCAACCACAGAACTGCAGGACCTAAGTTCAGTTTAACACTGGAAACAAGGATCTCACATTTTGTGAGAGATATAGCTAAAACCCACCGTGAAGAGGTCATTTGTAGCTTTGAAGACAATTCAGGCTTGTGGAGAGATCCTGTACCAAGGCTTGATGCATAAATGCTAAGTTGGCTCCCTTGTCTGCAACCCTCTCCTTCCTCCAATACTTGGGCAGAAGTTTTAAAAGCAACAAGTATGTTGCACAAGCGTCCAGTGCACTGTTAAGTGACTGAGTAATGCAGGCACAATATATATTGGCATTCCTTCTGCTATTGATATTCTGTCTCTGCTGAGAATTGTTCTCAAAATTTTAAAAATATCTTCTTGTATACTTTACTCCAAATGTGCTAAACTTTTATTTTTTCCCCCTCTACAAAGTATAAGGCATGTAAGAACTATGCAGCCTCAAGGAATGCAAGCTTAGGAAACTCCATTTCTTCTTGTTGCTGGCCACAAAAATAATACCCCTGGACTTACTTATGGGCTCTATTATAAAGCATTCATCTATTCATTTAGATTCTTGAAGTTTAGGGGAAATTCCTCTGAAACTTTATAGTTTTCTGGTTAACACAATGTGTTTTTTCCTCCCCTTTATTCATGCCAGCTGCATTTAAAACTAGACCTTAGTAAGCGCACAAAAGCAAGAATGTAAATATTACATTATTTTGTAAACAAAATCACAGCACCTGCTGGATATATACTACTAAAACTACCAAACTGGTTGGCAGAATGAAAATGAAAGAGCAATAACGCAGGCCAATAAAGTGAACAAACCGGTTGCCATCAGTGTCCAACCCGAGGTCATAATTGACATATCTCTTCTTATCATACCTCGGTGGCATTCAGGGATGAGGAAAACAGCTTTAGGTCTTTTCAAATCCTCAGCTGGTACCTCAGCTTTAGAGGAAACAGTCATGTTCATCTACAGCAGCTGAGGAGGCAGAAACACCATTTTGGAGCTTGCTGCTGCCAGCAGCTGGGTTGCCTCACCATGCCCTCACTGTCCACTGGATTCCAGCTCTCCAACTTCCACAGACACCAGGTAGTACAGAAATCAAATTAAATAAATGTTCTCCTTCAAAGTTGGGGTGTTTTTGTGTGTGTGGTTTTTTTTTTTCCTCAACTCCTCCATTATTTCTAATGGAAAAGGATCATCAGAGAAAAAAAACAGCTGGCCTAAGACCTACAGCAAACAGGCAGTTTTTCCTCACTAATTGCTGTTTCCATACCGGCTCTGTCACTGTCCCACCAATGCCAATGTTTGCCAAGTCTTCAAGCACTTGGAGCAAAACAGCCACCGGCAGCTGCACGCTTTCACCCAACACACTCTCCTGCCTGGTGAGCAACAGCCTTGCACAGCAATTAAAAAGCTACTGCAAGGAGTAGAAAGCTGAAAGGAAGAAAAAGCTATAAACTGAAGAAAGAAGTGGAATAGAAAAACCACAAGAAAATTAGCCAGGGGAGATATGAAAGTTTTTAGGGGTTGCTTATCGACAACTTCTACATCACTTAATGTCAGCATATGGCAGGAGACTGAAAAGCAAGAACAACATTGAAGTTTTCTAGGTTAATAGTTTCCTTAATATTCCCACAGGATTCTTTGCTACTCTAAACATAGCACAGAGGAAAAAATAAGATTCGAGTAGATCATCATCAGGGGCAGGTTCAAGTTCTTTCAACCTCCCCCAAACCGTTTTCTCACTTGGAACTGAAAAACATCCAGAGTTCTTACACAGAGTTAATGCTGACACTAACATTTAAATTTGGAGCATGTAATCCCGACAACACAGGCGGTCTGAAGACAAAAGAGGAGCTTTCAGTCATGTAAAAAAAAAAAAATCCAAACCAAACAGTTTGAGTTTTTATCTGTTGAGTTATATTTCAAGTTAACTTTTTAATGCCTACAAACACCTAGCAGAAACATCCTTCACTGCATGCTTGCTTTCAGTGCAGGAGTCTACCAATTAAGTTGTCATAAGCCCTGCAGTGTACTTAAGAAATTTAGAGTACTTTAGAAATTTAGCAGAAAGCCTATTCCTGAAGGCCTGAGCCTTGAGTTAATGTTTGCCTTTTATTGTGCTATCTACTCTCCCTCACTACAGGAAAACTACTTTGAGCTTGTGAAGTCTCTTCAGGTAAAATCCAGTGTCAAGGAAGAGACTGTCAAGTGCATTTCATTATTATCTGCACATTACACTTGTTTCCATCACTTACAGAAGGGAAATGACAACCAGGCACAACAGGAAAAAAACCTGAGCCATGAGCAGGAAACAATCTCTTGTTTTGACTACTAAGGAAAGATAAATAGTGGAAAATTCCCCTCATAGGAACCTTAACACAGGTGGATCATTTGACAAGTCTTCCTCACCACTGGTTTTACATGGTCAAGCCACCTGTTAGAGCAGCTTCACTATCTTAAATAAAAAGGGTCAGACCAAGGAAGAAAACAGGAAATAGTTTTATTTGAGACTAACTTTAAGTAGACATAATTGGGGGGTTATTTTATTTTCCTTTAAATACTGTCAGAGCAGCAATCTGCAATTGTAAGACAACAAATAGTAGTGTGGAGGGACAGAAAAAGTGTTTATTTGCTTATTCTTATATAGGTTACCAGCTAAAGAAGCATGAAGCTGAGTAGAGGTTCCTATTAAAGGCTGCATGAGTTCCCACTGTAAACAAGTTGTAGTCTAAATTCAGCAGAACATGTGCTGCTGGAACCAGCTTGATACAATTTTTAAGCAGCATCAACTGTTAAAGTCTATTTTTATTATTAATATATTTTGTTATGTATATTTATTAAGTTACTAAACTTTGAAACAGAAACCAAATCCCATGCAGCTTTAACACAAAATTGCAAGCAGCATTTGCTGCCAGTGACAGACCAGCAGCAGCATTTTTGCCAGGCTTCCATTCCATGCATACTGTACACTGCAACTACTACTATTTATGCAGTGCATATTTCTGCAACAGCTCCCACTCTCAGTTATTGACTGCCACCACAAAGCTCATCTGCAGGCTATGCTATTTCCACAAGTTTCTTCCTCCTTTCACTGAAAATTCTTGCTTACCAGCTGTTCTGGTTGCAATTAAAGTAACCAGTGATGACGATCAAGTACCTTCAGACCTTCAAAAATGGAGTTTTCAAGGAGGAGCAGAGAAGCAGCCTCATGCTGGCTTTCTCTGCTCAGCCACCAGGTATCACTAACCATGCCAGCAACAAAATCCAAGGCTGTTTTGTGTTTATGTTTGACAAGCCAGATTAAAAATACTATGCTTTTAAAGATGGTTAATAAAGTAGTTGAAAGATAATGACTACCCAGTCTCATCATTTACACATGAAAGAGAGTAGAGAAGTTACAGTAATTTGTTGCCAGACTTCACTGGAACAAACAGCTGCATTTTACTTATCTTCAGATATCAAAGGACTTGAGTGGGACAAAGATTACTCGGCTTGACAAGTATTCAAAGACCCCTCCAGCTCAAAACCAGAGATGTTTCTGAGGAAAATCATGAAAGGATTTAATCTAAGCCAAGCAGCAATTCCTATTATACTAGCATGATACCTACCACCATCCTCAAATCTTGTCAAAGCTAAGACAAGATGCTTTGCCTCCTCTTCAAATACAGTGGCATTGCACATTTCCAAAGGCTACAAGCAGACAAGTTCCAGGAAATAGGGGCTTCAGGGCAGTGTTAAATCATGTTAAAACTGCTGTGACCCTGCCTATCCCATGTTAGCTCCTGACTCAACTAGTTTTCTGTTCAAAGAGCTGGCTTGGAGAGTTCAGCCGCTGGGTCACACCAGCACCAGGGCAGAGGAGACAGGGTAGCAGCCCTAGGACAGTCTGACCAACAGCAGAGCTGCACCCTCCAGCACACCAACAAGCTACACCAAGTGTCAAAAGAGCTTCTTCTCCCTGCTCCTCTCCCCTTATACAGGAGCAGATAAACTGAAGACCTCAGGTCAGAAGGTGACTTGCACCCTTAACTGTTTTATTCCTTCAGACTCATGAGACCACTGTGAAAATCTGCGCAGCTCAACCAAGAGCAAAACCAGAAGCAGTTCAGTATTTTCCCTCAACATGTGCTGCAACCCGCTTCATTAATATATCAGATGCCTTCTACAAGAGCAGTAAAATTACATATTTCTTGTTCAGAAATACATTTTGAGAAGATGAAGTCAATGCCTGTGCTGTAAAATAAACAGGAAGGTTACTGAAGAACCAAAAAGATGTGAAAGACCTCAACTCAGAACTTTTCCAACTGTACCCACTCTAGAAGGCTAAGCAGAGAGTTAAAGGGTTTAGGTAGCTGGAAATAGGTTTTATTTTAGTTGCTGCCTCAAAGCCAGTTTTTGTGTTTAACACATGTGGTTAGAGAGCCAACCACCATTCCTGGGGATTATCTGCTTAGAGTATGAAAGACAATAAAACAACCCACCATCAGTTTTTCAGTCAGACCTGGGCATGTTTCCCATTAGCACATTTTTATTTTAAAACTGAGTGTGATTGCTCTGATTTTATAATACAAGAAAGCAAAGCACAGATGTTGGTACTTCGAGCAGAACAGAATTTTGCCAGGTAAATAACAAATTGCAGAGTTATGAACTGCCTCTGAACATACAGAAATATGTTGCATGGCACAGCAGTTCAAATACATTAGTCACTGCATGCAGTTAAATAAACCCAGCATCCTCCAGTCTTTGATTTAATGTAAATTAAAACAAGCCAAATCCAAAACTCAACCAGGTAAATGCACATTTTTCCCTGTTGCTTTTGGATCAAGCTTTAAGTGAGAACTAATGGTAGACAGCAGCTCTAACCGCTCAGGGATAAAAGCATGGACTGGTGTTCAGTACTGGTTTACTGTTACAGTAACGGACTATTAAAATACAACTACAAAAGAAATTACACTTGGAGCAAGTTTCTGAAGATGGTACTTAATGGCTTTTAAACACTGTCAGTTTTCCAGACTGCAAATGCAAGACAATACAAGTATCAGAAGACATCAGCCTTCTCCAACCTCTGGCTGTCCCAATTAACACCTGCAGTTCATCTGTGGCATTTATTAAATTATGTAAGGCCCTGCTGCAGTAAGCTGTAGAGTGTTATTTGCTGTTAGAATGCTCTTCAGGTTTTTTGCCTTTTATGTTTCTGAAAGAAGGGTGAGCTTTGACAAAGATACACTGAAATACACATCCAGCACTTCACCTGTCTTCTACTTGTAGGACACTTACCATGAAACCACTTAAACCTTTAGAAAGCTTTAAAATTAATTTTATTCATCGAAAGATTGCAAATTTGATCTAAAATCTGCTTTAGAGTTGACATTCATTAATTTACTGTAATTTTTATGGAGGTTACCTAACAGCAGTAGTAATACACCTGCAGATTCACAGGAATGGCAGCTGTACTCACACAACTGCCATGGGCACAATCACAGTCCCTACTGACACTCCATATACAGTCTTGTCAAGAAGACTGCCTGAATATATAAGTTTGTTATTTCTCCAAACCCCAACTCCTTCAAGCTTTTCTTGAGAATTGTTCTGCTGAGGGATATGTTTTCATCAACACTACGGATTTACAGGAATAAGGTCACTCACGGAAATTCAGGCAAAGGCGGCAGAGGTCCAGAACCTCAAACCACCACACAGGAGACACCTCTAGCCATGCTACAGATAAAACAAAAAAGCTTCTCAGAAGAAAAGTTCATTTGACCTCAGTGTGGGATCAGGGATTAGGCTTGACAGACTGCTCACCACCTCTCTCATTTCCTTTGCTCCCAGAGCTACCACAGATTTTCTGTTACTGCCCGTGCAAACTATAAAGCCTGAAGAGTAGAAGGAAGTGAAGGTCTGGTCATCAGCAGCCTCCATCACTTCCCCCAGAATCAGAATTATCAGTCCGGATTTACAGCAGTGTGCTCAGTTAGAATAAGAGCCAAATATTACTCTACTCACTATGGTTGCTTTAGTTCAGCATCTTGGTCCTGGATCTACCTCTCTTCCTTGGAAAAAAGTGCTGCACAGAGTACTTAGAGGGTGACCAGCATGTTAATTTTGCAACACTTCCCTGAGTTTCTGAACTTCCTAGGTTAAATACACCATAGTAGTAACCCAAGCAAAAGAGGAGAAATCTTGAAATCTCTTTTACCTGGTAGACCTCCACTTGCAAAGTTCAAAGAGTCATTTCAGGCAGGTTTACAATTAAAAAGTAGTTATAATTCTGCTATTTATTCCCTTCCATTTAAGAGCCTCCAATACAGTCTGGTTTGAACACACACTCTGCCTCTGGGAGACAGGCATTAAAGCAACATTTGTTAATAATATCATTCCATTTAATCATAGAAGGAAAAATGTAATGCATTCACAGTATGTAATAGTAATTCCTTTCAGTTTCTCTATTCTTTGTTTCTGCTTGAATTCACAGCTTACACTTAAATATTTTTGCAGTATTCAAGAGATTTTCTCAAGAGCTGTAGTTTAAGTCAGACAGAACAAAGGTAGTCTTGAAAAAATGATGGCCAACTGCATCATCAGATAAGCTCTTCCTTCATCCGGGTCTTGGCTTGAGTACAAGAGTTCAGTTATTATGGATCAAGTCAAACACATCCATAATTCCTTGCATTGTTCTAAGGTCTTTGGGACATCCGCCCGTTCCCCAGCAGCAGGCACCTTGCATAGAGTTCTGGGTATGTCCAATTTCAGTTACAGCCAAATGAATAAATTCATGGGCTCAAAGCATCAGCTGACATAAATCACTACTGTGCTAATGCAGTCAAAAGAGCCACATCAGTTTACAATACAGGACACAAACCATACTTGCAGCCTGGGAAAGCAAGCTGAAGGAAGACTGCCTTTTCTTTTTATAGCCCAGTTCTCTAATTAGGATTTTTGTCTGCACTGTAATTTGGCATTGGAGAAAAAAAAAAAAAAAAAAAAGAGCACCACCTACTTTCAGTAAATGTATCACTATGAGCTATAAAAGCTTGTAATAGCTGAGTTTACTCAAACATGACCTGCCAACATCCCCGAGCCTTCAAGACTCAAAGAACCATGAACAGTTATTGTTGCAAGCACACTGGGAATGGCAATTCAGGTCCACAGTGAAAAAGGCTGGCTAATAAAGCACTGACATCCCCCACCTGGGGAGGGAAGAGCTACCATGATCCTGAAAAATTTGAGACTAAAGAGATTTGAGCAGAAAGGAGGAAGTGGAGTAGAAGAGCCATCCCATACCTGGACACTAACCTGGCATGTAGGAATCCAAGCAGTGCATATACTGCTTGCCCCTGGGGACAACCACGTGAAGCACTTTTGAATTGAAAAAGTGTAAGGCTAAGCTCAGACGAAGAGCAACCAGGCAAACAAAAATCAAACTAGCAAACTGTTGCTTGATTATTGTGCAAAGAGTAATTTACCTATTTTGCCACTCCAGGAACAAATAGTTAAGCTGTTTTAACATGCTTGTATAATTCACTTGACAAGAGAAAGGATAGCTCAGCCAAAACCAAGGAAAATAGCTAAGATGTCTAACCATGCAGTTGATAAACAGTTTGCTCTGCTAGAAAAAAAAACCCACCTTCAACTATTCAGTCCTTCCATGCCTGCATACTTCTGCCCAGTTCTTTCAAACCCTCCCTACTCCACAACTGAGAGAACAGCCTTTGGCAGCCATCTCCCAGGACTCCTCCCACTGAAGGGCAGCAATCCCCAATCCAACAGCCTAGGGAGCCCACGTTCTGCAGTCTCCTTCAAAGTCACAGAAGAGGACTGGCCTTGCGCTAGCATCCCCATCACCTTAATTTCCAGCATCTGAAGTCAGAGTTTAAGGTGTGAGCTGAAGCACTGGCAGGCACATCACATTCCACTGGATGGCATAATGACTTCTTGGTGCTAGTCATCTCATTCTCTAATGCAAGTCTCCAACAGAAGGACCAGCATTGGTCCATCACCCCAGTCTAACAACAGGGGAGCAAAGAACGAAGAGACAAGCAAGGTTTCACTATCTCCCATCACTGTTCAAGGGAACAATTTCTAATGGCTTCTTCTTAGAAAAGGAAATGGACATGATTGTTTGGGAGCATCCACAAGTATGAATTTCAAATGTTAACCTGAGGAGTCCCTTATTAAAGGTGCCATTAATTAAAGGGATAGGCCAGAATTTACTGTTCCCTTCAGCTTTATAGAGGGAGAATGTGTGTTGAGAAAGCTTTCAGGCTTTGCCACTCATGAGGAGGCATGGGCCTGTCTTCCCTCTTGTATAAGTTCCCTAATTGTCAGCATGATTCTTTTCACTGAGCAACAGGTAAAAGAAAATCTGTTTAAAAAGGAAACACTGCACTCTTCCATTAAGGTTACAAGTTACAAATTTCCACAACTAGTATGCTTCTCCTACAGAAGAGGAGCGAGCATTTTTTCCACATGCAGTCAACAGTTTTCTCTCATCTGCCTACTTCTGTGATCAGTGTTTCGGTGGCAACCCTCCTCCCAACACAGAGTTGGGGATACTTGGTGACTTCAGCAGTCTGCCCAAGAAGAGCATGCATTCTGAACAGGATTGATCCAGAGACATGAATAAACTCAAACTGATGCAGGCACGACAAAGTCATGCAAGTGATTTCCCATGACCTGACCCACCACGAACATTCACAAGCCCTAACAGGCACTGCCGGAAGCAGACTTAATAGGAGTTGTCATCCACCTTCGCATTTTCTGTACAAGGGAGAGCTAGCAACCCAAGTCCTTTCTCTCAGAGATTTCCACTCATCTGACAGACACACAAACAAAACAAACTGCTCTAGACCATCTTCTCCATTGCCTCCTGGAGCACTTGTTCCCATCTAAAAGAAGGTGGCAAACAACACACTCTCAATGGGCAGGGCCGTGCAGCCCTGGATGTATCTGACACCACCAAATCAAACCACACACTGCACCAGCTCACACCAATGAGGAGGCTGGAGCCTCCTGCTAAATCCTTATCAGTAAAAACACCCACATAGCAGAAGTTCAAGCCAAAAAAGCTACATGACTGCTCAAAGTCTCAGATCAAGTCTCATTTCTTACTCTGCTACTGACAAGACTAAGTCCAAAAGCCCTGTGCTATAAATCACTACATGACTGAAAAAACTGTGGAGGTGGTGTTAACAAAGTGTTAGGTTCCCCTGGGGTTTAAGTAGCTCTGTCGGAAGACATCCTGACAGAAAATCCAATCCTCATCTGAAGCAACCGCCAAACATGGTCTTTAAGGAGAAGGTTCCAGTATCTGCAACAAAGGCCTGACAAGAACAACACACAGCCAACCTGATGTCACCTTGACCTTTGGGCAATTCTGCCCAGGGTTTGCTTGATGATTCAAAATAGGAAAATTTAACACTCGTTAGTGTAAGGACAGAGGGGAGAATCATCATTTGTCTGTCTGCCAAGTCAGCATAGTAAAACAAGTCCTCATTTGTGACAACTTTTTTTTTTCTTTTTATAATTGCCTATCTGTGTGCATTCACACACTATACAGGCATGAGTCATTTGGGTATGACACTGACTGTCAAGATGGATAGATAAGATTTCTAAATGTGAAGTAGATCCCTTCCCTCAAACAAGTGGAGTAGTGCAGTTGGCATGCTCAAGTGACGACACAGTACCACTATCACGAGGTACACTCCCCTCAGAAAAAGAGGGGCTCATGGTGATTCTTAGTAAGTTATCCTTCAAACACCTTACAGGCAGCAACAGAGTCCCTTTGCCTGCCCTGAAGTCATGCCATTCCTGCAAGCTGTACTGAAGTGCCTGAGGACAGAAAAGGCTCCTAGGTTCCTCTTACATCATCTCAAACCTTAAATGGGGGCCGCAGATCCAGGCTTCACCTTCCCCCAGCACACACTGAGGCACCAAAATGAAATTGCATCTTACCTTGTCTTTGTATAAAAACCCTGAGCAGTGGATGAGCACTTGAAACAGCCTTGAAGAAGTTGTCATCGTTATTAATTGGGAGAAGGTCTCCATGCACATCAGCATATCCAATCATCACTTCCAGGTTGGCTATATGATGAATGTGAAGAATTAGTTTGTAGAAGTCTTCAAACTTTCCTGGCTTGTAGCGATCCAGAGAGAACCTTCTGAACTCTGCCCCAAACTGCAACAGAAAACAAAGAGAGCATCTGCTGTCAAACATCACCACAGCCCAATGCTCTAGCTTGGCATCTGAACATGATGTACATCACCCCTCTCTTTCTATGACGAATACAGATACCTATCTGTGCTTTCAAGTCTACAAATGGCCTTTTAGGTCCTCACATTAGAATATAACCATGGCTACCAAGACACCACCCTACCTGACAATAGAAATGCTCAAGTGTGCCACTTTAAAAGGAAGTGCATTTTTTCAATATTAAGATTTCATTAAATCCTCAAGAGGATAATTGCATTTGTAGGATTTAACTTTGAAGCTCCATCATTCATTATCATCACCTCAGGCATCCACAGAAACATTCTTCTCCAAAGCAGAAGTGTTCACTCTACTGCTTTCAAAAGAAGTTACTCAGCTATTCAAACAACCTTATAAAAATTCTTTGCACATTTCCCATCAATACCACTGGGATCCCAACCACAAGACCTTTAAAGAAGTGTGGTATGCGAGCGCACACAGCTTGTTATTAGGAAATACACTCACTCTACATGTCCCCTGAATTTCCTGGTAATCTATACAGGAGGAGGAAAGTTCTTATTCTAAGTTAGTTTTCATGGGTTTGATTTTTCTGTCACTTTTTATTTTTGAAGCTCTACAGACCATTAAGTGGCTGTTAAAAAAAAAAAAAAAGAGGGGGGTGACAGTGCGGGGTGGTGATTTTGCACAATTGAAAATGTTATAAAACTTATTTTAAGTCAGTCAGAAAGTAACTGAGGAAAAGATTGCAATGGATCTTACTCCTGATATTAGAAACAAAATATGCTATTAAAAATAGAAGGAAAAAATATGATTCTCTAATCAAGGAAACGAGGAGGATGAAAACAGGCATCTAGTTGAACTAAGTAGCGTAAGTCATCTTTCTGGTACATTTACTTTCATAACTCAGAGTGAGTAGTACTAGTAAATCTGTTCATCATTCATCAGCTGAACCTCTAAACCCATGTTAACTCACTCCTGAAAGCATGGAACCACATCCATAAATCCAAGAACAAGGAAGGCCATGACTAGGATCTCACGGAAGTTCTCATTTGCCATGTCAATCAATACCAAGGCAAGAAACCAAAGACAAACTAACAGGCAAACAAAAAACAAAGAAAAAAAAAAAAAGAGAAATTATCTACAGAAAATTCTCTTCTCAAAATGGAAAATGACTTGCTTAAAGGTTCTCAGATGTTAAATCAACTATACATGCAAGCCGTTCTTTTGCTGAGACTAACAAAAGTATGAATCATCACCATAATAATCTTCAAGAAAAAAAAAGAAAACACAACCCTACCGACTTTGGGTGCAACTATGTTCTCAAATTACTTCCGCAGTTGTGAAAATCCCACTCTTCAGCATCAAAGCTTAGTTGTGATCATCTGAAAGCTTGTTTAGTCAAATTATGCCGCTTGTTTGTAGTATTAACTGCTAGTTCCAGTTTGGATTTCAATTCAGAGTGCCCATCCAAACGCACTAAAGCTGAACAAACCACAGCTGGTTCCAGTGGAGGGAAAACAGTCCTTTGTCCTCCATGCCCTGCTCCTCTCCAGAAAAAGCCAAGTGGCAGCTTACTTCTGTTGACACGTTTCAGACTGAAAAAAAGCTTGAATTTATTTGAAAAGTATCTGAAAGTTTTCTTTTTCCTAGATTCAAACAGAAGCAACCATCTCCGCGTGCCAAGTTTAACATCAACAGGGTAAACTAAAGGGACAGGAGCAAGATCTTTGAAGGCTTTGTTTACTGCTGCATCTCCTGCCCCACACACCTGAAGGGGAACACTGCATTCCTTTAGCTGAAAAAGCTGCCAGGGTATCAGACACCAGTCCCAGTAATCACGTGTTTACTGGACAACTTGTTCAGGACCATTAGCATGCATACTACTTGCAAGGCAGCGGATGCTGTGCAGTCTCACCCCAGCCAGTATGACACCCATCCTACACAGCTGCCGGGACACCTGCCCTGCATGGTCTGCTGGGGAGGCCATCGCTCCTCCTCTGCCTGAGACACCGGCCGAGGCACAGGCCAGCTACCGAGCCGGGGCATCATGCTCAGCAGGAAAGCGACGTGGGAAAGGAGAGAGAAAAGAAGGAAGGATGGTTATTTACACACTGGTATGACCCAAAGTTCAGTTTAAGCTGCCACATGAGAGGAGTACAGCTGGTGCAAGGGCCAGTTCTCCCAGCCTAACCCCTCTGGGCACACCAGACGTGGTCGTGTCAGTGGAGTGTGATGTGCAAGCAACAGTCCACCCACAGGGATGCAACTGCAGACTTGGGGCACTGAGGTGTGATGCAAACACCGCATCATCAAACTAACTTGGTCACACATTCAGCCCCAGAGACCACTTCCTTCACCTAGGAACAGGGCAACAGGAAACAAACACATGCAATTTCACTTGTGCTTTTTGCATGGCACAGCCCTTTAAGCCAAGGGAGCTAGATGGTGGTTCTGCAGAGGAGGAGAGGGAGAAAGGAAGAGTCTCTTCAAAGAGATTTAAGCAGATAATGAGGATGATGTTTTTTTGTTTAAAGGTTAGTATTACTGTAGCAGTAATTTAGCTGATTAATTTACACTGTGCATACACACAGGCAGCAACCATTGTCAGCATGTCTTTTCAGAAGAGGGGGGAAAAAATGCTTCAAGCTCATTCATCATCCCTAACGAGGCCAATAGAGTGTTGCAGTAATAACAGGTTTTTCAGTACCACACAGCTTAGAGACCGGGTGCTCTGCATTGTATTCTGCCAGGATTTCAAGATAACATCCTCAACGTATCCTCCAGAAACTACAAATTCTGAGGGCTTTGCACAGGTAGCCAAGATGACTATCTGCTTTTCTAAGCTACAAACAAAGCTCACCTTTAGCATATCCCTCCACAGAAAGACACACAAGAACTGCTGTCTGCCAGCACAATCTCTGCCAGAACAATACTGCATTACACTGTTTGATAAACTAACAGTTTTAATAAGCCGATTAGCTTTCTATAATGAAGTAAATGATTCTGACCTATTTATCTAATCCAAATACCACATGTATTATTGCAGAAGTGAGAGGACAGGAGGGTCCAAGGGAACTTAGAATTTAGTCTAACAGAGCTAATTATGACCGGAAAAAAAACCCTAGAAAGAACTGTATGTTTTGTTTCAAAACGAACAGGCTCTGCCCCAGGATCCTCCAAGTTATCAGCCAGCCACTACACCTGCTGCCTGCAGCTAGATGACAAAAATGCACCCAACAAAAGTCTATACATCAAGCAGGAACCCTGAGCAAAAACAGATGCAAAAAAAAAAATTAATAAAAAAGAAAGAGCACAGTGTTTTGATACAAGTTATGTTAAAGAAGAAAAAAGTCACAGCTAGCTGACCAAAACTTACACAGGCTGACCAAGAGCAATCAACTGGTTTTTGGGTTTTTTTTTCCTGGCTAGGGAGGACAAGGGGTCAGAGGAGAGTAGGGAGCAAGATTGTGAGGTTTGTTTACTTGAAGGGCTGTTATTTTGTGAAATGAAATGGAAGAGTCATTTGCAGAGAGACCAACTTTCATTTTCCTTTAAATGTTAAATTTCAAAAAGTTTACAGGGTCAAAAATGAAGCCCTATGTTTATGAGGTGCCATCCCTCTAGTTTATTGCTGGCTTTGAGTTCAGGCTATTGTAATAAAAGCAACATTGAGCAATAAACACTAATTACGTTAGCCACCTACTTCTCCCATGAAGTAAAATCAGGAACCGAAAGAAAAGCAAACACTCTCATCCTTGCATAGATTGTAACTTCTGCTTACCTGTGAGACTCTCAAAGTGGGAAAGACCTGGTCAGGGCTGCTTTATCAGTGAGGAGGAGTAGAGAGCCAGAAAGAGGAGGAGGGAAGCCTGGCCATAAGTGGTTTTGTGCTGGCTGACTTCATCTGGGACTTCAGAGCTCTGCCGCCACATTCACATCTCTGTTTCTCTGTTCTTTGCCAGCCGTGCCTTCCCTAGATCACCCAGCACTCTCCTGCTCTGCTCCCAATCTCATTGCGGTTGTCACCAACCAAGCAGATGTTTGCAGCAACAAGTTCTCTCTCCTCCCCTTCAACCCCTTGCCCCAAAGCAGCTGTGCTCCATCCCAATGATCAAGCTGGCGGGAAGCGTGGGAGTCCCCTGCTCACCTTGCTGTTTCTTCCAAGAGACAGTCACAAGAGCAAGACAGCCTCTCATCTATTTGCCCTTCAAAGGAGCCCCACCAGAGACACCATTTCATTACCTTCCCCCCCCCAACATTTTTCCTGATTGGCATCATGCCACACTCCTACCCTTCTCCCTTGCATTCTCCCCTTCCACTCCCCCATAAAAACACAGCCATGCTTTAATATCTTCAATTCTTAGAATAGTTTCTCTTCCCAAAGAAATCCATTGGTTCCTCTTTTTCACGCTTCTTGGAAACAATGCTTCATGTCTCTGCTTTTTGTTTTTGTTTGAAAAACAGCAGCTTTGCAACCTTTCCAAACCTCTCCAGCAGTCTGTGAGGCTCTGTCCATGAGAACATTTTTCTCTGTTCTGCATCTGCTCAGAAGATAACTTCAGCTTCTCTGTCCCCATCACTCTCAGATCAACCTCCCATGCAGTCTCTTACTGATCACTTCACAGATGCTCAGCTGCCAGCTCAAGGGCAACTTAAAGCTAAACTTGCCCTTTTCCCTGCTTCACCTACTTTCTTTCATTGGGCACAAGACCATTACACTGCCTTCCCCAGCACCTGTAACTTCAGTACCACTCATCATCCAGGCAGTTGCATATATCTACGTATTTATTACCCAGATCTTTTCTGCCCAATATCTTAAATCCATGGACACCATTCAGCTACTCATCTGCACAGCTGGACTTTGCCTTGACTGCTGCCCTATACTTTTCCCTAGCCTTCCTAAACACTGTCTTGTCTCACTACCACCCATTTCTTGGTTGGTGGTAGCTGGCAAAAACAGTTATCCATAAAAGCAGTTTTCCCAGCTTGTTTGTCTGAACTCATCACCCCTTTTCTTCACCACCCTTGTTCCCAGTAGCTCCTCTCCTATCAGGTCACCCACATAGCTGCTTTCTCCCTACCATCCCTCTCAGTGAGCAATGCCTCCAAGCAGCACCCAGTGCCAGATTTCCTCACTGCTTCACTCTTGATATTTAAACCCACAGCGCTGTCCTCCTTCAAGAAACAGTTGTCGCAGCAAAGCCTTTAAAATAAATCTTTGCCTGAAGTGGTTGGTTTACCTTTCCAAACACAAATCTCTTCCTTTTTTCTTCTAGTCCCTTACACCTCTGGGAACAAACCAAAGTCTGTTTGCAAAGGATGAAGACCAAGCTGGTCCTATGTTTTCAAAAGAACACTAAGCGCCACATACACCACGGCACCACACAGCTTTAGCACAAATACAACACGGGATGCAAACATACATCCATGGTATGTCACTATCAGGGGGAAAGGAACATTTGGTGTCTTGCCACCCAAAGCGACAAAAGACCCCTCCCATCGAAGTCAACAATCCCAACAGCAGCCCAACCTGTGAGCCTAGCTTCCTGCAGAAAGGCAGCTCTGCACCAGTACAGGTCTCTTACAAAGAGATATCTGCACAGTTACAAGGCACCTGTAAGTGTAAGGGCTCTGGTTGGTCGCAAACTTATTTAAGACCCTTTTAGTTTCCATCAAAGGTTTCCCCATGAGCTCAGGGCCAACAACAGCTACAGGGAAGTAATCTGACACATACACCCCACACACATACCCCAGCCAGACCTGACGGGGGACTGGGAACAGCTGTGCAGAGCAGAAGCAGGAGGGATGGCCCCAGGCCACCTGGCTTGGGGCTGGTGCACCACACCCTGCCCCAGACATTTCTGCCTCAATTAACTTCAGGAATTTCCAATGGAAACGGGCCTACCTCTGTACTGGGAGATTGTGCCTTCACTTAGAGGGAGGGAACCTCTCCAAAGGTACGTTTCATCTTTAACTTCTGGCCTGCATTGTAAAGGTAATTAGGGGCAAGCAAGCAATCCTTGGAAGAACATTTCTTGGTTACTAAAAGCTCAGATGAAGTGCACACAAAGTCTCTCACAAAGGGAATGATAAGGGACTACTGAGGAAAGCACTATTAATTGCACCCCTGAAGAATGCCTTGGAGGTGGCTAGTCCTGCAGTCTGCCAGACAGAGCCTCCACAGGTATTTTAACCTCACATAGATCGTTCCTTTCTGACTTGGCTGTAAACAACTCTTCAACTTTAAAGAGCACCTCGGAAAATTAAAGGTCCATTGTTCAGTGTCCTTTAGGCCTGTTTCAGTGTGGCAAGACTACATTCAGAAGACTATACTCACTTAAAACAGACTGGCTGGACCAAGTTTTAAGCAGATTAGAAATTCTCAAGTTACTAGGCTAAAAAGGATTACAAAAGTAAAGCTGAGAACCTGGAGGCAGGATCAAGAATAGGAGAGTGTGGCAGGTGCTGAAACACAAGGTAGCAGTCCTAGCCTTCTGGTCAATGCATCGTAAGGACATCCAGGACCATCCGGTTCACACAGCTAGCACCCAAGCCTGTAACAGTATACAAACTTTGGGAACGTTGTCAGAGAAACTATCATCTTTCTGTAACTAGATTTTGACCTTTTTTTTCCCTTGTTATGCAGGACCTGAGACTATAACCTGAGCATCAGAGCGCATCCTCCTCCATCCCATGCTCTGCAAAGCCAGGTCGCTCAGAGTACACGTCCGAGCCTTACCTGTATCTCCCTACAGACACAACTGCTCACATAGTGCCGGAATACAGATCAGAGAAGGTAGTTACACTGTGCTGGTGCTTGTTGCAGCTGTCAACTGAACAGAACTATTGCAAATTACTTGTCTGTGCAACACCTTTGCAGCTGAAGTTTGGCCACATCTACAAAGGGCAGGAAACACGCACAGGACCAACTGTTGTGGCTCAGCTGCTCCATGGTAACTTGCTAAAATGTGGTCACTTTCCCTCAAGTCACCTAACCATTTAAAGACAGACTTAGGTTTACTAGGTATTACCACTTCAGAAAGTCACTCTATTATGAAAAACAAAGATCTGTAATAACAGAGGAACCAGGAGTTCAGTAGATGCTATTTAGCACATCGGAATAAATACTCTACTTGCTCTCTGAAGCCCAGCAAACTGGGAGGGAAAGGAACTGAGGCAAGATTTCTTAAGACACTACCCTTCACAGTCTCTTTCTCTTGACACATTTTGCAACAATCCAGACTGTCTCAAGTTGCTATTGCTGTAGCATACTGTCTTCATTTGAGAGGGGGAAAGCACTGCGGTTTTCTGAGTCCATGCCACATTTGGTTTGCATATAATCAAATACATTTTGAAGCTCAAAACCAGAAGTTAAATCAGCTGGTTACAGGCTTTTTCACTGCACTTATTTTAGTTTTATTCTAGGTATGACAAGTATGACCTTAGCTTGGAAGAATCTAAAGTACTGCTTAAAAACTTAAAGCAGACTTAAAAGTCTGTTTTTAAATCCTGTAGTTATAAAAAGAGTGATGCTTTTTGATCAATTTTGAAGTGTGCTACACATGGAAAATGCTTCTTAAAACTTCAGAAGGCCCGTAAGGCTTCAGGATTAGAGTGAAATCAAAGTACAAAAGCCTGGAAAACACAATGTTTAGACCTCTCTCACTTAGTTAACACCAGAGAACCATCAGGCCTTTACAATCTCTTCACAGGGAACTGGTAAAAGCAAGTTTGCTCTTACTGCTATCACTACAGTTAAAATGCTGTTTGATGCTATAATTCATACCTTTCAAACACACAGTGTGTGTACACGTACTGTAATAGCTAAACAGTCATGTGGACGTGTAATACTGCTAAGGTGTCCAAGCAGTATCAGCAACTTTTGCGGGGGGGTGGGGGTGGGTAGGATGCAAAAAGGTTTAAAACAGCTATATTTAACAGGCACAAAGACATGCCTCCTAAAAAGAGGAGAACTCACAAGCAGGACAAACCACTCACACACTGTTTGGATATTACATCAATCTAGTATTTGGGCAGGCTTTCTGAAGCACTGGCTCTACACTTGCCCAGACCAAACCACATAATTTTATCTGCTAGTGACTGTAAAAACACAGAGCATAGCTGAACATAAACATACTCTTAGAGGACCGTAACAGTACGATGTCTATACTCTGGACACATCAGAAGATGATTGAAGATTTATTAAAAATCTGTTTGTGGCATCCATCTGAACCCCAGCATTTGCTGGAACAAAACAGGATGGGGAAGCAAGGGTGAAAAAAAGTACGGTTATAGTTAACTACATACATTTATCTTAATGAGTTTGTTTATAGCAGTGGGATGTTAATCACATTATTATTAATTTGTAAAGCAGTTTGTAATGCAAGAAAACATGACATTAATAATAAGGCAGAAATGTCACAGCACTTGAGACAGGTAGCTGTGCTTTTATAATCCTCAGCCATTATCAAAAGTTCCATTGTCTCAGAGGGTTCAACAACCGGTGTCAGTTGATTTTTTTTCCAAAGGCCTATTTTTCAGGGAACCAGGAGTGCATTTAGCCACTCTGAAAACATGAAATTAAATTCTTACTCATATATACAGCTTGCAGGAAATCATATAGTAGTAGTAGAAAAACAGTTCTCTTCTGCTTTTAAGCCAGAAATATAAAACTCAGTTTCAACGTGGAAAAAAAAAACCCAAACAAAACAAAAAGCCACACCACACTTTCACAAACAATTCAAACAGCTGCCATTTAAAGACCTGAGGCAATCTTACACCTTTACTATTCCGGAATATCCAAATGACTGGAAAAGAAATACACACTCTGGCTGATAACCACCCTCCTATTTGAAAAGCTGTACATACAATTCAAGAAAAAGAAGAAAAAAAAACCAGCACACATAAAAAACCAAACCTCTTTTCACTCCAAGCAGGACAAAAGAAGATTGGCTACATGGAGCTATAATTAAAGAGAAGTCTCACCATTAATGTAGGAATTCCTATTTTTAAAGTGTTTGTTCTTCTGTAGGCTTACACTCATGGGGAAAGAGGCTTGCAACCTCTCTGTAAAGCTAAGGACAGAAAATGAAAAATAGGTTAAGTACCCTGCCTGTGGCCATGAGATCCCAAACAAAACAAACAAAAACGCCTCACACATTGCAGGCACTGGAGCTCTGGGTAAAATGGAGAAGAGGGAGAGAAAGGGTCATCTGGAAACCTTTTCAGAGATTAGAGGCAATTTCTTCAGAGGGGACAGATAGTTGTCACCGGACAATGGGGGGAAAGGAGCCAGTGAGTACTAGACACATGAGAATACACAGTTGTTTTAAGCCAGCAAGATAACGTGTTTTCAGATACTGTCTAAAAGGGCCGAAACATTAATCCTGAGCTACACAGACAACACCTAGATAAGAACCGAGTTTCTCATTTATTCTGTCATGAAAGACAGAAGAGGAGGGATAAGGTGTAATTACAATTCAATTATTATTTTCCTACAACATGTGCCAATTCCTAAGCAGGTTTCTCTTTATCCTTCCGCTTTCCTATCTAGCAATAACCTTTTAAGTGTTTTGATTGTAAGACCAGCTCTCAGGGGAGGAGACAGAGGAAGGGAGGAAGCACGGAGCCTGAAGGAAGAGGACTTCTTAAAGCAGAAGACTATAGCAATTTCCATCACTGTCATGTCTCAAAACAAAGGTGTTTGCTGCAACACATGGATCCAAGAGGCTTCTGCAGCACCCTACAGTCACCCAGAGAAAAAGCAGCCTGACGTACACCAAGAGGTATTACACAGCGCCACAAAGCTCATCCTTCTGCAAAGACATCGTAGCCGGAGAACATATCACTGTGACCATTCCCACTGAGTAGTCACAAGGCATTAAAATATCCACAGACACAAGCGTCAGGAGCTGAAGCATGCTTCTGGGCCATGTTCCGAGCAGGGCTGATGGGTCAGGTTAGGTCCAGGGAAGGTACAGGCTAGTTCAGACCCGCTGAAACCTGATCACCCACAAGTAAAGTGGGATACCACCTGCAGGTTTTGGCCCTTCAGCACAAGAAGGGTGTTGAAAAACTGGAGCGAGGGCAGCCACCAAGATGCCCCCCCTACCTTTTTTTTTAAAAAAAAATAACCCTCTGACACACACTGGGAATCTTAAAACTGAAGTACTTGGGGATTGCCAGAGAAGTCTTACCCATCATGGTACCAAGCATCTAACGAACTCCCCTCTTCCAGTAATCAAGGGCACAAACCAACTTTCAAGAAGTTTCTTTCAGAGAAAAGGCAAGAAACTGAGGAAATCCAGGACAATCTTGGTCACTTTTCACAGCAGCCATTTCTGAATCATGACTAACGCGACACACCAGCTGGATAAATGTTTATCCTTAAGGAAGAAACAACCCGATTATAGTAACAGAAGCAGGCATATCAAAACCCCAACATTTGCAGCCTATCACTCATCCGACTCCCCACAGCTATTTTTTCCAGAGCTCCTTTACATCCAACTCGATCTTCAGAGAAAAGCTACTTCACGCTGTTGTGTAGAAGCGGCGCGCTCTCACACCCAGATCCTCTGCTGAAAGGGATTCCACCTACCCACGGCCCGCCACTTCCCCAGCCTTTGAAAATCCACCCGAGAATCCCTTGATCCCCAGCCAGCAGCATGCCCTGGCACAGAAGCCGAGCTGCACCCACCCCCGCTCACCTGGCAGCCTGCGCTCGCAGGCGATAGCTGCAAAATCATGAGTTCTTAGACTCAACTTTCGAGTTCTCAGGCAAGTCCAGACAGGGCAGGCCTCATACTTACAAAACACAAGACACTAAACGCTTAAAAGGCTGACTACATACGGCTACCAAAAGCAGCATTATTGAATCTTCTTGTTTCCCCAGCCTTACTCAATAAAAGAATAAAACCGATCTGTATTTCTAGAGGATTGCAGCACAACAACCCAGTGATCCACTGGGACAAGACAGCACCATAACCAACCCCGAAAGATTACCATGTTTTAGCAAGAAGTGTAAGGTCTTCATACAGCACTTTGCCAAGTACCATTACCCAGAGCTTTTCACTGGGTCTACCTCTAACTGCTGAAGAGCAACTCCGTTTGAGAGAGAACCTACGAGCTTTACAGGCAAAAGAAAACCATGTTGCGATGTCAGTACCAACCTCCCATTTGCCAACAACCTGCAACACAAACAATCTAGATGTTATCATGCGTAACTCATGCCAACAGTATAACCCCACCAGCACCAAGAACTGCAGCAGTACAGCCTCCGCTGACCCATGCTGCACACTAATGGATCACCACTGGGTGCAGGCCCTCAGCAGGATATTTTTGAATTTAGCCTCTATTTTAAGCTTCCTTCCAATGAGGTACAGCCCTCTAAGGCAATTTCTGGGCCATCAGCAGTGACAACCCTGAGCTACAGAAGACCTCCAGTAAACCCCTCCCACCCACACAAGTTTATTTTCCTTTTCTTCAGCAATCCACAGTCATTCGTACACTTACAGCCTCCCTAAAGCACTCTGCATCTACACAGGATCCACTTACAGGATTCCTGCAGTTGTCAAGGAGGCTATGAGGTGTTAATTATAAGGTGGCTTTTTAATTGTTAATAGAAGAAACTCAAGTTATGTTAATATTAAAGTATTAAAGAGAGAGTAAACTTCAAAAAAATTCCTTATCTGGGTCAAGGTTTTAGTTCGAAGCTCATGCAATGCGTGGGGTATAACTCACTGAGTACAAAACAGGATCTCCTAGAGCATTTGGGGGCCACATTGTGGGTGGGCTACACCTTAGAACCAGTACAAACTGAATCAAAACTTCCCAGCAATGGAAGCAGGATGGAACTTTCCAGGCCAACTGAGCCCCTTCAAGTGGCAACAGCAGGTTAGAAAATAAGGGCCTGAACCTACGTTTCAGGTGCCATGTTTGGAAGCAAATGGAAAGTCCCTGGGACAAAAGGTAGTTCTCCCACTGAAGCCACCCCACCATCCTCCCCGGTCTATGTGCTGCTCAAAGCTGTTTGATCTGAATACAAGCATTAACAGCAGCAAGGGACAAATATGGGGAGCACCGATCACAAAGTCCCGAAGATACTGCCTTTGATACCATCTCAGCAGGTGATGGGGGCTGCGCACAATTCCAGGACATGCTAACATTACTCCATGCTCTTTTCAACTTACGCACTGCCTACGCCTTTTTGGTTACACGTATATAAAACACAGGCTTCCAGGGAAATTCCTCAGTTTTGCTTAAACGCTACTTCTTGCTCGTAGAGATGGCAGGCAGGATTTTGATGTGCCGGTTCAAACGAGAGCCTCTTGAAGAGAGCTCGGCACGACCAGCCACCGGCACGGCCGGCCGATCCGTTTTGAGGAGCCGAGCTCCGGCGGAGCTGCTGCTGCACAGGGCAGCCCTGCAGACGCAACCCCTTCCCTAGCGACAGGAGCGTGCAAAAGCCGGCTGGCTGATGGCGGGGGCCGGCACCCCCAGGTAACCCCTGGAAAAGCCGCCGCAGGAGGGTGAGGCTTCCCGCAGGCCCCGCTCCGGCTTCCCCGGCCCGGACCTACAGCGGGATTTCGGGGCTGCCCGCACCGGCGGGGGCATGCGGCCCTTCTCCCTCCTCGGCCCCGGCTTCTCTCACCAACCCGCGCCGGGGCACCCCAGCCACCACCCGGGATCCGGCCGAAGCACCCCGCGGCTGCTGGGGGCAGGAGCACCCCGGGGGCGGCACCACCTCCGCGCTCCCGCCCGCCCCACCGGCGCCCCCGGGCCGAGCCCCCGCCTTCCCGGTAGGCGAGGCGACCAGCGCTTTCCGAGCTGCCCCAGAAAGTTAACGCCGAAGTCCCCGAAGCGAAACAAAAGATCGAGCGGGAGCGGCGGCCGCGGGGCCCCGGCGCCCGCCCGCCCCAGCCCCGGCGCCGCGCCGGGAGCGGACGGGGAAGGGTCGCGCCGCCGCCGCCTCATGCCGGGCAGGGGCGGCTCGCCGGGGGCGAGGCCGGGAGCTGCGCCCGGAGCGGTGGTCCCGCCTCTCCGCGAGCTGCCGCCAGCCCGTCACCGCTCTCTGGGCTGCGGCTGGGGCACGGCTCCGGCAGCACCGGGCAGGGAGCGGCGGGACTGGGGGGGTACGGGGGGACTCCATTCATTTTCGGGAGAGCGGCCGTGAGCGGGCCGGGCAGGGGCGCACCGGCCCGCCGCCGGTCGAGGCCGCGCCGCGCTCTCCTCACCTTACTCTTCACTTCCACCGCGCTGCACTCCAGATACCGCAGAGTCTGAGATTTGTTGAAACTCCGGTTCATCTTCCCGGCCGCGCTGCCTTCCCCGCCCGCGCCGCCGCCGCCGTCTCCCGCCCGCCGCGGGCCGCGCGCCCCCGGGCCGCCCCCGCGAGCCGATCGCCCCGCGCGCGGCAGGCGGCACGCGGCGCCCCGCTACCGCCCCGCTCCGCTCCGGCCACTTTGTCCCGGCGCGCCAATGAGAGCGGCCGCTCCGCTGGGCTCGCGCTCCAGCTCCCGACAGCCGCGCACCCGCGACTCGCGGCGGGCGCCTGGGCCGGCAGGCCACGCCCCCGGCCACGCCCACCCCACCGCTCGGCCCGGCCACGCCCCGCGCGGCGGCGCCCCGCCCCTCGGCGGCCGCGGGGCTGCCCACGAGTGTGCGGGGCCGCGGCGGAGCTGCAGTGCGGCGGGACGTGCCGCGGGGCCGGCGCCCGGCGCCGTTAAACCAGCGCGGCGGTGGGACCGGCGCGGAGCCGGCGCGCCCCGCCGAGAGCGGGCGGTGGCCGGGGCTGCTTTAACCCGTGGCCCCCGAGGGCGGGCGGTGGCGCGGGTCGAGGTGAGGTCGCTTCGCCCCGGGGCGGTGCGAGGCCCCGGCGCCCAGCGGGCCCATCCACCTGCCCGGTTTCGCGGGCCGTGAGCGTCGCTGCCGGCATCGTGTACGGTGCAGAAGGTGCCCCCCAAGCAGCCGCTGGACTGTGGTGCAGCCGGGGACCCCCCAGCGCAGGGGTGCTCGGAGGTGCCCGCTGTGTGCCACGGGGACCCCATCGAACCTTCCAGGTGGTGCTGATCGTTCATAAGGCGTCGGGATCAGAACGGTGCTGCCAGTCATTAATTTGAGACCACAGATCACCAGGTTCGGGAGGGGAGTTTCCACCACTCCCTCCTTGAAATAAACCCGTGGACTGCCTCCCTCTGCTAGCAGCCTTTATTAATTAGGTAGGTTATTAATTTGAGAATCTCGGAGGAACTTACTTCTTTCCATCTACTGCCAAGGACCTTTGTAATTCTAACAGACCTTTTCCCTTCAGTCAATTTCTTTTAGTCATTGAGAGCCTTAGACACTGGTGTTTTTTCCTACACAGTCCTGCCCAAAACATCAGTCGTGATGTAAAGAAGCCGAGGACAAGGCACAGACCTGTGCAACCAGTTTTCTACTGCTCAACATATCCCAGGATCATCTGCCCGTCTAAGGAAGGAGCATGAAGTCCTAGCAGATATGACGAATCACCCATCGCTCCTTCTCCAGACCCACCGGGCAGGTGTCAACAGCAGCGACAGGGAATACCCACGAATTTAGGGGCTAAAAAATGACCAAAAAAGGAGTTGACTTTTCATGTGACTCCAAGTAGGAGGATCAAACCATATGCCCCAGCTACAAACCAGTTCCAGCTTATTGGAAAATCGATCTGAAATGAACATTTGCCACCTGTTCTGGGCTTGCACTGTGTTTGGAAAGCTTACTGTAAGTCAAACTGGAAAAATGAGGTCGAGAGAGCTGAGAAAGGAAGTGCTGTATGAACTTGATCTTTTCCTCTTTTTATCTTAGTAGGAGCAGTGCAGCAGCTTCACTTTCCTGCTGTGATGGCCAAGGCCAAGCTGTGGAGATACAGGGTGCCAAGGGGCTGAACATCCCTTTTGGGATGTTTCCATTGGAAGAGGGACATTGAAATCCGACAGCTGGATTCATGTGATTAGTGGTTCAACATCTGGAGCAACAAGGCCGGTTCACTGGAATGAAGCTGATCAGTAGCTGAAGGACCAGTCTAGCCATGTTAACCTCCAGTAGGGGTATTACTCACATCACTGGGAGCATTAGCAGGGACTTAAAGTCCCTGGGATATTATCCCAGCCCACCTGTCCACCAGCTGAGCCTTGGAAAGGGACCCTGCTGTCTGCATTACCTCCTGGCTCAGGAAAGAGCCCCTGGAGTGCTCTTACATGTTTCAGACACATGGTGATGTGGTTGAATTCAGAATCACAACCACAGAGAAAGAAAGATCTGTATTAACTTTTGTTTCTAATTTTTACTTTGTTCATTTTTTTCTAAGAAAAAGTAAGTTCTCAACAGTTGGCAGTCAATAAGCAATTTAATTTTAGTGTTTAATTTGATGCTACTTGTGTTTGTGATATTCATTTGAGAAACACAGATTAAACTCATTTGTCTTTTTTTTTATTTCATTTTCCTTCAGGGACTGCATATGCTTCATTACCATCTCTTTCATATTAATGAAGACTCTTCAGACTAATAATGCCTACCAAACTGTGTGTAACCAGAATGGGAATTAAATGAAAATGAACAAAAATATATATATTTTGGGGTGAGATAAAAGCTGGTAAACCATGCTGGATTCATAAAGAATAAAGTTACATTTTTCACAGCTTAAGACAGGTTGATTTACCAGCAGGGCTATGGGGGCTTCCACTCCCCCTTCTCTGTCAGCAGTTTCTACCACCACGTGAATACACAGTCCTCTTCTCCTCTACCCTGTCTTTGAAGCTAACAGGTGCATTGAGCACACAAATTAGTCTTATCTGGGGAGTGGAGCTAATGTTGTTTCTATTTCTTTTGTCCTACAAGAATTCAGAAGTGGTAGAACACTACCTCTCCTTATTTATTTATTTTTTTTTCATTATTCACCCATAAGAAGAGCTGCTCTTCTGCTGTTCCATTCCTGCCCGCCTTTTCAACGTTTCATTAAACACCACAGTAAACAAGGTGAATGCGCTAAGACAAGGAAATATACTCCAAAGAGGCTATTGCTAGCAAAGGTTCTTTTAAAAAATGCTTCAACAAAATCTGGTTTCTGCTGCTTTTTCTCAGCTGATCTGTTTCCCTCTTAAAAAAATCCCATCAGTAAACCCGAAAAAGTATTTCAGTTATTTTTGCTCAGGTTTTAATATATGCTGCCATGATTTCAAACATAATGATGGACTCGATAATCTTAAAGGTCTTTTCCAGCCTAAACAATTCCATGATTCTATGAACAGACCTTTAAGATAAAAGTGTTTTACTTAAAAGAAATCAAATGTGAGTTAAATATCCATTCTTTTGTAAATTAATATAAACAGTTTTTACCCACTCTGATCCTAACCTCATTGATGAGGCTGAAACAGGCACATGCATGGGCAGAGGGTCACAGTATGAAAAACCAGCTGTATAATTAGTAGGAGAATACAATAGTATTATGTAAGTTTATTAAATAACATTCTTTATTAATATTATTTAAGAACTTATTAAAAGTGAATGTTTCTCAATAAAGCTATACCGAAATCCAATTCAGTCCACTTTTGTAAATTCGCTAAGATACGCTTTTTTTTTTCCATTTCCAAATTACTTGCAGGTTTAATCCCTTTCCTCCAGAGCAGAGCTGAGACATGATTAAGACAGCCTGAGAAAACTCCTTTTCTTGCCTTCTCTCCCCCTGCCCGTGCTGCGCTGTAATGAGCAGTGGCTTCAGCTCCATATACCAGCAGGAACCAAAACACTGTGTGCTCCCAGGCTGCCCCAGCCCCAGGTTGCACCAGGCGCTGCAGCCCCTACCAGCTGTTTTCCTCCTCAAACTCAGTCACAAACATGGTTTCAATTTAACTGCCTTTGCTCAGGCACCTTTCAGGGTGTTTTTTTTCTCATCGCTTGCCAAGGACACCGCATTCCTTTGACAATTTCTATAAATCTTCATCTGTTTTAGTAATCCGTAGTTAGTTTACCCTGTTTCTGACCTGCAGAGCTTTTAAATCACCGTTTCTTCCCACGTGCCCGTCTCTTAGCCCTTCCTTGCACCCTTGTCCCTGGCTGCAATCAGGGCACGGGGGCACATTTGCTCTCGCCCAGCCACATAGCTTCTTCCTACATGCAGCACTGCACCAAATACCCTAATTTCTTGCCCTAAACCAAGCAGGGATGCCACAGCCCAGGGGTTCCAACAGACCATCTAAAAAATATTCAGATACTCCTGTTTTCAAACCTTTTTATTTGCTAGACAAATAAAAGTTGCTGCAACGTGTCTAACTCGCACACCTGTAATGGTGTTTTTCAGCATGCAAGGGGCTTCCCTCTGACTAGCTGCATGGCTCGTTAGTATTAGCAAGCCATCTACATGCTCTGAGAGGTGAAAAAATACCCCAGACTCGCATCCAAGGATTTATTCTCCTCCTGCGTTGAAGTTGCAAGAGTTACAAATAGCAAGTCCTAAGGGCTTGGAGGAACTGCTGCAATGACAGGCTGGTTTTGGTTTCTTTAAATGTAAAACAAAATGAAGCATAGCACAGGGGAGAGAAGAGGGGGAATGACAACTATTGTTTTGCTTGTAGCAAGCAGTGTCCTGCCACAGCGAGGATGGTTTCTACTTCATCAAGCACAGGGGACAATGCCAGAGAACATCAGTTGCCTCAGTGCAGGAGCCCATCTAGAGAGGAGGAAGAAGAATAATGCCACCAGCCACAACAGTAATGGATGCTCCCAGACAGGAAACCAGCTGCTTCAGTGATTTTCCATTGTCTCGTCCCTCGTGGTGGTGAAATGTCTTCTTTCTCTTTCAAGCACTTTCGCCTTCAGGCCTTCAAGAAATGTATGTGCATTTAATAGGAAAAAGACTGAAGAGAGACCCAGGAGAGATGGCTGTTTGTTCTCAAGGCATGGGGAAACCTGATGCTGCTTTTCTACCAGGGTGCTGAAGCATCAAGAAGACCTCTTGCATGACTTTAGTAAAAAATACTCCAAGAGGAAAGGCCAGAGCTGTAGCTGAGGGAACAATATCTGCTGAGATGCTCTGCGGAGCTCACAATCAAGCATGGAGACAGGCATTTGTTATTGTAGCTCCCAGGATTTTTCCAGAGAACTGCTCTGTGCTATCAACATCCTTTTCCCCTTTTGTTTCTCCAGAATTCTACTCCCCACCCCACTGCTGGGCTTTGCCGTCACCATTTGGCGGCTGGCCATGTGCCCAGAGGTCTCAGGATGGCGTGTGTGGCAGCTCTGCCCAAAAGCAGCGGGGAAAACCATGCTCACCTTCCCTCTCTGACCAGGCGTGCATGCTCAAAAAGGCCAGATGAAGCACCAGGGGTGAGAATTTGGCGGTGAAGAATTTCAGGATCACTGTATTTTAGAGCTCAGTTTTCTTCTGGTTTGAAACAGTGCCAGGAAGGGAGCAGCACGAGTGCTGCTGACGTGCCGGGGGGAGTGGGCAGAGGTCCCCAGGCCATCTGCACGCAGGTACCCTGGCTTCAGCAGATCAGATCAATGTGCTTCTGTGTCAGCCAAAAATTTGCCCCTCTGGCTTAATTGGTGGATATATAAGCAGCTACATATGGACATGTATGTGTGCAAATAATCCAGGAACCAAAGCTGTTGGGATACCACGGTCCCAGCAGCCAAACTCTAAGCATCACCAGGTAGGGAACAGGGTGGGTTATCAGACCAATTGTCCTCTTTCCAAATTACACATAAATTGGAGTTAAAAACAATAGTACTTCACAAGGATGGCAAAGATGAGTTTGATTGGCAGAGGTGAGTTTGGAGATGAGAGGGAGGAGAGATGATTATGCTTCTTATTCTGCCCCCAAAGTATGCTCTAGTTATATGAATCTTCAGGATAAGACATTGCCCACAAAATATAGAAACACTCAAACTGTATTTGTTCTGCACACGTATTTGCTGTACTTAATGATTTTTTTCCTCCCTTTCAATTGCTTTGATTCTTGGTTTCCCATTTTAACTAAAGAGAAAAACATGAAAAAGCAGTAATGTTTCCCAGATGTCATTCATTTCCGCAGAGAAATAGATCTCATCCTCCACTAGTTGTCCAGAAGTAGGTCCTTCTACTTCCACATAAGGTAAAAATATTGTTTACAATGTGATTTCTTGCCATGGACCTGTGGAATCAACACAGATTTTACATGTGGTAGCTCATACAGCTCACATAGCACAGCAAGGTTTCCCTGTCTGCTGCATGCTTTTATGGCTTGATTGTAAGTGTAACAGGGATTAATTAAAAAAAAAAAAAAAAAAAAAGTAGAGAGAAGAAAAAGGGAGAAAGCAGGGGTTCTAGCAAAGACAATTTTACTTGTTGGTAGTATGGGTTTGGGACATTCAGGGGCTGCTCAAGAAGCACTGAGTTAATTTTTTGAAAGCTCTTTAAGCCTCTAGATGAAAGTGGCTGTGCAAGTAGCAGCTTCTTATGATGTTAGAATGGCAAATACTTTTAAAATATAATTGATTTAAAGGCAGCACTGCTGATCACAGGCCTGGGGTGTGGGAGCATCTGCCTGGCTCTCTTCCCGCAAGAGAAAGCTGTGCTTTACTTTGTCCCTTTATTGTTGGTTCTTACTTCTGCAGTAAGGTGAAGCATAATTGTAAATTGGCAAGTGTACAATACATCTTCTAATTAGACCAATGCTATCAAATAATTTATGCAGCTCATGGTATCTTTGCCTTCCCAAGCACTTTTCTGTGTGAAACTGTGAATGGGCTATTGAAGCACATGCTATGACACTGGAGAAACTTTTCTGCAGTAGTTACCAAATTTGCTAATGGAGTTAAGCTGACGAAATCTTCCTTAAATTAGTAAAATGGGAAGAACAGTAGTACCGTTTATTTTCAAAGCTAATGTCTATATGAGAAAGCTGCTATCATGAAAATACAATCATGCCTGCCTTCCAAGTGCTTCTCCAACTTGCTCAGTGCAGTTGAGAGACTGCCTGTGGCACCCCTCTACAATTATTCTTAATCACAAAATGGCTTTAATCTCTTTGGGGTAACCATTTCACTCATATGAATGCCATATGCCATCTACCATCTTTGTTAGCCTTGGCAGCTGAAGCCTGGGGTTTAGTGAAAGGGTAGGAGAGGTTTAGTGACAGGGTAGGAGAGCATGACTCTTGCCCAGTATAATTCAGTCCCTCACCAAAAGCCCAGAGAGGTTTTTAACTTGGCATGGGATGCAATTAGTTGGAAGGACCAACCAGAATCTTCAGGAAAATATAATTTATTGACAACTTCCATTTGGGAAGTGAATAGATGTCACCTTAAATAAATGGCCACGATATTCCTGAATTTTAGATTTCAACAATTTGTAAGGTACTATGTCTAGCTATTAAGTCAAGCCCTCTCAGATGTGGTAGTTTGTAGTCTGACCTGCTAATAAGGGAAAATAATAAGAAACTGTCCTAGCCATGTGAGTTGTACAACATACAAATCTTGACTGTTCACTTACTAACTTCAGTCCCTAAAAAATGTAACACACTGCAGCTGAAAGCTTCTTAGTACAAAAAAAAAATAAAATATTGTCAGATGACCTTTTAAGTCTGCTTTTTGCAAGATATTTTTGGCAGATCTGCTAGACCAGTGGCAGTGTTAAGATAAAGACAGATTAAAAAATGTAGTTCCTGATTAATAATAATAATAAATAAAGGTTAGAGGGAAAGGTTACATATATTCACTTAGCAAAATCCATCTGATGTTTGCCAAACCATTGCACATAGGCTGCACGAGGCTGAAATCACCTGATCCTATCAGAACTACTGAAGCAAACTCCTGTATGGAAAGGTGCTGTGAAGCTCTCATTGTCTGGGACTGGACATAATCTGTTCTTTACCCACCTGATTTGCCAAGAGATTTGCCAAGAAGTGGCTTACTACATTAGAGATGTCTTTCAACATGCCTTTATGCCCTCCAAACACTGAAGTTTTAAATCATTTGTGCAAAATCAGTCCTTCCCAGAGCTTTCAGCAAGGGCTAACAGTCTCATGTGAGGCTTGAAGGAGTCCTTCAAAGCAGCTGTTTAGAAATGAGGCACATTATATTCTTTTCCCACAGGCTGAGGGCCAGATGTTCAGTGGGTGTAAAGCAGCAGAGCTTCAGTGTGACTTCTTGGGGCCACGATAATTTATACTAGCCAGGAACCTGGCCCTAAGTTTTCAGCCAAGAGACTTGCTCTGCTGCTGAAGGGCACAGTTTTGTAATCTCTGGACTAAGCTCCATCCCATATCGACGTCCTCTGTGAGGTGAGAAGGGATCGAAGTGTTCAGGATTGCTTTCTCAAGGTGTTGAAAGAGAAATCTCTCAGAAGATTCCTGACACCGCTTCTCCAAGATAGTTTGCTGAAGTCATCACAGGCTTTCAGTTGTGGTGCATTTACATATTTTCCTTCCCGTGTTTCTGCTGCTAACAATGTACGTAGGTTCTTTAGGTCTGTTTCCTCCCAAAGCAAGTTGCCTTTTGCACCCTCTTAAGATCAGGAAATGAGAATATTTCTAAGCAACAGTGATGTTCCTGTTTTTTTTTTTCCTTCATAATTTGCATCTTCCTGAAACATGAACGAGGATTACTCACAGGAGTATGGATTTCAGAATCAGGCCTTTTGGCCATTTTGATAGTGTCATGGGAGGAAAAACTGTTTCCCAGAACCAAACAATTTTATTGCATTCCAGAATCATGTGCAAAACAGGGATCCCATCTGTTCGACAGCATTCTCACCAAGTACGGTTCTGCCTGTAGCTCACCAGTGTAAGCAGTTCAACAAAGGAGCCTCAGTTTTCAGTGACAAGGTTTTCTTCAAAATACAAGACACCAGTAAAATGGGCTTCGTAATAATTTGCATGTTTGTCAAGGTATATTTTCTTAAACGCTATTTTGACTGATAAGGCCACTGCAGAATAGTATAGTGCTACAGCAATCACTCCTAAATTAAGCCTTCACTAAGACCAGTTTTTCCAATTCCTCTAAATCCATAATAAGTGAATAAATAATAAAAGCATTAACTTCAAAACTGATGGATTAAAACTGAGCTGAAATGGACTTCCTTATTTTGTCCCCTGACAGCTTGAAGAGTTTTGAACAAAGAGTGCTTGAATGCAGCAGCCTAGGTTTAGGCCAGTTTACCAGAGTGATTCTGCAAGAAAAAAATTATGAAATAAAAGGGAGGGAATTTAATTTATGAGATTCCTCTATCTGAAGGCTGGTGCCTGGGATTTTTATCATCACCATGAACATTGGCAAGTTTTGCTTAGCAAGTACAATGAAGGACTTCTGGAAATTCTAGGTAAGGTATTTGTAGTTGCTTAATTCTGCATATCCCGATTTCTAAGTGTCCCGGTTGAGTTACCCTGAAGTCCTTTTAATGATCTTTCCATCTGACTTGCTCGAGATTCCCTGACAGCTCTGCTTGTGCTTTCCTTTCAGAAACTGATCTGAAAAATAAAATGCAATTTCAGGGGATGCTTGTCTGTGGAAAGAGATCACTGTTTGGCTGGGAAGTCAGTCTTGCTGGTGCACATGCTTTGCCTGCAGTCAGGGAGTGATGCCCACCAAGCATGGTTTGCCCCACCCTCCCTGTTTCCAGCCCCTTCCTTGTGGTTAGAGGAGCTGGGGAATATCTGTGTGGCTTTGAAAGGACACAGCTCATGGGTAGTGGCAAAATGGCTGGAAGGGAGATGTCTTCCAAGGCAGAGACTGAAGCTGTGAAGCCTTTCCTGTGAAGGTTTGGAAGGGGGGCAGGATATCTAGTGAGCCATTTTGCGTCCTTTCTGAAGTCCACCTGAGCACCTCTGGTGACCAGCATGGCTCTGCAGCCATGCCAGCTCTTTCCTGAAGTCCTCCTATATACATAGCTCTGGGATGCATCATTGGAGGCCATCAGCATCCTGATCTCCCAGGACATTTCTCATAAGGCGTAGGTATTACAGCCGTCATGCATTGCCTAGATTTTTGTGCTGTCTGGGATCTACCACAACACAGACAATTCAGCATAGGTGGCCTGCTAGGGTGCAAGGGAGACAGGTCTGACTTTCACTCCTTCAGTTCATCTGTAGCTGCAAGTGTCATGAGGGCCACGTGCTGGGCAATGACAGGGAGATGCAACTCATGGACAAGAGTCATCCCTGGCCTGACTAATGACTCATATGGGTATGGATGCCTTTGGGAGCGCATCCATGGTGAGGCCATGGCTGGCCCTCGGGTTTTGAAGGGGAGCAGCCCGGGCTGGAGGTGCTTCCAGAGCACCAAGGTAGGGAAAAGTAACAAACAATGAGACTCTTCATGATTTTTGTCTAATAAAAGTTTCTTAGGATTTTGCAGGGGCACAGGATGTGATCTGTTAATTTTATCAGCAACAGGTCAAAATGTGTTGATCTCCTGGCAGGTGGGATGGCACCTAGTGGCTAAGGTGGAGAGGCCAGGGGAGGGCTTGGGCTTCAGGGCCAATTAGCAGGTATAAGCTGGTCCCTCAGCTTCTTCATTTGTAAATCACAATGAAAACAAATAGCTATATCTCTGCATCACAGAGTTAGCATGAGGCTTAATTAACTTGTGTTTATGACACCCTGCCGGAAAGGTGTTAAGATAATTAGAAATGTATCTCTTACATCTGTTCAGGCTTACTCCGTTGGGGCCACAACCCATGATTAAGATTTCTAGCAGATGTCACAACGCAAATGGCAATGACTAGTAAGCGGGAGTACAGTAACAAGGAGCACGAGCAGCTCTCCTCCCTCCGAGAACCGGCACACTCAGTCATCGCTGCTGCCCACACGCTCTCACGTCCGGTGAGGTGCCTTTGGGAGACCCAACCCTACACCACGGTGCTGCCCAGCTCCATGTCCAGGGAGGGGGAGGGAGGCTATGCTGAACCATGGTGTTTGATGGTAAAAACACCTAGCCTCTAAAAAGCAGACTAATCCATTCTGTGCCTTCAACCCTCACTGCAGGCAACTGCAGAGAAGCACTCGCCATTGGAAAGGATGTTTGACTGATGCCATTAAGGAGTACAGTGACACCATTCACATTTTTTGGACAAGTTACCATTGGAACTGCCTTGGCTTTCACTCCCTTTGCACCATTGCTGCGTGACTGCTGGGATCTGCGTGATCTCCTGGGTGCCAGGAGGGAGCAGTCTCTGGAGAGTGGGTGACCCGGAGGAGGCAGCAAAATGCTGACAGGGTCTGGTTGTTTTTTTATCTGTGGGGGGAGTGATGGTATTTGATTTTGGCCTGCTCCGTGTTTCAAACTTGTCACTTGTTAGGAAAATGCCTGCCCACAAAGCAGGGATCCAGCCTGTTGGTATTTGAGGTGCTGGAGGTAGTGATACAGATGGACAGGACAGAGCCAAAGTCAGGTACCCTGGGTAAGGGCTGGAAGCTCCCTGAACTGGAATCAGGCTGAAGGACAGAAATGAAACAGGATCCTATAAATAACAGCTTCCCTCACTACTCTCTTTCCTCTCCAAAGCGGATCAGTCCTTTGCATCAAGGTGAATCTTGGCTCTCCTGCTTTTCCCCTGCTGCTTCCCTTAAGTTCCCCTGCCTCCTTTGCTTCACTGCATTCCTCCTCCTCATCCTGATGCTTGCGTCTTCTGGTGCAACCTGGAGCTGTTTCCCACCAAGCCTGGGGGTCCTGCTGTTCACAGGGGGGACTGGCCTCCCACCCCTTTTGGGTCCAGACCCCGAGTGACCTGCAGGAGCTAGGCGTGACTAACCTGGGGAGGGTTTTCTGCAAATTTAACCATTCAGATCTCTGAAGGTCATACAAACTAGGACTCAGCACAGGCTGGGGTTTGGGAAAAAATTAAATGCGTGTTGATGGCAATGCTGGAAGACTTCTACCTAACAAAATGCTGCACAAATATCATCTGTGTGAATACAACCTTTTTCTCAAATTCTGCTAAAATTAGTAATTTCTAAATGAAAGATCACACAATTCATTTATTTTATATATGTATAAGAGGTACATTCCCTAGCCTCTTCCTTGGCAATGGTGTAGCTGTTTTTCCTGAGAGAAACAATACAAAATAATCCCAAACAACCCCCTTCCACAAAAATCCCAAACCGAAATTAACTCCCAACAAGACTAAACTAGCCTGAGGTAAGCACCCAGGGAAGATTCCAGCTGGCTCGCTTTTGGCAGTGCCATAAAGCAAAGGCAGGATCTCCTGCCAGGAAAGCCAGGCAAGCCAGACCCGAGGCGGGCTGCCTGCCTTGCCCGCTGCAACTGGCCTGGGCACTCAGCACCCCATTTCGGGTGCATTGGCTGCGTATGGCAGGTAGCCTCTATTGTGAATTCCTGCTGGCAAGCTTGCACCTGAAAAGCAGCTCCAGCAACTTTTTTTCTTTTAATACAAAGCAGTATGAAGTATGTGAAGCACTAAGGACTATGTGAGCCCATTTGGGTAATCACTGTGTAGAGACAGTACCCAGTTTCTAAATGAACAGTCTCCTAGGATATTGATTCAGTAGTAGTTGAAAAGGCAAAATGACTCGGGTTTATTAGGAGGAGAAAGGCAAAGCTTCAGCAGTACCATTATATAAACCCACAGTGAGCATCTCTTTTGAATATCTGGTGTGTGGTTCTAGTGCCGTCTCTCAAAGATGGCACAGCAGAATTTGAAAAGGTACAGAAAGAGCCAGCAAGTCTGGCTGGTGGTGTGATACAGCTTCTCGACCACAGAAGGCAAACTGATGCTTCACAGTCTAGAAAAAAAAAAAAAAAGAGGACTGAGAGGAGAAACTGGAGAGGTTATAAAATCATTAAGTGAATGAAGAAGGCGAATAAGGAGTAATTATTAACACTTTATCATAACACAGGAATTAGGAAGCTTCAGATGGAGTTATCAGATAGCAGGTTTAAAGCAAAGAAGAGAGAGTATTTTTTCTCCCACAGCAAATCATTAAATAGTGGGGTGCCATAAAATGTTGTGTAGGCTAAAAGATTTAATTAGTTCAAAAGCACTTAGGCTCATGGAAGAAAGCCGATCAGGGCTAATGAACACAGAGCTGCACGTATGCCCTTTGACTCTTGAAACCTCTGTGCAGTCAGCTGCTAAAAGCCAGAAGAGCACAGCAGGAGGAACAGCACTGGTCCTAGTCCTTGATTTTGGGGTTTTGGGGTTGGTTTTTTTTTTCCTTTTGTATTCATTCCTAACCTTTTTCAGAGATTACAGGCTGAGTGGCATTACACATATGGTTGTTCTTTTACTTACAGTGCAACAGCTGTGGAAATGCCCCATCTATTATTTGCAGCAACTGGGAAAGCAACATGGCCAAGACAAGGTTCTTTTGGATGAAAGTTCATTAACACAGCACCAGCAAAGCTACATCAGGGATTTTTTTTACTGTTTGTTTTCAGCTACAAATAACTGCTTGGAACACTAGTCCTTTCCAGCTAGGTTTGGTGGATTGTGCTTCCTTAGAAAGGTTACAGTCTATAAAACAGCCATAAGCAAGACAAGTACAAAGTATGCTTTGACTGGATGCTAGTCTTCCCTTTTCATAAAAAGCATGAGATTGGAGTAATGTGTAGCAAGTTTTAAGTTATGTTGTAAAAGTTGCCCCCAAACCACTTCTTAGGGGAACAATAATTCTTAGGAAGAAGTGCCAGCTAAGAATTAATACTGATAAAACCTACATTTTTCATCCTGGGGATTCTTGTGGGAAATGTCTAGTTTTGCTGTCTTACATTATTTTTGGAAAATGTGCTACCAGTTGTAGATGTTTTGGAAATAAATTAAGTGAAAGAGTAGGTGACAGGCATAAGTATAAAACAAGAATAGTGAACCCTGTGACACTGAGCTTGTCACGTGTGATTTGAGTACTCCTGAGAAGATAAGCAGTACCTTACAATCTGTTAGTTTTCAAGCCAGCTGCCAGATTGCAGGAGCAGGTCTCCCAGCTTCAATCAGCTTCAAGGCAGATGAGCAAAAATGTTCTTGGGAAAAAAAAAGGAGGAAAAAAAATCTCCAAAAGGTATATTTTCCCTTTAATACACTGCCAAGGGTTTTCTTACAACAGGAAGAGTTTGTTCACAAGGACTGGAAAGCCAGGATCTGGGCCTCAGACACAGCAGTAGGAAAGTTAAAACATGTGAAATTATGCTGCTAATGAGCCTAAGACAATTGGTAAGTCATTATCTTCTGTCAGACAAGCTGGAAAAGTAGTGTGAGGAAGAAGAGCCTGCATTGCCTGCAGAACAATTTTGTCTGCTAATGAACCTCTGTGAATAAAAGAATATCAAATCCAGGCCAGGAGTCCTTCTTGTTTGTTTATTTCTTCCTGTAGGAATTTGTCTGAAGCTTCTTAGGATGCTGCTGTTGTTTCATGAATTGTTGTTTCATGTAACATGAATGCCTTCATGTTTCATCCAGTATCAGCCCACCTTTGAATAAAGGACCTTCAAATCTGTTGCCCGTGGAAATGGGTACCTTTAATCAACCACACCTTTCAGATCCCCCACATTCTGCCTCCTCTGCTGTCCACCATCGCTTCGTTGGGAGGTTGCCGGTGGCACTGAAGTGACCCCACAGCTGGATACGGTCTGGCACAGCACACAGCACAGTGCAGCTCCTTGCTTTCATCTCTGCATTCCCCAGATGTTCTTTTCCACATGGCAGCCTGGGCAATTTTGATCCACCTCCTTGTTTCCTCAGCTACAAATAACCCAGTGACTTTGTGATATGAGTATGCTTCCTTCTAGAAAAGAAAGCCATAGGGATTTCCCCCCCCTCCCCCTCCTTTTCACTGACTGCATGTTCACAGTTTTTGGATTAACAGCATCTGACTGCTAGTGTAGGACTGAGTGTTTCTTAGTAGCACATCTGTGTTGGTATTTCGTTCATGACCGACTGTAACCTGTTGTTCAGCTCTTTCATGTCACCCTCAGCATCAGTGGTAGGGCACCAGACTGGACTCTATTCACCTCCTCATATTTCAGACTGAGCATTTGATATCAGGCCCCATGCCATGATAAGATCTTCCTCTGGCCTTTAATAACATACTGCCCCAAACTTCATCACCCCTTCTCCATCTGCATTTACACATCATCTTGTCATTGCCTGATACAAGATTTTCTTTCCTTCAGGCCACAGACCACTTACTGTCAAAATGCCTTGTGTTCATTTCACCAAGTCCTAATAATTTCTGACTGTTTTTCCCATTTCTCTACCTATTTGGGCAATCTGGTATAAAGCATTCCCAATTCTGTTTTTAAGAGGAAGGCAAAGCTCTCCTGTAGTTAGCATGTTGCCTTACTTTAGCACTTTCACCCTAACCTGCATCAGGTCTGCTGTGGAGTGATTAACTGTCACTCCAGCTTCCCTAACCATTAGAAGATGGCTAGACTGTGTTTCCCAGTGGAGAACAGGAAAGATATCCAGGAGTCCCAGTGAGGATAAGGGAGCTCCTGGTAGACAGTGAAGCCTGCTCTGGATTTATGCCAGGTTTTATATATAACAGGATTAAAATTTTCATTGGCCTTTGTCAGAAATTTCACCATTGATTCCACCCTTGACAGGGCAGAGAAAGCACTCTTACACCCAAGAGACCCAACATTCAATATTCAGTTTGTAGAGGAATAGTAGATTCAGTTTTGCTTCCTGAAGCACATGCTCACGGGGAATAGCTGTATATTTCTGGTAACAAAGAGGGAAGAACAACTAATTTCTCAGAGCTTATAGAAAAAAAGAAGCTGACAAGGGAGGGAAGAAATTACGGAGATGAATCAGTCTGAAAAACTTGTTTCCCATCCAAATAAAATACACAGCCATAGTACATTTTTCCTAAAAGAACCTGATATGAAAAACTTTATCATTGCTGGGCTATGGGAAAGGAAGCATTTTCCTTCTCATCTCAGCTTGGTTTCGGCAGATAGGCAGTCTAAAGTTGCCTTGCACAGCTCACAGAAGATGGATTTGCTTATCTTAAAACTGATGTTTTCCAACTGGAGCCTGAATCCTGACCATATGAAGGCACCCGTGCATCTGGGGAAGCAGAGCATCCACAGAGCTGTGACGCTTGCTGTGTACCATTGAAGTACTTTGGTTCCTGAGTTCAGGAAAAAGTTTTATGGATTGCCTAAGAACTGTGTATGCTTAGTACTTCATAAAAAGGGCTCATTTATTAAGAGGACATTCAAAGTAGAGTTCCATGATGGGCTGGCTGATTGATCGAAAGACAGAGCAAGGGGGTGAAGTTTGTGCAGTTTGTGGATGACACCAAGTTTGTGCTGCCTGGCTACCAACAGGCAGCTCTGGGACCAAGGAGCACAAGGCTGGGACTTGGGCTGGGACTTGCAGAAAGAGGAGTCACATGTGGACATCAGTTTACTAGTTCAGCCACACAACCAATAATAATGCCAGGGACCATTCCCAGAAGACAGAACTTGCTTGTTCTGCTGTTAAACAATTTTGTTCAAATTGTTGAACAATTGCAAACTATTGTTAAATTGTTAGCATAGCTCCTGCCAAAGAGCATCTTCCAAAGGGCTCCTGGCCCAGGGACCACTCCCAGAAGGCACCTTGGGTATAGGCACATGCAGGTGGGTAGGAAAGGTTAAATACATGGTCATGGGGCACTTAGTGTCAGGGAGTGGGGCTGGGCACAATGAATTTCCTTGTACAGGCGTAGCTACAACTTCTACAGAGAAGAAGGTAACAGAGCTTGATTTGAGTGCTCCTGAACAAGCTATTTGGGAACTGGCAATGATTTTAAAAAGAGGCTTTACCAAGCTGAAGCAAATGCCTGCAGCAACGATCTGGATGATACCAATGCATGAAGGGCTGCAGGCCCTCTTTTCTGCTGCCCTGTCAAAAACTCACATGAATAAGCCATCAGCTATCAGCAAGGGGACAGCCAGCCACCAAAGTGACAATCACTCTGTGACAGGGAGTTTGGATACCAAGTTCTGGCTTTGTGGAGGAGAAGGAAGTGAAATCACATGTTGCAAACACCATTTAAAGATTCGGTTTTGCTATTGAGTTAAAGCTTCCACACAGACAATTCTTTTGGGTTGTAAACATTTGCTTCTGGTAGATTAACTTGGTTGTTGCCCTATTTGTCATGCTGGTACTTGAGAAACTGAAAGTGGAAACGAGTAGAAAACAAAGGGAAACAGCTGAGCTGGTGTTCACCCTCTGAAGTAAGTAAATCAAAAGCAAATAAATAGCATTGATAAACTGATCATTATACAACTACATAGGATCCTTCCGAAACATGGAATGAAACATGCTACTCTCTCAGTCTGCCTGTTACTTATTCTGTTCTTGTTTAAATGTCATTGAAATAACAGTGTGCCAAGAAATATAAACTGCAAACACAGCATTTTAATGAACACAAAGTGAAATAAAACAAGCCAGAACAGATCTCTTGGCTCTTGCAGCTTTTTGTTTGCAAGATGGGGAGGTTGGAGATGGGGGGCATGCAGGGAGGGTATTATTTCTTGCACATGTTTGCCTGGTGCTGATTAACAGGAGTGATGTTAAAAACTTTCTGTGACTTGTTACAAGCTATAATCTTCAAATTTAGGGCCTTGTACTGCTCACAATCTAGCCACACAATCCCCATTAAGGAGCGTAGAAAGCCCTGAGGAGTTTGTGTAATAGGCTTTAATAGTGTTTTGTTAAGAAACAAAAAATCTCCTTAATTGTGCCCAAACTGTCTTTTCTCACATGTTGCAGAAGGACCTTGGATACTAATGTATTTTGCAATCATATAACCTGTTGTTCTTTAAGAGTCCTCATGCAAAAATAAGCTTAAAACAGATCTAATTAGTAGATCGGATCAGTTGACCAGTCAGATATAACATCAACTACAGTGCAGAAAACTTAAGAACACCCTAAATGTGAAAAAAGTTGAGTGACACCCTTTCTTCTCCTCAAAATTAGCCATACATTTGTCCTTTTCCCTGCCACATGCTCCGCTGTTAATGCCTCAGTTAATAGCAGCATCCCTGAACTTATATTGCTCAGGTTTACTTCGGTTTTGCTCAGCCAAAATCCCTGTGAACTTCTGAGCTGAAGCTTCTGTTTCAAATCCTAAAGGACTGAGTCTTTTCTAATGTGTGGGCAAATGGCTATGGTGGTTCCCCTTCCCCTAATCACAAATGTCACAACTGTGACCACACTGTACTGGTGCAGACGGATGGGCCCCATGGGTGCAAAGAAGGGGGCAGCTTCTTTCTAAGCAAAAGCACAGTTAGCACGAGGCTGAGGGCAGCAGAGTGCAGGGACCACTGCCTCCCTCCTCCCCACTGAGCAAGCTCCCGCCTGATGTTTTAGAAAATTAATGCTAAGTAGAAAATGATGAAAGCATATTACCTGTAAATTGCCTGACTAATCATATTCCCTCTCCTGGGACCCATTACACTTCCAAATCTGCAACTTAGTCATCCTTGCAGGCAAACTCTCCTCGTTTCCCAGTTTTGTTCATCAGGTTCATCCAGAATATTTGCTAATTTCCTTCTTTTCCTCCAAGCTAGCAGTTCAGTCCTGCCAGCTGCTAAGCTCTCTCCAGGAAAGTAATTAAGCACATGCTTGACTTCAAGCATGTGAAGCTGATGGCAATTAGGGAAAGGACAGGCTCTACATCACTCTCTTTTTTTGCTGGCAATTGCTTAGGTAGGTGGACTGAACTGTTCTCTAGAGATGCTTGCCTCTCTCCATAGACTTATGAGGAAATCCTGAGAGCCTGTACACCAGTAAAGAGCAGTCTGAATATACCAGCCAAGACATAGTATGTGCATCCCTTGAATAGGGTATTTTGACTCACATGGAAGACAAGTCAAACACTATTTTTAGCATCCTTTATTGATTCCTGTATAATTTCCTTTGCTCTTCCTGTGGAAGTTCCTTCCTTTCCAGTAACACCAGCATTTGAAGTAGCACATCAATCCTTATTATGTGTCAAACCTGACTTTTTTTCCCAAGCCTCAGCATGATACGGAAACCCTTAAACACAAAGTCTTCCTGTAATTTAAACACCAAACTGTATGTGTAATTCAAATAAGATGTGGTGAGTATTAATGAAGTTACCCCCAGCTCAGCAGAGAATACAAGTTTTGGGATTATTTGTGGGAGGGTCAATATAGAGCCACAAAATACTTAATGTCACCAGAAAAAAGAAGGAACAGCTCAATGAAGGCTAAACTAATTGACTTGCTCTGCTGACTCTGTAATATCACTTTGGTGGTTCTGGTTTATTCTGCCCTTCTGAAAATTGCAGGAAAAAAGCAGTTATTCACAATTTTATTATGCTTGTTTTCAAGCAAGCTAGCTCTCTAGCCCCCCAAAACCTCTTGAAGGAGCTGCTGCTTTTAATGCACTTCTACCGCCAAAAAGAATGGGTTTAAATGAAACCAAAATAATGGAGGGAGTCTGGCCACTAATTATGAAAGTCAGATTTAAAGGTGAAAGCTAAGCATCAAGTGTCAGCACCCACTGTGTCTTGATAAACAAAATCAGGCCATGTGAGATGAACTGTTTTCAGCCTCGTCAGTGGCATGTTACATCAAAGCTTTTTAGACTAAGTTCTGTCTGTGCGTGTTTATCCATAAAACACAGAGCGAAGCAAGTGCTATGCAGTTTGCTCATTAACTATTTTTCCCTCATGCATTTGGTATTGGTATGCCATCCTTTGCCTCAGGATGTAGCAAACACTATTGATTTTGTGTGGGATGACAGCAGACAGAAAGGACCTTGATCATTTTCACATCTTAAGGACAAATAGCAGGAATCTCTATTGTTCCCATCAAAGGTCTTAGGGCCACATTTTTAAGAAGCATCCAGCCTTGTAAAAATGCCAAGGGGCACTCAATGGGACGAAAAAAAAAGCTGAGCTGGTTTCTTTGCTTCTACTAAGCATAAAATATTTGGCCCTAATCTGTTACAGCTCCACGCTAAGTTTTCATTGCGGAAACCATGGCCAAAGGCGTTGAACACAACTGCAGTGAAGCAGAGGGACCCACCACCTCCTCAAGGTTCACAATTACCACACGTGTGGACACCAGAGGAAGACAATGAGCAGAGAAAGATTTAGCTATTTATGTCATATGTGCACAGTAGGGAAGTCAGTTATTACGAGGCATGATGCTCTGAATTCATGGCTCTTGCACACTGGGCAAAATCCTCCCATATGCTGCCGTATTTGGGAAATTAAGGAGTTACCCAAAGTGATGATGCTTGTGACCCTGCTGAGCTTCCCAACAAATACTACTTTCTGACAGCCAGCTAGGCAAGGGCACCCCAGGTCCATGCCAAGCTGCTCTGTAAAACAAGGGGCTTCTTTTGGCCTCCCACTGCCCAGGTTTTGTGACACAAGTGTGGAGCTGATACACACCAGAGAAAGGAAAGGGACCATTTTTTCCTCCTGAGGATATAATGACAGCCAGCAAAGTATGCGAAAGCTGGGTAAGCTTTTCATTAAGGCTGTTTTCTGTCCTGTTCAGGTGAGCCCTGCGGGGATGCATGAACCCCAAAAGACTCTGACGGAGGCTTGAAATATTTGGCCAATGGGGACAAACTGATACACTCAATATCACAGAAGAGTTTTCTGTCCTCGTACCTCGTACCTAGGCGATCAGTTTGGGTTTTGAATGCCAAGACCTGACGCTTAACAAATGATTCACAGGCTGCAATATTTTTATCATTTTCTCCTAGACTCTGAATAGTTTTAAATGCTTCATGAAACTCAAGGAAAAGCTAAACTCAACAACCGCTAAGCAGCTTGCTGAAAAAATTAGCTGTCTACCTTGCTTCACAGTTGTGAAATGCTTTAGATGAATGTTCTTGTGCAACCCTAGCCCCGGCTTCCACGGTCTGCATTAGGACTGTTATAAATAAGTTGCAAGTTACAGGGGCCTGACATGATATTTATGAAAAGATCATATTTGCTCCTTTGAAATAGCCACCCAGGAGAAAGTCTGGCTCTTGTACAAAGGCTTTTATTTGGTGCATCCCCTTTAAAGGTCAGGAAAGAAAACTGAGAAGATGGGTAATTGCAAAACTGGTTCTGGAAATGTGCTCTTATCTGGTGGACAAGAGGGGAATGCCAAGAAGGCAGGGAGGTGAGCTAAAGCAGGCTCAGGGAAGATGCAAATTCCAGGACCCTCACGTAGGCAGATGTTACAAAAGGAATTCCTCTGGCCTTTGCCAGCTCCTAGGAGCACTGTGCTGTCTCCGGCCAGCAGCAAAGGCATCCAGGGGAAGAAAGCCCTACCCAATTTACCCCACCTACCAATTTTTTGCAAGACTGGGAACAGAGAAAAAAAATAATTCTCTATTTTACCATGGCATTTGGGCTACCTTGTTTTGGTGTGGACTGTCCTTTTAAACCCCAAATCAACCTTCCTATTCAGACATGAAATCTGATCTGGCAGACATTTCAATGCCAGACTCTCTTTTCTGTTGACTCAAGCCGATTTAAGGAGATTTCTTGACCAACGCTGCTCTTAATTCAAATAGACATGTGGCTTATCTGGTAAATAACGATTTAAAAAACAACCTAGCGCTATGCTACTCCCTCTTCCTTAGGATTTGTTCTCCGAGACTGACATTACCCTGTTTTGCCTACTCCAGTACTTTCTACCCACATTCTCACTGATCCAAAGTTAAGTCCATTAAGCACTTGCTGCACTTTGTTAAATGATGGTGAAGACTGGTGTTTCACTCCATAACATATGGAAGCACCTAACTAACTCTTAGCACATCTCTCCTTGACTTTGTTGGGACTTACAGCCTCTGCTGAAGAGAGCGTTATTGCACACCTGAAGCACAAGCCTTAATCCTTTCTCTGTGGCTGAGCTTGTACCAATGTATTGAAGGGCTTGAGCGGTCCATCACCAAGCACGGCGCAAGCTTTTAAGACAGGCTTTCTAGGGCAACTCCAAATCAGGTAACGTGGTGCGGGGAGGAAGGCTGGGAAGGACTCATTACCTTGCAAAGTGAGGAAGTTTCTTACTCAGGAGGAGGTGCTCTTGTTGCAGGCACTGCTTGTTCTCATGAGTAAGCATAAATTACAATTTCCAAGTTTCTGACACCAGTAAAACTTAATAAGCAGACAGAGAGCCCAGCTCAGAGATGTGGGGAGGCACTGGGTCTTGCCTGGATTTACCAAGCCTCAAATGGAAGATGCCCAAGGACTTCCAAAACAGAAAAACTTCTCCTCAATAAAGACCATATGAAGATGTAGGTCTTCTGAAATCACAAGATGTATGTAATTCCTCCACATACACCAGCTGTTTCTTCTGTTTTGTTAATGTAGAAATAATGAAAGGAGATGTCAGAGCTTGTCCAGAGCTAGATGATATGCACCGTGTGATGGAGGTCCACATTTCTTGACTGTAAAATGAGATAGGCAGCATGCCAATGAGACCACAGAATAAAAAACAATAATCATTTGTGGTAGCACCCTAAGGCCTCCACAATTTCATGTCTCCCTTTATTTATAGTGTTGGTGGGTTAGTACTGCTGCATGAATCTGAACCAAAGAAAGCAGAATTAAACCTCAAAGTGCTTGTTTCTGAACCAGGGTGGTCCATGTCACCCCAGACCAGTGCTTGCCCTGTGCTCTGGTCAGCGGGTGCAGCAATGAGTCAGGATAGAGGTGCCCAGAGCCAAGCCCTGGAGGGAAGAGCTGTGGGCTCTGCCACCAGTATTACCCCAGCCCCACTGCGGCATTGGGAAGCCTCCATGTCCCCACTGCTGTCACTCCTTTTATCACCCTCCACGCTTCCAAGGGCTGCTCTTTTATTAACCTGCAGCTTCATCCACTCAGCCGGCTGGAAATGCTGGATTTTGCTGGTGTTTGCACCAATGCAGCAGGAGAAGAGAGACAGTCACAAATCAAGCAGCAAAACAAAATGTGTAAGTGCTGAATGGTCTGGGGTATACAACCATCTCCTGCCAAGTGAATGAAACATTAGCATTCTCCATCCGATGTCTGTGATCATTAGGGTAAGAATAAAATATGAACTTAAACCATTTGCACAACAGCCATCAGGCCGTAATGAGATTTCTATCCTGTGGTCTCTTGGATATTTTAGACTGTCAGGCCCAGCAGTTCACAGCACATGGTTTAGATTTATGTTTTACGCATATCAGACTTAGGGCATACATCTGGAAGAATGCATTTATAGTCCATAAAGGTAAGCCAATGTAAAAAAAACTTCAGTGTCTCAAACCTGAACTTTGCTTCTATTCTATTCTAGTCTAGTCTAGTCTAGTCTAGTCTAGTCTAGTCTATTCTGTTCTGTTCTAATTTTTTTTATCATACCTCATATCTGACCCTGGAAATGTTACAGTTATTATGAACCTTCTCTCCTCAGTGTTCTTAAATCAACTCACAGGAAAAATACTGGAATTAAGCATAAGGAAACCTAAATGCTGGGATGGCTACTTCAAACACATATGCCAGAAAAATGTTTATTTGTGGATAACAATCCAAGTACTGCTATTTACCCCTCTGCACTTGACATAATAATGTGACCATTACTTCCAGCAACTATATGGATTTGAAAAGCAGTGCTCCCCAGTAAACTACCTGCCCCATCTAACAAATAGTGAGTAACAAAGGGGAACCTTGAGTGATGCATGGGGAAGCCTTTTCCCCACTTAACTTTGGGCTTCTACAGAAGCACAGGCTGGTGCTTTGCTGGAGCACAAATCTCGCAATGCTGCGACAGCACAACATTCATCCCTCACAGCTGTGCTGCTGGTGGTGTGTCTGTGTTGTTTTAAGTCAAGTGCATGGCTCTCAAGACACAGGTCTGAGATCCACCAAATGGGTACTAGCAACTGCTGTGATAGATCCTGACATCCTCCTTGTACTTTCCTTCTTTTGTGAGTTACACACGCTGGGGAGAGACAAGAGGAAGGGAAGACATGCAGCTTGGGCTTCTCAGAGGAGTTTCCCTGTGGTCATTCCTGGAGCCCCTTGCAGAGCTATGTGATGAGGAGGAGCACTGGCACTCATTTTAGTACAACTATTATCATTTGATTCTTTAAGGTTTTTAATTCACAAACAGTGGACACCCACAGTTCTCTCAGTGGTTCTGTCCCTCACTGAAGATCTTTGAGAATCCTATCTGTATCCAGAAAGGGAGACTAGATCCTTAATTCACTTATGAAAGGGCTTTGAAAATGCATGTATTTAATGCTGTTCAGAAGTGGGAGCCATGGTAGGGATACAAAGAAAGTAATATAAGCCTAGAGGAGAGCTTTCAGCTGTCTATGAGATTAGAGAAAGCTGAATATTTGATATATATATATATATATGAACTGAGTAAGAAGCTGTGTAGAAAATAGCATGATTTAGACACTGCCGATGTCTGGCAATGTGAAGGGACAGAGTAGCAGGTCAAAGATGATGGATAAACTGTAGGTATATGAGGAACCTAATGGTCGTGGTGTCTGTGGCAAGCACAGGAGCAGTTACCAAGGGTGACTTTGGGAGAATCAATACCACGCTTTTCTGAGGAACATGTTTATTTAGAAACAATTAAATGAGAGTGTGGTGCAGCTGTCCACTGTAGATTAGGCCACCTTTTATAGAAACCTCTCATATGCCTTTAAACCTTCTACTTTCAGCCTTGTCATTCTCTTTCGTGAGAATAATTGACTTGGTCAGTATTTCTCAATACCACTAACCCCAAGATAACATCACTGGGAGGGATAACCAAGAACCACCTGGAGGCTGGCTGAGGAGGACATCTGGGCTTTGCATCGCTTCTGTTCTGAGGGAGCATTCATTGAGCCATGCCAGCATGTCAGTGAAAGTGAGCCTTAGTCAAGAAGGTGGCAGCAGATTTAATTCTGAGGTTACGTATGCCTGTGGCATGAGCAGGTTGAGCGTCTCTGGCCCAGGGCCCCTTCCATTGCTTATTCTTGGTGTCTTGTGTCCGCTGTGAAGTGTCTGCTAGTGGCTCTCTCTTGACTAGGTTGCATTTTCTACTGTGTGCCTTTATAATATATATTAGGGAATAGATTCTGGGCATTATTGTTCCCCATGAGGGTCTGGGAATTGTTATGTTTGTTTCTGTTCTGGGAACAACATTTCTTTCATTGGTGAGCAAACTGCACAAGGTTAAGGCAAAATCTAATGCCAAACAACCGGCTTATTCCAGGAAGGACGTTGCCTGATGTACTGTTGACAGGCAACTTCTGAGGAGACAGTTAACAGCTGTCCTCTTTGACTTGAATGCCTAGAATATTTAAAAAACTAAGTAAGTTGTGTTCTCTTGAGAGGTGCTGGACAGAGAATGTCCCTTTATTTTTCAAAAGGTGCTAATTATAGACCTCAGGGCCTGCACTGAGGACACCAAATTTGAAAGTGCTGTCTGATATCCTTGCTGTTTCACTGGGTCACTTCCTAGTAGCACTGATGTAAACCAGGACATGAACCACTTCCCACTGATCTCAGTCTGTGACATGTCTGTTTTTATGGGCACATGTAACTAAGAGCAGAATTTGGACTACCAGGTGACGTGGGGAAGTGCAGGCCCGGAGATATTAAGAGCTGACCACAGATCACACTTGTACATAATGAGTGTCCCTGTGCACATGCTAAGCTCAAGACAAATTTCAAGTGATTTGAGCTGATCACCTAACCATCTCTCATTGAGAGTTAACTCAAATTACCTTGGGCTAAAAGCATGCACATGGGTAAGTACCATGAATCACATGGAGCACTGGCTACTTCATGCACCTAAGATCCTCTGTTTTCCTCCAGTCTGTTGCTGAAGCGCGTGCCACGGATCAAGGATGGATTCTGGCTCTACTGATCCTCTACTGATCCAGGTCCAGTGTGAAAGGCAGTGAATCCAGCCTCATGAACAAGAATATTAGTCTGTCCCTTCCTAAATGCTTGTCACTGCTGCTGAGGTTTGGTTACGTACAGTCACTGAGATTGCTCACTACTGGTCATATCGTGTACTTTCAGAAGAAGCTTTCTGTGTGCAGACCCATTAGCTGTACCTGAGGTCTTCACCTTGCAGCCTTTTATCGGACAAAATGCTGTTTTGCTTAAAAAGGTGCTGCCAGCCAAATGAGCTGGGTTTGGTGTTTTGTTTTTTTTTTCCTGAACGTGACTTTGAGATGAGTAACAGTAAATCCAGCTCTGGTCTGAGGCAAGCTTAGGCTGGCTCAGCAGCCAGGACTTTGGTAGGTGCTGTGTGAAGTCAGCCGTTAATCCATATGAATAACACATTGACCCTTCAGCAAAGAAAACCACCAACATTGTGAGTTTTGTTTCCTCTGCTCCACCTTTCTATCCCCACTGTAAAGTGCTATTGAATGGGACACAATCAGTATTTGCTTCTTGACAGGAAGCACTTGCACGGCGGGGCAGGTTTATATTTAGAATGGGAGTAGTTTGAGATGAGGGCTGGGAGTTGCCTCCAAACATTGCCATTACTTTAATGGAATATACAGCTTGCCTCCTTCTTTAAATAGAACAGCCATGTATAACCAATTATGAAAGCTTGCAAGCCTTCCTCAGGCCCATAGATGGCACATTCCAACTGTTTGTGTTCTGTGAAACCCGCAGTGGGATGGAGAGCAGAACAACCTAAAAGGCAAGATTAAAACTGAAATGTTTCTTTACAGGTATAAGGGAATGGGAGGTTTTTTTTCCCTGAAATGCAAAGGCAGAGAAGTGAGGAGCTCAGGGGAGACACAGTAAATGCCCACAACGGATTCTCACCAGTTACCCCTTGCTAATGATAGACAAGCAAAGCAATGTGATGGCACAATGTGTTTATGTTTTCTTGAAAACAGACTAGAAAATGAGGCACAAAGTGTAACGCAGATTGGAATTACACAAAAGCACACCACCGATGAATCCTGGAAGAACCACCATGTTAGCTTTACAGTGGCCTCAGCCCTGCAATAGTCCTTGTCACACTGGCTAAGCTGTTGAAGGCTGACCAAGTCTTACACTGGTGAGTGACCTTCCCGGACAAGAAGGGCAACAGGAGGGAAAGAAAAAGGACCGGGCTTCAAGCCTGTTCTCTGAGACAGCTAGCTGTTAAAAAGCCTGAAGAGAATAAAAGATGGGCAAAACAAAGTGGGACCCAGCTGACCCTTCTGGGCCTTTGGTCTTGAGCTTCCCGTGCCAAAGTCTAATGAAGAGCTGGTGTAAAAGTAAAATTGGGTCTTCCTCGCCCGTCTCAAACTTCCTCAAGTTATGCATGCAGAATCTGTATAAAGGGTAAGGGAGCTGGGAACAAATAGTGAAGTCATTTGGGAATTAGTTATGGATGAGCAAGCTGGTTTGTGTGCAGAGAAGAAAAAGATCTTATGTTCTCAGAGCATTTTACAAGCAGGCCTAATTATTGGCCTGCTGTGAGCATCAGTGCTGCATTCTGGTATTTGAAAGACTCACATGGAAACACAGGGAACAAACCAACCCAGCACACTGCAGCCTTCAGCAGGGATAGCGGGTTAGGGAGGGTGTTCAGGGCTTTTCTTCTGATTACCTATGTGCCCACCACAGAGGCCAAGTTCACTTCTAGCTCAGCAAAATTGATGCTCAGGGCTGTTACATATTTCACTGTGTAATAGGAAGGAATAATGCTGCCTGGCATCACTGGGGGAAGTTTCCAATATCTTAGATACATCTCTGCAGCTACAACAGCATCTACGGCAGGACATGATCCTCAGTGCCCAGGCCAAGTGGCACAGAAAAGGCCTCATCCATGCTGCTCATGGCAGCCACCCCCAGTGCAGCCTGGTGACACCTGCTCTGCAAAGTATGTGGCCTGGCTCTATTGTGCTCGATGTGGCACCCCATAAATACCTTTATTTTGCATTTCAGCACATCTGAAATTGATGTATTACAGTCGAAGTGGGTGTTTCAATAGCAGGATGCCGAAGATAGTGTATTGGATGCTCTAACACATGTCACGAGGAGCAGCCTGAGAGTACAAAATGCTGTGGCGGTGCATGGGACTGAAACCTAGTGCAGTTCCAGTATTGTCCTTTAGAACTTGAATCCTTTAGTCTTTTAGAAGATGAGCTCCAGATGTTGTCCTAGGGGAAATCAGAAAGCGTGTTCCAAAGGGGACCGCTGGGGCTCAGTATGCCCCATGCAGTGCGGACGGTTAAAGGACTACAACCCAGCAGCAGATCAGGCAACAAATTATCTGGTGTTTGAAACGTACCATGAACACTTGCTGGTTCATAGGGTAGTTAGGGCAGAGTCAAAACCCCCTTTGTATACATCCCTGTGAGGAAAATGCTGCAGAGATCTGCCCATACGCTTCTTCTATGAGGAACATACTATGCTAGTGGAGAGCTCAGCAGCATGTCATTTTAGTAAACATGTGCTGCGCTAATGAGTCAACCCTTATCGAGGTTTGTCACACTTTTTTGTGGATTTTGGCACCTTCTGCACTGTAAACAAAAGAAAAACTTGCGTCTTACAGAGCAAAGTTTGCTGTTGCAGGGTTAAAGGTACCTTTGTAATCTAAACTGCAATCCATCTGGAGATCTGCAGCAAAGCTCACCAAAACCTAATAAAATAAACAGTGGATGGAGAGAGTTTATATTGGAAATTATATCAATAACAGCATTAGCAAAGCAGGCCACATGCAAGGGTGCTGAGAATTCATCAGAAATTGTTCTGATGATCCTCAAATAACAAGGACTTATTCTTTGTTTTTGTAACACATGTGATGGTGAATTTTCCAGTGTCCTTGAAGCCTGCCAAGAATGGGGAAAAGGAAAGGAAAATTAAGGAAAGAGGGGGGAATGTACTGCAAATACAGGATGACAGAGGGCAGAGAAATGTGGAATGAGCTTTGATGTGGAGCAGATGTACCCCTGCATTCCACAGGCAAAACTGATGCTGAGGCTGTTCTAAAAATGACGAGGAAACGTCTCCTGTCTCCCCTTAGCTTCAACACAGATCTGTTTCAGAAACTTGAATGGGTAGCAGAAACATTTCTAATAAACCCCTCAAACTTTTCCCATTGAAGGAGGGGAGCAAAATGTAGACAGAAAGAGAATTACACTGTTGGCTACACAGCAGCGCTTCAGCAAATTACTTCTGGATTAAGACACTTTGCAAAGTGCCCTATGTTACCCTCAATCTGGGGATAGTTACTCTGTCTCCTAGCGATAAAGCTAGAGAGTCATATTTAATGTGTTGTATAAGTGTTCAATTGACATAATATGCAAATAAGGAAATGCATCTATTTTTTAATATATTGCAATAGCAGACAATGCAAGACAAAGGCATAAGCAATGGCAAATCACATCATTATTTCAAATATTTTCACTTTTCCTAATAATATTAGAGATGATCCTTTCAAGCTGTTAACAGTATTCAGAAAGGGGTGGGAGGAGGGAATGTCCACAGATTATTTAGTATCAGCACTGAATCCAAACCCACATGGAAAGCCTGTGATGTTAACATTTCTGTTAATTCGGTCTGGGCAGGGATTGAAGTGCAGTTCTGGCCTTACAAGAAATTAATGGCAGAAGCTACACTGACTCCAACAGAACTAGTGTTTAACCCTTTGCACAGTTCTGCTTTATTAGAAACATATGTCAAAGACACAAAGAGCTGACAAGGAGAACAGAGTTTTTTTCTTGTGGTTTTGCATGTAGAATTATATTGAAATATATACATGTGTGTTACAACATATGCACTTATTTGGTATATGAGTGTGTGTACATATACACATATATGTAAAGACATGATGCTCTGAGATTCCTTTTTGCATGAGTCAGAATGAGTATATTTTATAACCTTCCAAAAATTTTAATAAGAGGAAAAAGCCCCGTTGCATTAGATTAGTAGAAAAACTAAGAATCCCACACTATGCAGCATCAGATATTTTTTCAAACAGAAGTGACTTTCTTGGACAATGAGTTGTGTATTGTACATTATTCCCTTTCTGCTATTTATATGGTTGAAATTCAGAAGTGCTCACAAACTTTTGAACGAAAATACTCTTTCTGTAGCCTAGTCTGTTCAATAAGAAGAAATTACTTGCTCCAGCAACACAGCAATTTTATGCAAATTTCCTGCATTATTTAATAATTTGTATTGGATGTTTTAAGTAACAGTTAATATAAAAATAAAAACATAGGAAGTACAATAAGAACGGGAGTAGTTACTGAAGACACATACAGGTGTCAAAAATGCTCCCTAGAGCATTTGGGGCTCCAGCACAACATGCTGTTACCTTTCCATGCCAGCCCTGGTGCACAAGGAGTCATGCAAGAGCAAAGATTTTGCAAGCAGGATACGTTGGCCAGGCTGGGCTCACACAAAAGGACATCTGACAAATCAAGCAGCCAAGGACAAGAAGTCATGTGAGAAGGGCTACAAGCACTCTTGTAGTAGGATACAAGCCAAAGCACGTGGTGCCTTCAGAAACTTCCTCTCAATGGGAAGCGGTGGCATGCCTTCCACTTTCATCTATCTGAAACTCTTGATGGTGGCTACAGTGAGGAAAAGAAGCATGGGACCTCGCATTGGCTATGCTGTGGTGGTACCCAGGAGCCCCAGACAATGGGCTTGGAGTAACCGGTTCTCCAAGGGTAAGAGCAGCTGGTGGCATTTTTCCCCTGGCCATTATTAGCACTAGCTTTGGAAACCAGGAGAGAAGCTATGGGTGAATCTGCATAGATGTGGCTGAAGAGACCTCCTTATTGATTCAATGGGAGATGTCACACTGGGGCAGGGGGTTGTAGTTGCAGACCGCTGGGAGACGTCCCCACAGAAGCCCCAGAGCCACCTACTCACCAGGAGGTCTGAAGAAAAGAGTGAATTAATGCAATCCTTTTTGATTCAGGACCCATGGGTCTTGTTGAACAATTGCATGGAGGCCCACCAGGATTTCACAGCCTGCCTTGGCCAATACTGCTTGTACAGGAGGCCACAGGGGAGACAGGATCAGGCCTGAGAACAATCAGTTAAGGCTTAAGCTGAAATAAAACCTGCCCTATGGCAGCAAGCAGTTTGATGTTTTATTTCACACGTGCTGGGGTATATGTAGAAAGGGGTGCTTTGGAGTCCCCAGTGCCTGAATGGAATTGACTGAAGTGAAAAAAAGAGTCTGGTATAAAAAAAACCAAAACACAAACTAACCTGAAAGCAAGGTAATTACTTCCAGATGTTTTAAAATTGCCTTCAGAAATGAATAATCAAACCCTGTACAAGCCAGACACAATAGCAGAGGTGAGAAGAGTCAGAAATACTTATGAAGAATGCCAGGGAGGGCACCTCTTCTTTCAGCAGGGGCATAAAATACTGAACAGCCAACAGCATCCAAAAACCTGCGTTTTGGACAGTGGCTTGTTATAGACTTTCATACTGACAGCTAGCTAAGCAAAAAGGATTGATATGCTAATTATAAACGAACACAGCCATGACAAGTGTTGTTAGCCACAAATTTTCAGGCCTTAATTGAACATGATAAGACACACAAAGCCTTGGTTTATTGAACCCTCAGCGTGAGGCTCTTGCTTGTCACTCATCTTTGCATGTGGTCTTATAATAAACAGAAAGGTAAACTTAGAGCCTTATTTCCCTTTCAACTGATTTAGTACATGGAACATTTGGACTAATTTAATTTTATTTCAAAATTAGGATTTTCTTATTAGGTCAATCTGCATTTTTTTTTTAAACTCTATAAAAAGACATCTGCATTGCACTTTAAACTGTTACAGGCATGTCAATGTAGAAACCCAGATCCAACGTCTGCAAACCCTCCTTGGCCTCCTGCCCTTCAGAGTAGATCCCAGGCTCAGGTACCACAGCACTCCACCTTGTCTTGAATCTCACAGTCAATGCAGAGAACCAAATTGCCCAACAACACATATAAAAAAGCCTTAGGCAGCCTTCAACTTCCTAAATACGATTTTTGAGGGACAGTGACCCTGTTCACAGTATACTCAAGCTGAAACTGAGTACTGGAGAGTACTGTCTCAACATCTGCTGTCCAAAAGCAATTTAATGGGACTGTTTTTCAAGCAAGCTGCACCCACGATGAATAAGTAATTTAAAACATAATCCATATGAACGGGTACCGTGCTGATAGATAGACTTACTTGTAGCATGTAAATAATTGAATGGAGTATTGAAGGAAATGAGAGAAAATATCTAGCCACAGGAAAATTATCAAATATAGATATTCAATAACATTTACACAACCAGTTGTCTTGTGTTGTTGTTTTGTTGTTTTTTGTTGTTTTGTTTTTTTTTAATGAACATCTGTATCTATGTATTCTTCAGCTTAAAAGACAAGCAGGAAACAGAAGGCAATACAGCTGAATATGGTTCCTATACAGGGATCAATTCCTCCATGCCAAAGTGGAGTTGGAAAGGTAATCTGTATCCCTCTGGGGTAGAGGTTTGTAGTTAAGACAACATTCCTCATCAACCTCTAAAAAAAATAAAAGGTGCTTTGTTCTCTGTGGTTCCAAAAGGTAGCTGAGGAGAGGATTAAAGAGGTTAAAGCAAGCTGAATTGCTGCAGTAATTGTTTCTGAGGATGGACCATGCATTTGTCCTACTTGGAGCTCAGCAGCAGGTCCTTCTCCAGTGGTGGGGAGCTCCGCGAGTGCACATGCACTGGTGAGGGGAAGGGGAGTGTGGGCAACATGCAATATCTCCAAGCCCATGCTCTTTGTTTTCACCGAAGTCTTCCCCTTTAGCATCACGCCAAAGTTGGTGTGAGGCTGTCTCCTGGTACTACACTTGCATGTTGGCACGGTGCAGCCACACCTCTGGAAGATGCAGCACAACAAGTCTGCGGAGAGAGGATGAACAGAGTAGAAGGACTTCTTTTTTGCACTCACAGGTCCAGCTCTCTACCATTGTGTCCAGTTCAGGGTCTTTTCCACCAGTGCAGGTTAAGTACAAGATATTCCAGGTCTGGCTTTGTAGTATGCTGCTTCTCTTATAATGACACAAATGACCAGCATTGCAAATGATGAAGTTAAAAATGTAAAGCCTGGTTCTGCCAGGCAATATTGTCCCAAAAGCTCAGAAAACAACTTGCTGCTGTACCTGCCAATTCAGTTTTTGCTCAGGAAGGGGCAGGGAGAGCTTCCTAAACTGTCTGTGGCCTAGAACGATGTTTAAGTAACTTGCATTTCCATAGAGTATTTTAAACAAAAGTCGCTTTTTTGTGAATGTGTTTATGACAAACCTACTGTAACTTATTTTTAAGAAAAGCTAAAACCATGGACCAGTTTCTTTTTTAATGACTACAAATTTATTAAGATAGGTTATGTTGGGGTCTAAATTTGTTTATGAGTTTTGTATCACTTTGTAAAGGATCCTTACATCTGACATGTAAAGGTACGTTCAGGGCATGCCCATCATACTGTATTCACAGCTATACTGTTGGCATCTGCCCAGTCCTGAGTGTAGTTGTTTCTGATGAGGCTGACAGGTGACCAAGCTCAGCAGGAATAGCTCCCATGGTTGGCTAATGATGCTTTTGGGGCTCTACAAAAGCCAGATCCTCCAGGGAAAGAGGCTCCTGATGCCTAGAAGTTTCTCTGTCTGCATGGGCAAAAGACGCGGCCTGGAAGGAGCTTGGTCTGTGGCACTGTGTGCCCACACCAAGGATGAGATGCCCTTGTTTTGGGCAGCCCTGGCCTGATCACCACCTGGAGAGCAGGCCAACACCGTCCTTTTTGGCAGTCTGATGAAGCTGGCATTACATGTCCCTTGCTGAGCAAGGGGAGCAAAGCCTCCCTGGCTTTTAGCGTTTCATGTCTTCCTGTCACCAGACACTTCTCTGAACCTTCCCCTGACCCTCACCAAGAGAGCACAGGTTGCAGGCTCACAGCCTGCAGGTTGGCTCTGGCTCCCAGGCAAGGGCAGGCAGCTCTCAGCTCCTCACGCAGCCCATTACACCCACTCCCTGCCCCAGCACAAAGCACCGCGTGCGCTTGCCTGGCCTGGGCATTTGCGGTCACTTATGGAGAGAAGAGCAGCAACTCAGCCCTCTTGTCCCAAAGAGGAAGACTTCTGCTCCGGGGAGACTCATGCTGAATGAAAAACTAAAACCTCCAAGTGAGAGAAGCCCACTGTGTTACCTGACTTAGCAGAACAACTAACAAAAGACAAAAACAAGAGGCCCTCAAAATTAAGGGACACCAGCCTCTCTAGAGGAGTTAAAGCCGATTCCAGGTTTATCTCTAGACCTCACCTTCCAGCAGTCTGTCGATATGCCTGAGACTAACCAAGTCAGCTCCATCATGATCCACTTTCAGATATGTTCAAGGATACCCCGATGGTCGACTGCCTCCACGTCTTTCTATTTTCCCCCCACTTGTATTAACACTGTCCTGTTTTCCAACTAAGTTTCTGTTATATCAAATAAATCATGCCAGAAGCAACCAGCCTTTGCCTCCCTGTTATGCTGCAGGCAGTGTGCCTGGGAGCCTTCCCTCTGGAACCAAAGGCTTTGACCTTCTCTCATCAGCAGCCGGCATGAAAGTGTTTGCCTCCTGCAGCAGTTGTGCCCCAGTAGTAAAGAAGGAATGAAAACCTCCCATAACTGAGCTTGCTCCTGCCTCTTTGATGAGTGATTTAATCTTTCTGCCACAAATCCTTCCTCTTGCAAAGAAAACTTTTGCTTTTTGAAACAGCTCTAACTACACTGTTAAAAGCATCATTTGGAAGCAGAGGCTGTGGATGCACAGTTGGACTTCCCCTTAACTGTTCAAAAAGCTTATTTCATGGCTCACCTATGCTTGGACAGTCTCCTGCCTTCACAGGCTCTCTGGAGAGCCAGAACTGATAGCAAAAGCAAGGGCAAAACCTTTGTAATGCTACAGTGCAAATAAATACTTCATTTTCCCTGTCTGAACAGTCCTTATGACATCAACGGGATGGGAAACCAGAGCACAGTTAAATACAAGCTTACATGTTTGCAGAACTTAGACCTTAAAGCAAGCAACAGGTTTTTCTACTTCGAAGGAATAATTTGTGTTAGTCTTCCAGGGAAGGCCGGCAGAATTGAGCAATGGTTCAATACAAGATAAAGCTTTTGTGAGTGAGACTCAAGCCATTATCAGCACAGAATTAACTGGGAAAGCGATAAAGATCACAGTGATTTTTCTAGACAGGATTGACTACATTTCTACTCATCCTGCACAGCAAGGCTTTTGACAGGTTGATTAGCATGAAGACATCTGCACAAACAAGAGAATATTGATAAAATGAAGACATTCTCCATCCAAGAAGTGAAATTAATTCTTTTCCTTTCGGATCACTTTCCTGTCTCTCAGATGCAGAGGCCATTATGCATTGGTCCTGTTAGTTCTGTTATTGTAATCTAGGTTTATTATGTCCTCTAGATTCTCCTTTTCTACTGCCTGCTTTTCTCCCAGTCTCTGCAAGGGGCACAGTATGCAAGGGTAGAAAGAATTCCCACCAGCACTGGCTCATCAAAATGTTTTTCCAATATAAACAACCTAAAAGAAGGACCATTTGGAAACTTACACATTAAAAAAAAATATTAATAATCAAATAGATCCACTTTTTTTAGGGATACTTCCACTGTTTGAAATTTGAAGATTTGCAAAATCTGTATAAGCTACCTCAACCATTTGCAAATTGAATTTTTCAAAGAACTTTCCTGTTCTAAAACTGTGGCCTATTGTTTCCATAAAATACCCTACTACACAGTGTAGGAGAAGTACAAAAGATGATAGAAGCATATAATGTGTGGTATAAACCTCCCTTCTTTCAAATACCTACTATTTACTCAATTAGATGGTGCCGGTCAGTATTCTGGAAGAAAGATGAGTTAGTGAAGGATATATATAGCCAAGGAAAGGGAAAAGGTCTGCAACAAAATTATTTTTCTCAGCCTTGCAACGAACACGTGTAATGCTAAAGAGATGCCAGATAATAAAGAGTAACTGCAAAAAATCTCAAGGAGACAGTCAACATGCTTTCCAGCTGTTCAGTGCTTTCACCAAACCTTAAGAGACTTTTAAAGACAGGAAATTTTTTCACAAGACAGCAGAGCAGGGTTACTTTTGCTTTAACCTAGGAGAACTGTTGCTCTCCTGATGACAGTAAATCAAGAGTAGAAAAGAATAATCAGAAGAGGCATTCCTACAAGCTTTTCTATCTAATCAAACCTTCAGGAAAAGATGGCTGCTATTGCTGCCTACATTTTTCATGTGAAATAGCTGGGGACACCTGATGGCCTCCTGTGGCTTTGGGGTCATTAGCCTGTAATCAACAGCGGCTGCATCTAGACCTGTTCTGATGGCTAATCGCTGAACTCCTTGAGAGTTCCATGTTATCCAATTAACCCATTTTGAACTTCATCCCTAGCAGGCCCGTAGAAGCCTTGCTTTCCTAAAAAAAAAAGCTCTTATCTATAACCATTCATTCCTTCTATGGATCTTTTTCCTGTCCCTCAGGTGCAGAAGACCCTGTGAATGGCTCCTTGTGCATGGCATGTGCTAGCTCTTATAGCTGGGTTCACTCTGGTCTCCAAATGCTCCTGTTGCACTGCAGATTGTTCAGCTGTTCCCTGACACAGTGACTATATTTTCTTATTTACATCAGGTGTGCTTTGCAGTTTGAAATGCCTTGTTTTCAGTATATACAACATGAGAATCAAATAGCCCAAATATAGTGCGGTCAGCATTTAGACTATGGCATCCAAGGCATGATTAAGGGACACCCCTAGGCTAAGATACTGGCTGGCAAAGGCTGAGTTCAGTCAACCTCAGTCTTATATACTAAGCAAAACTGCATTTTCTGTGTGCCACTGGAAGCCTTACTACACATCCTCTATGCTTTTGTAACAGCAAGAACCTTATCTCTAGGTTACAGACAAGAAATCAAATGAAGAGGTTTAGTGACTTCTAGGCCAGCAATATTCAACTGATATCCCCGCATGGTGTTTGCAGCCTCATGAGGGGCTCCTTGGGAAGTGGCACGCTCCGGGCTGCTCTCCTTCCCAGGAGCACCTCGAGACTGGGCTGCCTTTCCAAGCAGCAGTGCTGGCCAGCTCAAGCAAGCCCAGGTTGTTACTGTCTTTAACACTCGCATCTGGTTTAAAATCTTTGCCTTTATAAGGGACACCGAAGTTTCTTCACCCAACAGTCCCTAGTTAATCTCACTTAAGTGAGTTAGTTGAACATTCATATTGGCATTATGTTCACAACGTTAGCATATGCTTATTTTTCAGTATGCCTCATTAAAAGTAAGCAAATAATTTACATACAAGGTGTGTTAATGCTACCAGAGGGAGCTCACACGGACCAGAGACAGACACTGAACCTGAGTAACGAAGTTACACAGCAAGCGTAGCAGCAAGGATACACTGCTCAGGTGCCAGGGCAAACAGCCCCAGGAAAGCAAAGGCCTCACACACATCTGCCTCAGTCACTGCAATGAACTTTCCTGGTTTGCTGAGTTTTGCCGTGTGTGCTGTTCTTGACGGCTACCCAGCAACGAAGCATCTCAACAGCTCTGAAGGCAAACTGTGTCCTTTAAATGCCATTCTTGTTGCTCTGCCTTGAGAGGACTCAGCTAACTGAACTAGCACAGTAAATCTGTGACACTGTAACTGGATAATGTTTGTCCTGGATAGCTGGAGTTTGTAGTTAGAAAAGCTTTGTTAGCCTTTTCTGTGAATTCATGGCTAAGTGAATGTACAGGGCCCAGGGAACTGGTGCCCTGCCCTACACAAGTCCATGTTCAACAGTGCACTCTAGGAGCAAGGCTATGGACAAGTATGGAGACCTCCTATTACAGGTTTTCTTTCATCTTATGGGGATACCAGCTTTTTGCTATGAACACTGTGGATAGCCTTGGCCTGGCAATTTGAGAGCAGATGGTCTGAACAGCTTATCACTGCCTTGACTTTAGTTGCCAGAGCTGGGACATCAGGGTGAGACGCTTCTCGCAGGAAGCCTGGATATCGCCCTTCTTGTGAATGGCAATGTCCAAGGACTTTGTAGGAGCCTGAATTTCCCCATATGCCTTCGCCCCTACTTCTGTGCATCTAAATATGTTACTGATGGCAGGGCAGTTTTACAGCGTATATTATTAACTCAGAGATGTGAGTAACCGAAAACTTGAGATGATCTTCTCAGCTAACTCCACACAACAGCAAGAGCACCTCAGCTCCTCTAAGAATGTAGAAAAGGTACATTTGTGAATCCCCACATTAATTAAAAATAAGAGAATGGGAATGGGCAATAAATTATTTTATGGCTTTACCACAGCCTGAGATTTAACGTAGGGTACTAATATTACCAAATATTACAAAAGACTAGCTCACACTGTCTAAAAGTCTGGCTTAGGACAAGCGATCACTGTTAAGTGAAAAAATGGTAATTTTTGTTAACATTTAACGCATGTTAATCCTGAGCTTTCTGATCAGTGCAGCTTTTCTGAAGACATGAAACAAATTTTGTCAACTAAACTTTGGCCCTTCAGGGTCATTTACTCACCTGCCACAGAGTACTTTGACCCAGGGCATCCTTTGGGGGCCGTTCTGAAGTAGAACAATTTTGTCTCCCCAGCTGTCTCCTTCCCCCTATATGGTCTCTGCAGGAGGTGGAGAGTCATAGCTGTTTGTCCAGGCACCCCTTTGTAGGGATTTAACTTCACAGTTGTGTGTGACCAGTGAGGAGTTCCCCCCACTATTACCCTATAAAGATTAATAGCAGCCAAAGGCTATTCAAAGTCGGGGTGAATCTGTGACCTTTGGAAGCCTCTTAGCACAGGGAGGGCTCAGATGAAGTGGGAGAGATTTCATATTTTGGCTTTTGTATGCTGCAGTGGGTATGCCTTTATGTCAGAGAAAGATCATCACAGTGTGAGGTGAAGAAAGCAGGTCAATTTGTTTCCACCAGCCCTACCATCACTAAGAGTTAATAGACCAGTCTGTGGACACTGTAGAAATTAGGCCTGCCAATGTCCTCATCACCTCTTCTTGCCAATTCAGGAATAATAGTCTTCCGTAATACTGTGCAAAAGGATCTGTGACAGGTGCTGTCACAGCTTAAGCACTTCACTCTGGGACTGTCTTCTCACCTCAGCAGACAAGGCTCTCTGTGAAGTTTTAGTTGCTCCCTTGAAACACGTTTACTTGACCTTCCTGTCTGTAGCTCTGGTTGGGCTGAGGTTGAATTTTTAAAGCAATGTGTGATGAGCCCTACATGGCTGCAAGGGAGTTTCTACTTCCTCACAGCTGCACACAATTTCCTCACCCTCTCCATGGTCAGCCAGATGCTGACAGTACCTACCACAGTCGTCGTCAGTCTTCAACAAGCGTCTGGTAGGAAGAGGTGAAGAGAAAAAGAGTCTGAAATCCTCCCAGCAAGGCATCTATCTCTGCACATGTACAGTGCCCGGCACGGCAGTGACCCCTATCTAATTTGGCATCCTTGGGGTAATACCTTTTAAATGCCATTACTTTGACAATAATGATGTTGATGTTTTATGGACAAATGATCCCAGGCAAAACAATATAGTAGATTTCATAAACTAAGGCAAAGCTTTAAGGGAACAAGCTGGATACAAGTGTTTCTTCAGAGCAGAGGGTAAATGGGTTTTCTGACCGAGCAGGCCTGCAAAATGACCTCACAACAACGTCTTTCCAGGATTCATACTGAGATCCCATGTGTCTGGTTTGCTTCTGCTCAGGTGGATTTTCACAACTGGCCAATAAACACACATCTCAAGAGGACTTGCCTTCTTATGATCTTCACTTCAAACGCAGGACTCAGAAAAGAAGGAGATACTGACCCCAAAAGGAAAGGGCGACCTGCTCTGCCAAGGGCCAGCAGCTCAGGAGCCTAAATACAGTGCAGACCACTCCAGCCCCTCAAAATAAATCCTAGCTGGGGTTACCCCCTCAGGCTGACTTTCTGAGCCCTTACATGTGCCACACTAAGCCATTATGCAAGATGGTTTAGTCCCTCTTAGCTTGTCAATAGTCCTTAATGATAGCCTGAGAAAAAGCTGCTGTCTATCCCAGTGGTGGTGGCATAATTATTTTGTTTGGAAATTTTAGGGGTGACTTCCATGATGAGAAAATGTATCCAGACAGATGGATTGAAATCCTTTTCTTGTTTTACACTGTACACTATAATGATTATATGAAGATAACTTTGAACAAGTAGTCCCCTGGGACCATGATGCTATGTTATCCAAACCCTGTCCTTAATCCACCCTGCAACTGCACAGAAACAATTCTGATCAGGATAAACACAGTGAAAGGGTGCTTTTCATCTATCTGTCATCACCTAGTCTCACTATATTTTGCAGCTACTTAATGCGTTACACACTTTCAAAATATTGAATGTGCTTGTCCCTCTCCAGGGATAGCAATGGAGGTAGGCTCAGCAATCTGCTGGTTGCAGGGAGCAAGCAGGAGTCTAGAGTTGAGATGAAATTGTTCATGTCAGGTTGCTTTTTATAGATCACAATATTGTTCAGGTTAAAAAAGACCTCTAAGATCATCAAGTCCAACCGTTAACCTAGCACTGCCAAGTCCACCACTAAGACATGTCCCTAAGCACCACATCTATGTCTATGTTAAATACCTCCAGGGATGGTGACTCAACCACTTTCCTGGGCAGCCTCTTCCAATGCCTGACAACCCTTTTGTTGAAGAGATTTTTCCTGATATCCAAACTAAACCTCCCTGGGTGCAACGTGAGCCCATTTCCTCTTGTCCTGACACTTGTTACTTGGGGGAAGAGACCAACCGCCACCTGCCTACACCCTCCTTTCAGGCAGCTGTAGAGAGCAATAAGGTCCACCCTGAGTGTCCCTTTCTCCAGGCTGAACAACCCCAGTTCCCCCAGCCGCTCCTCATGAGACTTGTGCTCCAGACCCTTCACCAGCTTCGCTGCCCTTCTCTGGACACGCTCCAGCACCTCCATGTCCCTCCTGCAGTGAGGGGCCCAGAACTGAACACGGGATTTGAGGTGCGGCCTCACCAGTGCTGAGCACAGGGGGTGCATGAACCAGCCAGGGAAGGCGCCTTTGCTGGACCTGCTGTTTGTGAACAGAGAAGGACCTGTGGGTGATTAATAGTTGGAGGCCATCTTGGGCATAGTGATCGTGAAATGATAGAGTTTTTGATTCTCAGAGAAGTAAGGAGGGGGTTCAGCAGAACCGCTACCTTGGACTTCTGGAGGGCAGACTTTGGCACAAGAGCAGGGCACGGCTGGCAGCCCGGCACCTGGGTGGCAGCGTGTTCCCGCTGCGGCTCTGCCTGGGTGGGTGCAGAGCTCAGAGAGGCCATGGCTTCCTGCTGGTGGATAACATTGCTCCCTGGTCAAGCTGGAAGGACTTCAATGCCGTTTCTGCATGCCCTTCCTGCACATCCTTACGTTCAAACTGCCAGCACTGCGGCCTGGTTGCTTGCACTCCCTACAGGCGTCTTTTATGTGGGGGGGGGCTTGGCTGCCATTGCTCCTGGCCCTGCCCAGGTCCTGCCAGCTGCTGTGGCACGAGCGGCGGCTCCCGGCACCTCTCTTGGCTCCCCTGAGGTTCCCCTGGTTCAGAAAACCTTGCTGTGCATGGTGCTGGAGCGCTCTGCTGCCAGTCATGCCAGCACTAGAGCCACTCGCCTGGGGCTTTGGAATCACTGCGTTGTTGTAAGTCTGTTATAAGGTGGGATGCTTTTCCAAAATTTGTTCACAAGGCTTTTTGCAAACTTCCCCTCTGCCAGCTTACCTTTGTGAGTCATGGTACCCAGTGGCTGAGGGGTATGTGAGATTTGCAAGTGCTTATTGCAGAATTTCCCCTGAAGCTCAAAACATATTTTGTGTTTTTTCTGGCCACACCCTGGGAGCAGCCACCAAACAAGGCTGTAAGAACTTGGGGCAGGGACATCTTTCTCTGGGTGTATTGATTCAGGAGCTGGTACAACAAGGTTTTCAAGCCTAATTTAATAATTGCCTGCTACTAATACTTACCACCTGTGCAGTAATAACTATGTAGGATAGCTTTAACAATTGGTTGGTCCAAAAGGTGTTGTTAATGCCCGGCATCCTGTTTACTCAGGGTTTCTACCCGGCAGTGCTGCAGAGCTCCCTGGCCACGTGGCCTGCAGATGCATGCTGCCTAGTCTTGCAGCTGGGGAGAAGCAATGTTGGAGCCTCTATCCCCTGCCGACAGCAAAAGTTGGCTGCTGGAGCGGGCTGGACCAGACATGGTGGCAGCCAGCTATTCCCAGCTCCACAGTGGTGCCACGGTTCCAAACCACTGAAATTAAATGTTGGTCTGACTGAATTGCTTACACCAGAAATGCTAAATTACAGTGTAAAGCAAACCTCCAGAAGACTTGAATTGCCTAGAGGATAATTTTACTGTGTCTCTGGCATCGTGTGCATGCTTCCACCATGGTTGTCCCAATGAGACATCCCTCTCGGTTTTTGTTTGACTGAAGAGTACATGCAACCACAAAATAAAATAAATATGCACATGCTTAGATACTATACAGAAATTCTGGCATTTAATCTGGGCACGTGTGTTAACATATTTGCATATACACAGCCCCTGTATGCAGCAATGTGTGACTGCTGTAAGTTGCCCCCAGAATTTTGGGGTTGTCTAATTCAAGTTACAACCGAATTTTGGATTCCTGTTTGTGAAGCCCTATTGCACATACCAGGTGTTACTGGCTTTAATGCCTCCTTCGTACATGGGTCTTCAAAAGTCAGAGGCAGGCGCTCTCAGCCCAAACTGCACCCACTGGAAAGTGTTCCTGAGCCAAGAACATCTGGTAAACCTGCAGATTATGGCTCTGTCCTCATACAAACACGAGCAGAAGTGTTAATCTGTTTTAGCAAAACAGGCTAAGTAAGATAGGTAAGAAACTGGGAAAAATTCTGGAGTGCATGATTTATTTTGATGCCAGGATAGGAGTAAAGCACATCTCATTACTGGTAACCATTAGCCTTTAAGAGCCTCTGTTGTGGCTTTTCCACATACACTCCTAGACTACAAATTAGGAGCTTGCTTACAGTGATGCTCAAGTGTCTTCTGTAAAATATTTACTCCAAGTTCGATCAGCTGTAAGCAACTGGAAGGTATTAACACGGCATTTGTAGCATTGACCAAACACTCCAGTCCAGAAAAGAGCTTAAAGCTTGTGCCACTGAGCTGTGATCTCTGGCCAGCAAGATAAAAAGGTTTTTTACTTTTGTTGAGCCAAATAGCAGCTGAGCAGCCTCCAAGCTGGGGATGTGACACTAATGCTGCTGCTGTGCCCAGGTGCTTCCCCACTGCCTGCAGCCCCTGCGAGCCTTCGTGCATCTCCCTGCCAGGCAAGGGTCACCTGGGAGTGCCCTAGAAAAGAGCTTTGTGGAGAGTGGGGAAAGAAGTGAAAAGAGTTAACCTGGCTAATTGTTCACAAGCTCTTCTGGCAGTTTAACACTGGCTCCCAGTGTTCATACAAGGTGGGATGAGAGCAATGAAAGCCTTATGATTAAGAGCCAGTTCCTCACCTGCTGTAATTACCTGAACTAGTCTCCTGGTTTTCACTGCTCCTTTGTTTCCAGTTACGAAAAAAACAGTCCCTCATTATGGCTGCTCAGCATAGCTGCCATAAATGCAGCTTTATTAACCTTCAGAATCATTTACAAATAGGAAACAAAAGAAACAAATTGCCTGTTCTTAAAGGAGAGAAGCACAGACTAAAAATGAGAGGGGTGTGAAGGTACCGGTTGCGTCCTGGGAAATTAAGCTGAAGGTGGTGTAGAGGGATTCCTGCACTGGTGCAAGTCTGGCATATTAGACTGACATGAAGGAAATGCTCATCTTGGCACGGTCCAGGCCCAGCAAGATGCCACCCTTGTGCTACTGCTGGGTCTGGCTGGGAGACATTCAGCCACATGCCGTGGGGTGGAGGTGCAAGTGGCAGCTTGCACTGTAGTCAGTCATACATCACCCCAGCTCTGCCATGTTGGATAAATATCTTCCTAGGCTTCTGCTAGCATACAAGTGCATAGCTTGTGAAATAAAGACCAAGACAAGCTTAAGCTGATACTTACAAAATGTGATCGGACATATTGTCCTCGGAAAAAGCTGCATTCTGACGGATGTAACTCTAGGTGACCCAATGCAGCACAATAACACTGCTTTTCTGTATTCAAAGAGAAACCCAGAAAAAGTGTTTGCAAAGCTACAAAAAGCTCTGAGCCCCACAATCCTCAGTATGGCACATGGTGATTTAAATATACCCTGTTTAACTGCAATTGCAGATCATAAAGGGATAGCTGCACAGCCCACTGCAGGGACAGCAATATATTCCAGCCAGGAACAAATATCCCAGAATCTGCCCCCACCAGCCTGGGCACTGCGGGTGTATGTTCCACAGGTGGTATTTTCAGCACATCTCCTTCCATGTTGCTTCACATGTTCACCTTTGCAAAACCTCTGATTTGTGCATGAAATAGCCATTTCCTTGAGTGCCATGAGGCAATTGCATTTAATTTTCTAATCTGTGGTTTCAAATGCTTGTTTGCATGAGGGATCATGTCTGTAGGCAAGGGGACTCAACCATGCAAGCAGAGACAGCTACACATCTGGACTGCAGGATTTAAAAAGCAACAGCAAAATAAAAAAGACTCATGAAAAGGCTTCAAATAATAGCATGACCTTTAAGTGGCAACATTACCAATAGAAAACATAAAGGGAAGGAAATGGGCAGTCATTTAATTTGAGTCTATCCTCAAATATAATGTAGTTCATTTAATGTTAATTTTAATTAGTTCACATCTGTTGCAGAGATCCACAGGATTAATTTAACCTGTGGACTCTGGCTGCTTTTCCTGGCAGTCAATTTTTTTCCTTTATGTCAATTACAAAATCCCACCACACTGTAAGGCTACACATCTAATTGCTCCCTTGGGAAAGGAGGAGGGAGAGGATAAGCTATGCAGGACGGGCACCGGTTGCATTGCTTAATGTACAGCTACAACACCTACAGACTCTATGCTGGCAAGAAGGAAACAGCTCCAACATACATGAGACAGAGCATACCCTGAGGTATAATTCATCTTGATATTGGCCCTTGCACAAATTTCTGTAGAAATGAAGATGTGAAAATAATTCCATGAGTACTGGCTGAAATTTAAAAGAGCTTTGGCCACTGGCCTCTGTTCTTTTTTCTCTTGTAAGCTTATGACTGGCTGAAGTCTGCTTTTCACACTTGCTTGTGGTAAGTGAATTTTAAAACTGTGAAACAGTCCACACCAGAAAATTGCACTGGGGGCTCAAATAAACCAGATGAAGATGATTTTTTGAAGCCAGATTAGATTTTTCAAAGCTAATGCTATGCATTGTGATGATTTCATATGGATGTAGTATTGCAGTTTACAGGTATATTAGCAGAATTGAGATCTGGATGCTCTGAGTACTCTTAAGATAACTCTCAAATGAAACATGCAGCAATTTAAGCTAACCAGTCACTAATTTCCCTTTCTTTCAAAGAACTCCCTTTACTGTAATAAGACTTCATAAAAATGCACATACACATGCTTGCTTATTTAGTAGCTGGGCCTAAAAGTCTCAAATAGAACCATGAAACTAGACAAGAACAAATATATGATGCTGTTGCACCCATAATGGGCTTCATTATCTCTGCACCCAAGCGCTATGTTTGATAGTGCACTCATTTTTTGAAGTGAGTACCTATGGCAGTCTTACATGGCCATTGAAGGGAAGGCTTTGGCATTTAAAAAAAATTCCATTTCTTCCTAGACTGAAATCTAAGCCTCACGGACTTATGGGCTAAATTAATTCCTTAAGCCTTTTGCTCAGTGATAAAACTTATCTGAAGCAGAAAATGGAAATGTACAGTGTGCTTTACAAAGCTGATCAAAGATCCCCCTAGAAAGTGCTGAAGCAATCAGAATGAATGATCTGCTCCCATGGATAGGAAAACTGGATATTTTAATTGCATCAATTATTCACCACCAGTTATTCGTGAGAAGTCTTTTATGTCTGGGAGATTGAGAAGCCTATCTATGTATGTTAAAATAAGCTGCTTCCTATTATTTTTCTGTGGACACCAAGTTAGCTGTGGTGATGGTTCAAGCACAGAGATGGAGGAGCCTGCCGAAGTTTGGAACTGACAGCTACTGTGTGGCTCCCTCTCTACTAAAACTCAAAAGAAATGTGGTAGGAAACTGCTCCTTACTGAGATGACTTTTTTAAAAAAGGAAAAGTTGACAATCTCCTGAAGAAGACAAGCATGTACTGTATTTTAATGTAGTAATACATTACTATTGAGCAGAAGATAACACACAGAGGATGCTAACACAAGCCATTTATTTTCGTTATTTTTCCAGTAGGGTACAAAACATCTTTGTCACTGACCAATCCATCATTGTTTTCACATCCATTTCTATCCACATACAGCGTGTTTTGGGGGACTTCTGCTTTCCTGTGTTTTTGTCAAACTGCTCATCGCTGCTGAGGTAGAGCAGTGCCCACCTGGTTAACAGGAAGGGAGCTCGACCCTCCTTAGTGTGTCTCCACCCTGTAAGGACCCCTGTCTGTCTCACCTTGCACAGGCTTTGGGCTCCTTAAAGCCAGGTATACCATCTGTGCTGCTTTCTGGCTTTAAACAGCTCAGCAGGGGGGTTTAAAGCCCAGGCTGTTGTATTTGTGATGCCCCTTACAGATTTGAGGTTGAGTCTCTTCTCACTTAATATTAATGGTCTTGCATGGGTTGACCTGAGGACAGAATACGACCTGGGAAACTTCTGACTGTGGTGCATGAAACGGTGAATGCGGGTGTTGATAAATCAGCCAGCTTGCTGACACTGTTGGAACTTGAGATATTTCTGGGACATCTGGGAATGGTCCCTGCTTGACAGATGCTGTGCCTGGCAGGGATCATCATCATCACTTCAGGTGGAGCAGATACCTACAGCATATCCTGCCTCGTGAAACAGCCTGTACAGACCTGGAGTCTCTAGAAATGGCAAGATGTCCTTTTCCCAAGCTGTTTCCTGAACCAGCCTGTGTTTTCTGTGATGCTGCTGTGGGCCAGTTGTGGGTGGCATGAGCAGCAGTTAGCATGTGTAACCATATGGCCGATCCCCAAATCCCCTGGAGATGGCAGTTACCACAGAGTGATTTAAGACTCCTTAAACAGAGTAGAAAGGGATCAGGAAAAGCAAAGGAAAGTCTATTTGCAAAGCTGAAGAAAGGCATCGTACAGCTGGGGCAACAGCTGAGAGGTGACTGGAGACATTGCCAGATGTAGACACAGGACTAGTGAAGTGATAAAAAGTCCCAAGAACAGAGGAGCTCTGAACCTGCAAACACTTAGGAGCTTGTGACCGCTTGGACACAGAGATATCTGTAGAGGAATGAAGGCAGTGGGTAGATTGGCATTGATAACATGCAGCGGTGGCCTTGCTACGTAGGCAGTGGGTTGATTGACATGGATGATGTGCAGCTGTAGCTCGTTCCTGCAAAGTGGTTAAACGGCTCTGAGGAGTGCAGGGGAAAGGAGGCTCTGGATGAAGGAGGAGCTGGGAGGTGGAAAGGCCTGATGTAACAGAGATGAGGAGCAGTGTGGTCTGGCCTCAAGAGGCTGGAGAAACAGCATGGACAGTAGAATCTGACCCATGGTAAAGCACTTTTGCTGCTTGCTAGTTTTGCCTGTGTTGTGATAATTGGTGTCCCATGTAAGGCTAGCTGATTTGGACTCAAATTGCAGCAGATGTCAGTCTTTCCAGGTGGACCTGGCCAAGGGATGTCCCACCAACACAGTGGGGCAATCTGGGGAGAGGGACTGTGTACCACAGTGCTGCCTTGCTGCTGCCTGTGGTCACTAAAAGTTCTCTGCAAAACTACAGGACTTTGCTATTGCTTCCTTCAAAAATGTATCACTTTAGGAAGATTGCTGTTACCTATTTGATAGGTGTCCTATGCTGAAGTGATACACATTTCTCTGTGTTTTTTATGGCATTAGAGATGAATTTTAATGGGGTGGGGTTTTTTGATGGAAAGCTACAGCTGGACTCAATGATCTTAAAGGTCTTTTCCAACCTAAATGATTCTATGATCCTATAATGAAGTGGCAAAAATCTGCATTGACAAATGGATCCATTGTGAATTATTTTTTGTTGCATTTTTTTAATGGAAAAATGAATTGCAGGAAAAAGCCTGAATTTCAAGAAAGCATAAAATTATCCCACTTGTGTGAGCTACCCACTCCCTTGGGGTGGGTGCGCTGCTGAGCCATCAGTCGTGCTCTGCTTGGTGCTCCTCTGTAAGGTGCTTGACAGAAAAAGCATTAGAGAAAAGCTGTGTGGCACATGGCAGGAATTTTTGGCTACTCGGCTACCTGCCCCCATAGCCTCTCTCCAGGCAGCCCTGGGTAGCTCTGTACTTGGGGAAAAGGCATTTTGCAGCTTCCTTTCCAAACTCCCTCCAGTTGAGACACAATGCACTTGCTGCTTTTGGGACACTTTCCCTGGGTTGTTTTGAAATGCCAGAGGTACAAGGAATTTCCTCGCTACAGCCCCTTGCACACAGCGTTTGGGGGTCTCATGTGGCCAGGAATTGCCTCAGCAACTTGTTTTCCCTTGCTTAAGCCCAAGAAGTGTCTGCCCCTGCCTCCAAAAACCCAGCAGGATCATGGGGTCTCCTAAAAACTAGGAGTGTGACCAGCAAAACTTCTGTTTAATGTAGCAGCGGAGGACACCCCTGGCACCAGCAACCTCAGAGGCAGTGGAAAGATGCTGAAGGGAAAGCCTCAGGCATTCCTTGGGGCTGTGCTTGATGCCATCCCTCACACTCCTCTCCAGCATGGACTGGAAAGCTCTACACCTCCCTGCTCCATTGAGCTGAAGCTCTGATGGGAGCCCGGTAACACTTTAACCGGCACCCCAGCAGCTCTAAGAAGAGACATTTCCCAAATTGCAGGGGAAGGAGAGCTGTGCCGTTGACAGAGGTGCCTAAAGGTGTGAATTTAGGTAAGGATGTGTGTTTGGTGATGGCATGGCATATCCTGCTGCTTGGACCGCCATGCTGTTACCTTTCCTTTTGCCTTTCCACCCACTGACTTTCCCAGAGAAGTGAATCAAGGAAGAGCAAAGCTTGTAGGTGTGGCTTCAGACCCTGAAGGCATGATAGAAAAAAATCCCAGAGGTTCTTTTAAAAAGGAAAAACAAGGAGAAGATGAAGAGAGGTGAGAAGAGAAGGGGAAAAAAATTCATAGGTTTTAAAGCCAACTGTTTAAACTTGTGTGGCCTGTTTCCTGGAACCATTGCATGCCAGGTGTTAGCAGTAATACTTCTGGATTCCACTAGCAGGAGTGGAAATGGCAGCCAGGGAAAGTGTATGCTAAATTTCATAGTCTGCAAGCAGGGAGGAGGCAGAACATGCATTATAATTTATTGGAACCTAAAAAATAACACCTACAAAACACTTCTAAAATTAGGCAATTTCTATCTTTTAAAACTTAAAACACAGCTATCTGAATGTCATTAGTAGTAAGCCCATAGGATCTTCCATTCTTTAGATGTAAAAAGAAACCCTTGCTGAAAAAATACCATATCTGTATTATATGGAGATGGTTAAAGAAATTCTAGAACAAGTCTCCAGATGCCATCATGTCATTGTATCAATTATTTAAGGTCCTTCTAATATGCCTTGCTTGTTAGCATTTTACACCTTATGATAAAAATGGAAGTATCTTTTAATTTGTTTATGATCTTCTAGATCAAACCCAGGCAGATCCCTCTCAGCTTAATGGCCAGGAAGTGCCCCGGACTCAAGCCCATGCTCCTGTGCACATTTACTCATCAGGAAGGAGGAAACAGTTGCCTTTGACAATCTCATTAGTTAGGTCTTAGGCAAACAATCCTTATTGTGGTGCCTTGGCAAGCACTGTGTGTTGTCTGAGCCATTGCGTGCTTGCAGGAAGAACTGAAAAAATGGATTGATCTGAACTTCGTGTCTGTTCGTGGGTTTCCCAATGATCTGGTTAGCGTGTCTGAAGTTGCTGCTCTTCCCCTAAGCTGCAGGAACTGGCTGCCCTTGCTCCAGCTGCCGGCTGAAGAAGGGCTTACCTAAACCACAGGTGCTATGTTCCCCCAGGCTCTGCTGCCCAGCTGCCACCTGGATCCTCATCTAAAACAGAGACTTCTGCTGGCACAGAAAGCCCTGGCAGTCTGCTGGCTCCTGGATTTTATGTGCTGGAGAAATTGACCTGTTTCCTAAGGATTAACTGGTAAATAAAAACTGTGTCTGGCTGCGCCATCAAAGTTAGACATGTTAGCCAAAGTGACAGATGACAGCGACCTGTTGCAACAGCCACCCAAATGGGATTCCTGAGTGCATGTCTCTTCTTCCTCTCTGAGACATTGGGAGCGATCTCTTATGTGAGCCTTTGCAAAGAATCAAAAAATGGGAACATGTTCTCCTTAGCTCTACCAGCTCCAAGAAACCCCTTGACAAGGGTGTTACAGCTCTGTATTGGTATGGAGCAGACATGGTCCTAGTAACGGCCTCCCTCAGAGGCAGAGAGGTATTTGTGCTGTCAACTTGAGCAAGCCTTGATTCTGCCACTTCCTAGCACTCGCACTACTTAATTTAGAATCTCCAAGTTTTAAAAGCTTTAAAATGTGCCTGGTAATGGAGCCACAGCCACATCTCCTGCTGTCCTGAGCTGGTCTGGCTCCATCAGAGCCAAGGAGGCTGTACCAGCTGGCAGCAGCTCAGAGACAGAGGGCAGCCTCAGGGCAGCCTCGTGCAGTTTCTGTCTGCAGAGCGGTATTAAAGCCCATGGCCCACCTCAGAGAAATGCAGGAAGGGTGATTTCTAGAGATCCCGTCAGTGATGACCCGTTCTTCTCTATTTATGCTCTGGTGTTGATCACTTTACAAAGCAGAACCATGGAGAGTTGGCACAAACATTACTGTACAGGGATGTGGGCTGCAGCTGAATTTAAAATTAATGTAGGGCTTAGATTCTCTGTATTCCCCCATAACACCTGGAGATCCTTCCATTGGTTTTTGTTAACAGGGTCTGGTGCAGGAGGACCTTAAAGGGGCAACCAGGTTCACCATAAAGTGCAGCCCATATACTTCCTCACACTGCACATGGGCACCAGCACCTTTAGCTTTCCTTTATTTGGGAATGTTTATGGCTATTATTGCTAACATATCCCTTGAAAGTACACTTCCAAACAAAGATGGCTAATTTTCAACATGCAGTTATATGCTCTCATCATTCACAACAGAAACCTTCCTCTGGTAAGACTGAGCAGGTTGAAACTATCTCAGCTTTGCAACTGTGATGCCAGGGAAAGCAGGGACCCCATGGTCTCTTTGAGCCTGGGGCAGATGCCTGTTCTCTATGACTAATAGTAATAGCTCATAATAATAATAGTGATGGCGCCATCATATCCAATCAAATTCATTTTTTCCTGAAACAACTCATGTAAAGAGATGCCAGAGATGCAGCCTGAGCATTTGCCTGCATTGTGTGTACCATCATGCCAACAATTTTTCCTGAGCAGACACATCCTCTCTGGTTCTCCCATTGCCCCTGCAAAGTTTCCAGCACTGCAGCCGGGTGGCTTTTTGTGGACAACAGCAAATGTGAGGGAACAAACCCAAGAGGAAGGGCAATGCCTGAAGCTGATGTAAAGACTGAGCTATGCAGGCAGGCAGGCAGCAGGACATGCCACCGTGAAATGAACTGGTGAAAATCAGTGGTTCCCAGCCAAGTGAGATGGGGCGGGGAAACAGTTTTACCTCTGGGACCCAGTGGGAGCATCCTGTAGATGTCCCTTGGCATTAGGCCAATGGTTCCTTTATTTTCTCTTATAATGGTCATAACTGGCGCTCTTTTCTCCCCCTTTTCCTGTGTGCAAGTGTTCCTTAAAATGAGACACAAATCTCTGTGGAAGTACTGAAAGTACAGGTGCTAGAAAATGAGAGCTTTACATTAGCAGTCAGTGTCGCCCTCATACAAAAATGACTGTCATCGTTACTTTACCCCATGTAATTACACAGCAAAGCCCCATTTAACATCTCACTACATAACAGCAACTTTCTATTTCAAATCAGGTTAATATAAGAGTTACCCAAGCATTTTAAGAGATAATCGCTGTAATTAAGGTGTTTCTCATGATGGGTTCCTATTATAATGTGGCAGATGATTCTCTGATAGTCTTGTTGGCAGCATTAGTCACAATTGTTTTCATTAATATTGACACTATTCTCTTGCCACACAAACAGAAAAAGAGATTAATCAAAATATTGTGCTGGTTTCCTGTGCTCTGAGCCCTTCTTTTGGGCTGATGTGCAATTCTTAGCTTTCAGTAGGAATAAAGAATAATAATAAAAAAGCAGGTTTTGTAAGATGTGCGAGCAGCTTCATCCATGTTATTTAAAGCAATATTGTGAGAACAAAGGGAAAGAATTATTTTATTGGAAATTGGAAAATAAAACACTGACGAAATGTAAATGTTACTATTTCTAAACATCTCATCTGGTTCCCATTTGGGTGTCAGTGGTGTGAGAATGCTGGAGTGTGTTCAGGCTGGGGAGTGAGGTGGGTGTGTAATGTGGGTTCATTACTCTGGGGAAAAAATTGCACAGGCCAAGGGACAACTGGCACGTGAGCAATTTGGGATTGTGAGGCTGGCTCAGGAAATTAGGGGTCTCCAGTGGCAGATCGCTGTGGTGATGACTTGGGATGAGCCAGCAGCTTGTTGAGTTTCAAAATGATGGGAGAAAAGATTGTGTTTCTGTACAATCATTTCCAGTGAAACCAATGAGGTTAAACAAGGGATGGATTTGAGTTTAAAAGCCCTAAAAATGTTCATTTTTCATGGGTATCAGTTGTACACAGTCAACTGAAGCCGTCAGAGGCAGCTTCTCCTGAACAAAGTTGTCATGGCAAGTCATCCAGAAAAAAATATGTCAAGTGCCAAAAATGAGAAGGGCCAAGATGAGCAGGGAGCATGACAGGAGTGCAGAGCATGATCTCATACAGCTGCCGGTGAAAAGGGAGGCAAAGGAACAGCTTTTCTCTGAGGAAATTCACACATTGATTTCCAGATCCAGCAGTTTGCCAATTAAGCAAAGGAAGAAAACCAACCATAAAGTGGCACATTTGAAAGCACAGTGCATATTGATCGCTACACTTGTGGTAGCTAAATGTCTTTTGGAAATATACCTGTTAAATATGATGATCCAAGTCAGTTAAAATTTATTTCAGTAGATTTGCACACTATGAAGAAATAGAAAGCTGTGAATCCCTTAGTCCCGGTTTTCTAGAGACAAACATTTCATACTGAGGGGAAACAGATTTGGCAAACATTTTCATTCACTTTCTGTGTTCAAGTTATAACTATAAGATGCAGGGTTCTAAATAATGTGACATCCACAGAATTTTGTTGGCAGAAGATGCACCGATCGAACATATATCTTCAATACATTTACAGCACAGAAGGCTGTGTAAATGTTTTTGGCTTTGTAGGCACAATGTTTTCATATAATTAACACAAAACAGGTATTTATGTGTAACTGTTCAAACGTGAAATAGTTTCTCATGTTTCAGTATGGTAGAGAATCTACACCGCACACTAAAGTACTCTGAATTTGCAAAATGGCCAATAGCTATGTTTTGTCAAAATGTATTGCCAAACTATATATCTATAGCGGCTTAACGAGATGAAATCACCAGGGCCTGAGACCAAAGAGCCCTATAGATCATTCATTATTGAAGTGAAAATAATAGTTAAAAAAAAAAAAATCTCTGCAAGCAAGGAACATGTCTTTCTCCATGGGATATCTCAGAATGCCTGCCTCCTGCCATAACATTGACTTTTAGAGGCTAGTCTAGAGGTTTATAAAACTGTGGCTTGCTAATAATTGCCTTGCTGACCTTTGTAACATGGACTCAAATCCCTCTGCATCTCCTGACATTTTGTTTTGCTTATGGGGGACCTGTAGCTCACTGAGGCTGTAGTCCCACTGGGATACGGCTCTCTGCTATGGTCCCTGCAAACAAGACAGTGTGCGTGCCTGTTTTCCTGCTCTCTAATCTCTGCTCTGGACACAAAAATTATCCTCACGGGAATGCAAAACTAACTTAAAAAAACGCAACCAACAACATAAACACTCTTCTGAGTTCTTTATATAACCTTTTAATCCACGATCCCCAATTACTTTTGCTAAGCTTTTGTAAAATGCTCTTGTAAACTCACTTACTAAAGGCTATTTGTTCACTTATGTAAAGCTAATACAACCAGTTCAGTGAACTTGCAGAGAAAGGCTTCAGCAAAATCAGTATTAAAAAATAAAGTCCTAGAAAAGAAGCAAAATGCATTGTGACACATTTGAATGAATCAAATACATTCCTGTTCAGTGTCTGTTGAGTAAAAACTATTGGCTGTAGAGTATGTGAGAAGCATAAGGTTTCAATAAAGTGTGTTGTATAATTCTTGAAATGAGAGCTGTGGTTGTATACGTCTTTTAAAAAAAATGTTTTCATTTTATGTTAAAAGTTACTGTATTTTTGGTGAGGCAGGGCAGGATATTCTTGAATTTATACTTTAATAAATGAGAAAAAGTTATACTGATTTCAATAGGATTAAACAGAGGTGAAACAGAATGGACCTGCCATCACTGAAAAATACAAATGAGCGGACATATGTTGTAGGGGATAGTACAGGAATTGCTCCTGTGTCCCAAGTAATAGAAGCTGTAGTTTAAGAAAATAATAATAACAATAAGAATGGCATAAAGACTGAAAGAAAAGAGGGAAATAAGAATATACTCAGAGGCACAATTATTTAGGCTGGTAAGTCACATCCTATTTGAGGTACGATGAAATGGTAGTTGGTCATGTGCCGCACTAAATTTGTTGCAAGTTGTTCAGGACAGTGTTAAAGCCTGTATGATCAGCAGCAATGCATGGATTTTCTCTGCTGGCTTCCTACCTGTTGCCTTGCATTCCCGACCACAGCTCTTCCCTCAGAGGGACATGAGCATCCATGAGTAAAACTGCATCCCTGATGGCTCAGGGATCTGTGGCTAAGGCCTGATTCCTTGTTTATCGTTTTTCTGAACCATTGCAAAGTTCTGTTATTGTGGTTGTGATTTGTGGTGCTGCCAGGGTGATAAAAAGCAGTTTCACACTTTAAAGCCTTACTTCCGTGCTGGGGTTAAGCGCTTTATTCAATCATCATCTTGCTTTCTATTTGTGTTGACTGAAGGCAATTTCTGACTAATTTTTATAAAACTGACTATAAAGAGAGGAGTGTTTCATTGTGCTGCCTTGTGCAAAGAACATCACTAGAAAGAAGCTTGTCGTGTCCGATCTAGGTCTCTCATCTGCAGGAGACAGAAATGCTGAAATGTGCAGGAGTTTTGCCAACAAACCTTCCTCCACAGTTTTTGCAAATGAAGAAAAGATTATTTGGACATGATACTGTAGGTGTGGCACTTGCCAAATAGTCAGTCAAAGCCTTTGGAATAGGGAAGTACATGTTACAAATCATGCTGCTGCCATTAGGCTACAGGATTATACTCATGGCCTGGGAATGATGGGAAGCTTTAAATTCAGTAAAGGTTACAAGTATTTACTAACCCTTATGGATTTTTTTTTTAAAAAGCACATGTAGGACCTTGGCTCTTACCAGGCTTCTGTCCTTCCAGTTTTCCAGTTTATGGAAAACTTGTATGTTATTTCAGTTTGGGTCAGATGAAAGGTTTCCTCCAGAAATGATGTTACCCTGTGGCTTCATCCTGGAAGTGACATTATTTCCTGAGGTGTGTGGTTTCCCCATGGGAAGGATCTACCATGTTTCATTGCCTGGCAGATTTAAACCCCACAGCTGACAGGCATCACAAAACCTCTCGCCATTTGATTCATTTTACATAAAATGGCTACTATGTATGGTCTGCCAGCCTGTGGCAGATGGCTTTCTGTACATAACACATAAATGCCAATCTTACTGAATTTCTATAACCGCCATTTTTTATTTCTGCACAAATACACTGCCATCCATCCAATTTTTTAAATGCACAGACAAAGCACGACACTCACCAAAGTAATGACTTCACACATATAAGGCGACCATCAGAAACACCTACTAGCTGCACTCTGAGAGCATTGATGGGACTTTTCAAGGAGATGCTTGATTCTAGCCTAGGGGATGGGCAGGGCAGCGTTTCATGGGGGCAGGAGAAGAACAGTAACCCCTTTTCTGAGCAGCTGATGTGCTGGTGGGTAAAGACATTGCTAAGGGGACCCACAAGCGGTGGCATCAGAAAGGGACTGGCAGAGCAGGGAGGCCCTCCGTGCAAATCCCACTCTGCCACGTCTTTGTGCAGCCACTCTCCAGCCTGGTGGCACGGTGCCCCAGCTCCCCCCTGCTCGCACAGCAGCATGGACACACTTCTATGAGGAGGAGCAGGCAAATCTTATGAGGGAAACACAACCATGAGCACTTTCCCGGCTATGGGTTCATTTTAAGCCCAAGACACAAAGCCAATTCAGATTTCTGAATTTTCCCATCCTTGTTCACATCGCAGTGGTTGAGCAGGATCTGACGGAACTTGTCCAGGTCCACCCCGCTAATGCTGGGCTGCAGGCAAAAGAGAAAAACAGTGCTGAGAGAGAAAACAGCCCTGGGTTTCCACAGCCCTGTCAAGCCGTGGCTGGGAAATACACCCAAGGAGGGGTCACCAAATGGCCTGACCCCACATCAGCTCGTACACAGTGGGGAAGCAAAGAGAGAACGGGGAAAGGCCCCCCCTGCAAAAACAGAAGGGGCATAGGACTGAGTAACTGTATGGAAATGCAACACAATTTTTGTGCTTGGTCAAGGCCATCAGTATCTGATCCATATCAAACAAAAGTCCACAGAACGGTGTGCAATAGAGGTTGCTGCACTACTGGACCTGTGCTTTTATCTGGTTTCCTCTCTCAAACCTGCTACACAAGCAGTGATGTGACATTTCTGTCAGTAGACTACTATTTTAGAGGCTTGTCAGCAACTTAAAAATACCTTTAGTGGATCAAATGAATCCTAAAGACACATTTTACAGGCTACCCTGCCTCTGTATGCTCTTAATGCTGTACTGCTTCCTCTGCTTCCCACTTCCTCAGGAGGAGACCACATTGACAGGCATTGTGGTGTCCCAGGACAATGCTGATGAAGGCCCTTAGGGAAAGTACAACCTTCCCTCCTTTGCACACACACGCACAGAGCACGGGTCCAACCTCCTGCCTGCCCTCAGCCTTCTCTGCACACCACGAGGCCAGCGCAGCCATCAGCAGTCTGCTCTCTGCTAAGCTGACACGGGAGTGCAGGCATCCCTGTCTCGGCTCACATTGTGTGGAAATGCAACAGCTCCAGCTCACAGCGAGCCAAAGATCAGGTTATATTTGGATCAAAAGTTCTATCTTGGACTGCATCTGGAAACTCAAGGTAATCCAATGCAGATGGACTCTGCTGTCCGTACGAAGCTGGAGTGACAGGCTGGGTACAGTATTGTTGATTAGAGATAGACCTCAAGTAATTTTCAAGTGTAGCCCTGTGGTGAACTAATGAATGATTTGGTCATTCTGGTGAGGACCACATCCGCAGTGAAAACAGAAGAAGGACTGTCTGACAACTGATCCACATCAACACAGGTCACGATGTTGAATTTAATTCTTAGTACGAGCTAGAGTGGACCTTTCTTAAATACGGTTGCTGCTTGAAGCTGTATTAATTTGTCAGGCAGAATTTCTGTGACATGGTGGAATGCTCTACCGTGTACATGCTGGGACTGTGACATTCATTTCTGCTGCTGATCAAAGTGAAATTTGACTCCATGGTCTTACTAGCCTCTCTATTTACATAACTTCTCCGAAACAAGCACCTTGCTCTCAGAAATACAGGGTATCAACAAACAGGAAGAGCCATGAAACTACCTTGACCAGTTCCATCATGTCTTTGACAAACCCATCCACTTCTGGGCCTTCAAGTGCTCCCGTTTTACTCTGAAAGGTGGAATAAACATCAAAACGCTCCAGTGAGTAAAAACACTAGAATGTTTTGCAGTACGTTGGTAGGTCCATGCAGTCACTGACCTTTCTAGCATAAAGATCATAGAATCATAGAATGGTTTGGGTTGGAAGGGACCTTAAAGATCATCTAGTTCCATAGGCCAGGTTGCTCAAAGCCACATCCAACCTGGCCTTTAACTCTTCCAGGAACAGGGCATCCACGGCTTCTCCATGCAGCCTGTGCCAGTGCCTCACCACAGTGAATAATTTCTTCCAAATATCAAATATCTAAGATCCCTTCCTTTTCCCCATACCATGCTCTCATGCTCAAATGGGAGCAACACCTCCCACCAGTTTGTGAGGCTTGCTGGTCACCACCCTGAGGGAGCGCTGTGACTGTCAGAAGTGGAACTGAATTGCTGATTTCCAACAGGCAGTTAGGTGGTCATATCTGTCCTGGGCCAGACTCCCTAAATAGCCCTTGGTTCAGTACTGGAAGAGGGTTTATTTTTCAAGGTGGCAGTGATGCATGTTCCAAACTGCCAGGAACCGTGAGAGCTAAAGCCACCATCTCCTTTACATCCCTCGCGTCTCCTGCAGGAAGGTGCTGCTAATGCAGCAGCACTGGCTGTGGCAATGGAGAAAGTCAAACTGGCTCCCTCACCGTGAGATCTCTGAGCATTGCTCCCCTCTGTCCCCACCTCAACCCCCAGCCTGATGCCTGAGCCCCTCTGGCCCATGGGCTTGGGCACAGCTGCAGCTCCTGAGTGACTGCCACAGCACGCGGCAGGAGGAAGAAGTCTGAGCAGCATATGCTAAAGACTGCAAGGGAACAGCCCCTGGGACTCACAACATCGTAGTGTGCAAAGATCTTCTCAAAATCTCTCCTCCTTTCTTCTGTGCTGCAAGCCTGCATGCAGAGAGGGAAAGCAAATGAAAAATTTAAAAAAACCCAAACAACTCATGTTTGGGCCCATGGTATCTTCGTTGAGAGAGGTGGAATTGATGCATCAAAAAATAGCAGTACTTACATCCATTTTAAATTGAAGAAGGAAATTTTCCTGAAGTGCCAGAATCCTGAATGGAGAGATTTAAATTACTATATTTCTGCTTTATCACCTGCACACAAACTATTCTGAACTCTTCTGGTTCATAAAGCGAAGGGATTTTAGATTATAGGCCTTCATAAAAAAAAATTGCCTGTGGGTTATTTATGGAGGGCTGTTACAGGAGCACATGCCCTCCTCCCTGTCTGATGGGGAACGGCAGGTGCCCTTTGGCTCTCTGCAGACGTGTTCCTTAGTGCCATTGCTTCTCCCAGAGTATTTCTGGTGGTCCACCGCAATGGAGGTTGTCAGCCTCTGAAGCAAGAACCACCAGACAATCATTCCTCGTGACTGGATTGCTGTGCTGCGTGAAAGGAAAGAGTAATTTATCGCTCTCTTTTGGAGGGAGAATTGGTGGTTGTAAAAGTGAAGGACAAACTCATACTGGGTATGCACTGGGACTGGGTAAATTCCTCTCCTTTCCCCTCCCAAAGCCCCCCACAGCACTGATAAAACCTTTTGTCATCCAGCTGCTCTGCTAACCCCCAGGTTTAAAAACCTGTGATGCTGGGTATGCTGAGCTGTGTCTGCTCACGGAGAGGTTTGGTGTGTGAGAAATGTGCTTAGACCAGGGGGGAACCTCAGTTGGAACTGTACTTAAGAGGAAAATGCAACAGCAACCCCCTTTAGATATTCTCCATTCTGCCTCTGTTTCTCTTCATATATTCAGTGGTCAAAGGGGACTGCTACATGCACTGCAGGTATTTTTCCTGCATTGTGGCATTTGTTGTGATCCCAAGCAGAAAGTAACAGTGGCGAACCTGCACCTCTCTCCTCTCAACCCCCAAACTGGTATTTTAAGACTGTACCTGCACATTTAAAGTCCCGTCCAGCCATTGCACACACAGTTACAGACAGAGGCACACTCTCTATTCACATGCAGCGAAAATCATACAAAAGCCTCTGAGGTATCAAGGACAGAAAAGAGACAGAGGCCCATGACTGAGTCCCCAGCTTCAATCACAAGTGTCTTCACCTTGTCTTTCCAAATCCTTCCTTACTGCCATTGGCAAACTCCTTTGTAGTAGCTCTCTTATTCCTCAAACTAGCAGCAAAAATTCTTTGTGATCCCTGCTGTGCACAATGATGCGAAATAAATGTACATCTGTGATGCTGCTGAAGGGGATCACCATTCTTCTTTTCGAGAAACAGCGCCACTGGCCACTTCACCACCTCATGAGGAGCATCACAGAGGTAGCATGGATCATGCCAGGTGTGTTGGTGATGCACAAACAGGTCCTGATATTGCTCACTGTCACCAGCTCTAGGTTCTCGGACTATTGGGATGGGGACCATGCATCTGAGACCTGGGATGCCTCCATCAGAGTACCTGATTTAATGTGACAGGAGGTAGGATTCAAATGCATGTCCCCAGAGGGAGATCATCACCCTGCCTGGATCTGCCATCGTGAGCTGAAAAAGCCCACTGATATTACTAAAGCCTACCTTGCCAGGTCATTCAGGTCCAGCCGTCCATCTTTGTTTTTGTCAAAGATTTTCATCTAAAAATCAAGAAGACAGAGATAAAATGGATAGGCTCCCCGAGGAAAACATACATACGAAACAACCAATACACATTTTGCTCTGCCCAGTGCCTTCACCTCTGCTTGCTTGCTTGGAGTGCTTGCCCAAGCCCCAGGTGGCATGGTGTCCTCTGCTAGCACCAAGTGCAACCGTGACACAAGAGGATAGCAAAGCCTTCCTGCTTCCTGACAGCCACAGCCCAAGCAACCAAACCCGGCACTTCTCCCTTCCTACCTTACACAGAGATAAAGACAGAGCTACAGCAAACACCTTAAGAAACTAAAACTGGCCTTGCTATGGCCCCTGAAAAAAATGCTGGAAAAAAGAGGGGGAAACTCACGAATGCTTCCATCCTGACTCCATCCTTATCTTTGACTGTTGCTGTGGCTACCGAGCAGCTGAGGTGCAAATGTCACCTTCAGATAGGCACTCGGGTCAGGGTTTTATGCCACTAAAGCTCAGCTCAAAGCCTGCTGTCTGAAAGTGCCAAGACTGGGAAGGAGGTTCAGGCTGCAAATGTCTAGAAGTTAACCTGTGTGAATACAAAACTTATCCTTTCCTTAACATTACCTTTTCCTTAACATGATCTTTTTGATGAGTCACCACCAGAATTTATTTATTTATTTATTTATTTATTGTATTTGCTACTGTGTTTCTCTGCAAGGCACAAAAAAAGCGTCTGTTACAGGGAAAGAGGGGGAGATGTTTAATGGGTTACAAACCTCAGGAACTCATGGCTCAAAGTTCTAGAAAAAACATATTCCATATTGCAGGGGGGTGGGTGGGTGAAGATGAGTATTTTAGTAAGACAGATTGACATTTTTTGTCAGATAGTCAGGAAGGGAATATGCGTTAATCTTACCTTCATAAATCGCATTTGCTTATTTAGTAGTTATAAGTAACCAGGCTACTACAAATCTCTGGTGCAATCACACACCTGCTGGAGAAGGCCCATAGCAGTCCCCTTCTCAGGAGGCTTAGATGGAGAGGACCACCTGCTCTGACGGAGCCTGAACACATGGGAGCCAGCAGCAGATCTTGAGCACTTCCTAGCAGTGAAACCAGGGCAGAGCCTGACACTGGCATGAGGAGAGGTAGTATCTGGAGAGCTGCATTCTCAGCAGACCTTGCCTATTCTGTCCATGCTGCCTCCTCCGTGCCCCTTGCTCAAGGGCAGGGAGCTGTGCTGAGGACAGTGAGTTCATGGTAACCATTTATTGCACCAGGTTTAGGTTAAGATTCTGCAAGAGGGTTTTATTCCATTAATTACTCTGAGTGTTTTGCACTACTGAAGTTTGGATGGGGGCTCACTTTCCCTCCCACTGAAAGACAGTATAAAACTCCTATGAATGATTGAAGGTCCATATTGATATCTTTGGGAAAATGACATCCTGAGAGCTATGTGGCTGTTCAGTGGCACACAGAAGGCCACTTTCCCATTTCACTGGCCCAACATGTGTTTCGTGCAGAGCTACTAAATGACAGAAGAAAGACTTTTAAATCTTCCTTCACTCTAGAAATGGAGATAGGAATAAAGCTGCTGAGCCACCCTGAGGACTTATCTCAGGCTGCATCAGTCCAGGTTGTGCCTTTTCAGCTTGTCTAACTTTTTCCATCCTGCCTTCTGCCCCATCGGTTATCCCACTGCAGTACCAGCCTCTCCTCTGGTCTCTGCTGGGGCCACTACGAGGCAAGGCTGGAGGAAGGGATGGGACAGAAGCTGCCTTTACTGGTGCCACCGAGGGGAGTCATGCCTTTGCAATGACAGCCTCCCACTGACATCAGAGAGGCCAACCTGAGCTTTCAGTCTTTGGCTGACAAGGGAGTTATTCTGCAGGCAATAGAAAATGGTTAATGTTCCTTCTAGAAATAAATCATCCCAGGCAAGATTTTAAAAGCCTCTCTCCAAATGGGATGTCAGTGCCTAAGCTGGTTCTGTTTGCTGTGTAAGGAGAGAGGAAGATAACCTTACTAGTTCAGTTTTGCTGACTCTCCACCACAGGTGGCTTTGCAACACCCACCTTACACTATTACTCTGAAAAATACTCCATGAAGGAAGCTTATGGAAACAACCCCTATTTAGCCAGTTTGAGAAAGTACCAGCATTGGGTGGTGGGAATATCACAGTCCCTAGGCTCTACAGTAACTTAAGCTCTTTTGAAAATGTTGCTCTAATTCCCTCTGTTTAGGCCACCAAGGAGCATTAGTTACCCACAGGGTCTGTAGGAAGCTACCACAAAGCGGCGTGTCTGGTGTGGTGGTGGGGGACAGTATTTGGTGGGAAGCACGGGGTGAAGCTCTCAGGGACTCTGCTGCCTGGGGCAGGCCAGCTCCAGCTGAAGGCACTCATTTCTTCTTCACGAATAAATAAATAGCTCTTCCACAGAATAAATAAATAAGCACCCTGGCACAGCTGTTCCTGTCTTGGGACTTTGGGTGTCCTGCCTGCCCTGCATCTGCTGTACTTTGTAGGTGCAGCAAGTTTTCTTGGTTTCAGGAGTCACAAAACCCCTGGAGGCTGAACAGATTTGTGCTCCCTTAATGAAACAGGCTAGATTAGAGGTGGAGTTTAGAGGTAAACATCTTTCTGCTTCCTTCCCGATTTCCTGAGCCAGTGGTTTTCAAATCTATCCATTTCTGAACCCTTTACAATATTCCAGCAGTAGTGCAGAGCCCATTAAAACACACTTAACTGTGGAGACAATACTTTCCTTAGTGGAACACTTAATGAAAAGCAATATTTCCAGTCAATTTGCTTTGTTTGCACCCTATCTTCAAGCTTAATGTTAAACTTTCAGGAGCTGACCATGTCTTCTTATAGCTAACCAGCTCCCCTCTCTGACCTCCTTCACTCAGCTCTGCTTTTGCAATACCAAGAAAGTTTCAAATTGTTTGGCCTTTTTCTGCAAGAAGTATCCTGAATACAATTTTCAAATATATGCAAAATTGTGATTGTTCGTATCCGTTAACAGAAAGAAAATAAAAGTCTGGCTGGAAGAGCTAGGCCAAGCTAATTCTTGTCCAGTGGCTTCCACATGAAAGATGGAAAACATGTAGGGAAGATGAACTAGTGTTCACTGAATTAGTTCAGATACCACAGCTAATAAGATAGACCTAATCCTGTTATCTGGACAGCTGGAGCTCATGCATACCCACTACCTGGCAGTCTTGGGCTGCATTACTTAAGAAAAGCCTGGGGAAATGTTTTCTAATTAAACTTTCAATTTTCAAGCATATGAGCTTTTGATCTGATCTGCTGATTTTGTATGTAAGGACACAAAGAATGACAGAGGGTACCCACTCCACGTGATGAAGCATACATTATGGGAGAAGCAGATATTTGAAATCATTATGACATTGTTTCTAATTTAAACTTTTGCCTTTACACACCATCTTGATATATTGAACTTGATGGATTTTCAGTTTATACTCTTGAAAGGTATATTTATGTTGCCAGGCTGCTATGAAACATCTTAATGTGGTCAAGGACAAGGTCTGGCATGCTTAAATAGCACTTCGTTTTACTAAAAGCTTTGTTTCATCTAGCAGTATGCTTTATAAAATGATGCATTTATTTTACTGTCAAGCTGCCCTGTGTTTTAAAGTGTTTGCACAAATTAATTCACTGACATTTTAATGGCAATGCACTAGGGAAGTCTTAGTTCTGTTTGTTTGAACGTAGTCCATGGACTCCGAGGCAGAGCAAAAGTAAGAGCTGGGTTTGCAAAATAAGAGTTGTTACCTCTTGGGTTTCTAAGTGAAAAATCAAAACTGCTATTGGCTTTGAATTCAGCAAAGGAAATAGTTCTGCTTTCCCAGTCTGGTGTTGTAAAGAAAGTCACTGAAACACCACAATATGACACACACACACACACACACGTGTACTTTGGAGAGCAATATAATGCTACAAATCTGAATTATTTTCCATGACAGAGATAATAAAAGAAGTAAACAACTAAAATAAATAGTTCTGTGATCAGTGGACTCACTAAAGCCTGCTTTTAAACCTTCTCTGATTCTGGGTCTGTGTGTATACTAAAGCATTTTATCCCTCAGGCAGAACAAGGAAAGAGTTGGCTCATGCCTAACCCCCTTGCTCTCACAAATATATACATTGGGGGTATCTATACCTAACAGCTGTAACTGTTGCTTGTAACCGTAATTGGCCAGCGAGTACAAAAGTTATTGAGGGTGTATGAAGACAGGCACGTGCCCTAGCTGCAGGACTGCCTATTGGCTTCTTTCCTTAAGGGAGGATGGGGGCACAAAGGCTTTTGCAGAGTGGTAGGAGGGCCCAGTGGCCAGCAGGTTGCCCTCAGGACAAAAGATCAGTGCTCTGCCTGGCCAGATAGCCTGTGTAATCCAGACAAGTTGTTTAGGGCAGGATTTCTGAGTGTTTTGGTTCCTATCAGCTAGGGTTTTCAAAAGCCTGCAGGCTCCTGAGTTCTGTTGGTTTTCATCTTAAATGGGTTTGAGCTTAAATGGGATTTTCTGCTTCCCCTGGTTTATGCCATAGCAAGTGTGGTGCAAAACTGGAGGTGACAGCACCAATGGGATTAAGTCTAGAAGGGACACAGGAGGCAGATTTCCCTCCATTGTGCTCATCAGCTGTGTGGGTCCTCTCTTTTTACACACAGCAAAGCAACAAGAGGAATCACACCCGCTCAAAGCCGGGAGGGAGCTCTCTGGGGATGGAGGGGGTTCCCATCGTGGTGGCTGAGGTTAGGAGATGTGATGGTTGTAGTGCCAGTGCATCACTGCGGTCTCTTGGGCGTCACGGCATCCTTACAGAGCCACCTGGGAGGGAGGCCAGCATGGACCACTACCAGGGGAAGGGATGCTCCTTTAGGCAACCAGTCTTTTAGGCTATATTCCACTCTTACTGTATTTCTAGAGCTTTGGGAAGTTTTCCCAGTGTGTTAAAACACATAATGAACTCTGTTTAGACTTTTTTCAATACAATAAACCTTTGTCTTTCCATTATTACACCATTTCTTTGGTGGTCTTAAAAGACTTCATTAACACAGACAAGGTAGCCTGGCCAGTAAGGTGTTACGGGGTTAAATCACTTGGATTTTCTGTACTCTGACTTTTATTTCCCTATGTAAGTACACTGGCATTGGCACTGAGCACAGACAGACAGGCTTTCACAGCCAAAGTGACCACACTGAGCCCTGACCATTGTCCTCACACAGGGGACAGATAGCAGCCACAAAAGGACCAGAAATCCCGGCAATGTACAGTAGAGGTAGTCCACAATGCATACTCATGGAGACAGACCATCTTCAGGGAGAAGTCAAGCTGTTTCTAAGAAGATGAGGAGCCCTCAGCTAGTCAGCAGCAGGTTCCTGTGCTCAGGGCATGCAGCTCGGTCCCCAGGAGAACCTTTGCAGATAAGCACAGCAAAACCCTGGCATCGTTGCAGCCTGGACAATTTCTGTATTGACTTCTCTGGGGTTAAGATTTAATCTTCAGCCATCTCCATCTACAGACTTTCAGATGCTGTAGTTCAGGACCAATGCTTGTTGAATTATTAGTCGCTGCACTTCCATTATTGCCCCTCTGGGATTTTAGCTTGTGGTGGACAAAGATAATATGCTGACTTGGGGGATTTATCCTTTACATTTTGCTAAAATATAATAATGCTTAGATTAAAGGACTTTTTTACACTCCGTCTGACATTATCAACATAAGGCAATGCAAAAAGTGAATGTCAGTGTTGCGTGTGTGCTGTTGCAGCAGTATGTGTAACTTAATTTGCTGAAGGTTGCCTCAGTAATGAGGCGTACTGTGCATGTGGCTTGTAGACATTGGGACTACAAACCAGAAGTACTTGCTACTGTCTGGGAAGCTAGGAACTATCAGTGTTTCTACGAACAAGGCAATAACATATGCCAAGACACAAAAGCTGAGTGAGAATTTGTTCTTAGGGAAGAAAAAAGGATGAATACTTAATTTATTATATCTATATATTTAATACTTAAATCTAGTTCATATTCCCGCATTTACAATATTCTGCTTAGGTACGCAGCTGTGTGCATGCACAGCTATGGAAGCTGTCACTCATGACAAAATGCTGTCAAATGCACATGAGAGCTGGGTATTCATGGGTTGAAACTTCACCAGGACCCAGAAGCCTAGTAACAGCTTGACTCTGGGGGGTGTGGGGAGGGAATGGGAAAGGTTGTTAGTACTACTGTCATCTTCCACAACCTCCTTCTCATCACGAAGCAGCAAGGGAACAAATTTTCATTTCTCCAGCTTGTGTTACTCCAGGAAGGTAGAATATTGTCACCATGCTCTTAAAAACCTCTTTTAGCTATGCTCGCCCTGACTGCTGGAGCACACACTGCAGGACCCCCGGGCACCTTCTCATGGCCAGAAAGGCTCAGAGCAATACAAGACTTTGCTTCGGCCTCTGAGCACCTGCTCCCTGCCAACAGCCCATGGGAAGGTGACCAGCCTAGGGCTTCAAGGATTCAGAACTGCACATGAGTATGTATCTTCTCATGCAAGTGGGTGCACGTGAATAAGTATTAATACACACCTAATGACTATTAATACAAACATATATATGCGTAGTCATGAAAACTAACAAGAACTGTGCCTGAAAAGGGACTTCCTCAGCACAGCGTTGCTACTTTAATTCCCCCATGAAGAGTCTTGAGAATTCAATTGTTCTTCTTTTGTGGCTTTCTCCAGTGGCTTTAGTGCTCTTTAAGATTTGAGTTAGCAGGGGCTTGTGCAATGCCAATGCATTCACTATTTTCTTTCCAGGGGTTTGTTCCTTGTTCATCAAATCCCCAATCTATATCGGTGTTCTCTGAAGACAGGACATCAAGGTCACAAGGAAACAGAAGAGCCTCTTAAGAAATGTCTTCTAAGCAACCTGATAAAGTGATGTTCCTTTCTGGAGACAACCAATATCTTCCAAAAGAAATACTTTCTCCCTCTTCCCAGCTTTTTTTAAATGTGATGTAAGGTCATTCACAGCAGCATAAGTAAGTGGCAAGTATTTAGCATGCCCTTGTTGATATAGTATCTGTTTACACCTTTCACAAGCTAAAGCTGCAAATACCAAGCACAGAATCATAAATTACCTTATTTTTTATTTTTTTTCTCGTTTCTAGGCTAGCTTCTTTAAAATGACAGTTTCTGTCTTTCCCCCTTTATCCCTCTCTCCAGAAGGCTCTAGGGTCCACTCAGCGTATCAGTAGCTGCTTAAGATGTGTGCAGCTGGCCATGGATGTACAGAAAAGAGGGCACAGATCTGTAAATTCCTGTGAAGACAGATGGGTCTACAGCTCCTTGGGACACAGCTTATTTCAACTGAATGTTATTAAAGTGGCACTTGAAAGTTCTGAATTGGATAGATGGGCCACTGTGAGAGACCCTGTAGCTGTATGCAGCAGAAAGAAGTCCTTGCCCTGAAGGCTTTGTGTCCTAAACAGATGAAAGGGCAGGAGCAAAGTAATAGGGGAGAGAAACATAAGTATTTCCAGTCTGCGGTAAAGGAATTGGAGCTGCTGGTTGCTAAAGATACAACAGAGTCTGTGAAAGCCTTAGGAATGAAACGTAAGGGCCACTGTCCCCCTGCTTTCCCAGACAGTGGTGATGGTGGCAGAGTCCCATCAGGACTCTGCACTTCAGCAGCTCCCGCTCCACGTGGAAAGCAGAGAGAGAAAGCAAAGAACTATCGTTGTCCTGGGCCTTGACACCATACCTTCGCTCTTGGCTCCTTGAGTCACTTCTACCTTTTTCCAAGCACTGCACATATAAGACTGAATCTTTCTTCCCTCCTTGCAGTTTTGCTCTCCTGCTTCAGATAAGTTCCCGCACAATCACTTTGTGCAGCATATGTGCTACTGTAGAGATGCTGTCCATGTGGATACTTTGCCGTAATGTACAGAATTCATATCCTCTGTTTTACTACAGTAAGAATACGTGCACTGTAATTTCACACCCTGCCTTAGCTCTTAGGATCACGTGCACTGGTAAACATCCTTGGTCTTCAGTTTCAGATAGCAAAGAATCACAAGGAAAAAAAAAATCTGCTGTATCCTCATTTTCTAATAACGATTAATATTCCTGATTTTTTTGGTACTGCAGCTTTGCAAACTTTTGTCCTCATAAGCCAGATCTGCATTTCAGATCATTGATTTCCCCAGATATACAAAGCATCCCTTTTCCCAGATCAAATCTTATCCTGTAACCTAGAGACTAAACTGCCTCTCCAAAGATACAAAGCCAATCTATAAAAAAACACGGGAATAGAAACCAGACCTCCTGGCCATCAGCCCCAGGCTGCATGGATATCTAGCTGTGTTGGGGCTGTGGAAATTGCAGATCTTTCTTGGGAAATTATGGGAAAGGGAAAGGAATTGGAGGAAATGAACTGGCCAATGTCTACAAGCTTCAGGTCACCTATTCCCCAGCACCTGATCAGAGATTAGCCACTGGGGATGGAAACCTTAATGGAGCAGCATAAAAGATATTTGCTACCTGCAAATGCTACCAGAAAGGGGTTTGTCCTAGCTGTAGCTTCTGGGATTTTATTGTTTTCAGACTCTGCTAGCTGAAAAATAATTTCTGCAGCTTTCATTCCTCTCCCTTCACTGTCCTATAACTATGGGAAAAAAGCAACCAAAACCCACACTCTTCTGTAATGGTACAGTTTTTCACAAAGTATTACATTTCTAGGCATAGATGCATCATGCATACATAACATGGCATTGCAAAATACGTGGGTAGTTCCTTGTTTGCCTGCATACCAAGCTAGTTTTTAGGTATAAACACAGATTTGCCAAGAATCAAGGCAGTTCCATCTGAAAATCATTTAGAAAATTGCAATGGTGGATGTCTGCTAGTGGAACTCAAATGATACCCTTGCAAATTGCATCAGAAATTAACTTCTTCTTTTTTTTCTTGTTTTTAGATGGCTAGATATAATAAGTTGCTCTGAAATCCAGGTGACTGATACTAAACGTACACCAAACATTATGTTGCTGATTGCAGTATAAAAACTATATTGTGATAAAGCCGGAGAAGAATTGAAGCTTTCAGTCTCCCAGTCTTTCAAGGAAGCAGCAGGGAGCCAGCAAGGTTTGCTGGGCTTTGCAGAGCAGACGAGATGGATACCTGCGTGTCTTGGGAGCAAAAGGATTCGCTAGGAGGGAGGGAGGGAAGGAGCTGGAGATCTGGCTGAGTCTGAATGTACCCTGAAGAAGGATGCACTGCACCTTTTTTTTAAAGGGATTTAGAGCTCAGCTTGCTTTGGCATAAAGTTGAACTGTTTTCTCATAGGAAACAGTTCAACTCAAAGCAAAAATATGTGAAATGCTGTTCACAGCTGATGGCCAGTGCAGTGCAAAGAAACAGCACTAGCGTGTGCTAACCTTCTACAAGAATCTCTTGGAGAAGATAAACCTCTGAAGAGGGCATTTATAGCCCTATAGACATTGACCCTTAAGGAGATTTTTAGGTAGTACTATAATCTAAACAGTATCAACACTATCTTTTCTTACCATGGTATCAGTATATTCTTCCAGCTTTTCTTCAGCAACCATCTTGTTATGCTGCAAAAAGAGATCTCGCAGGAAATCCTGTAGTAAGGAAAGAGACAAATTTTACTCTTTAGAGTAAATTCAAGAAATAACAGTATGAAATTCAATCCAAATTCAGTAGGGTTACATTAATCTAATTTCACATTCCTGATTAGTACTAGTGTATTCAATGTCACATAAAGTTCACTTTTTTTTTTGTTGAAAAATATTTTTTCAAATAAATTAGAAAATAACCAAATTTCCCCAAAGCAGGCATACTGGAACGACTCATAATTAACTCACAAAATAAGCAAAAGATAACATAAATCCTGCAGTATTTGCTAGATCTCAAATCAAAATATTTGCCATTCAGCAAAACACTTAAGCATCCTCTGTCTCATTGGGGCACGGGCTGGAGCCGCACATTGAGATGTCAGTGCAGGGTCTGCAGCCCAGGGATGGGCTTCTGTGCCTGGCTGGCTCAAAGTGTTTGAGTTATGGCTTCTGAACAGGCTTCTGCCTCAATAACCTGAGCTTTAAAAAAACAAATCAGTGTTCAGAAAATCTGCATGCTCAGGAAGGGGTTGTGAGGAAATCCCAGTAACAAAACACAATGGCACTGGCTCTGTTTAGATGGGAGAGGTACATGTGCAAAGCCAAGGTGATGCAGCACTCAGGGGGCTCTTTGGGTGGTTGAGGGTCACCAAGATAAGTGGGGTCATGGGACGAGGCAAGGAGGAAGCGTGACAGCAAGGGCAACAACAGGGCATCCTCCCTCCTGACAGGATCCCTGCAGGCGTGTCAGAAGGATGGAGGGTCCTCGGTCCTTAAACTCACCGTGAACAACCTAGAAATGCCATTTGTCAACCCCACAAAAAAGCAGCAAGTTGGTAAAGCCTATGGAAAGGCTCCCATTGACACCAGCAAGCTGCATATCAAGCCCAAAGAGACTTGTTAGAATAACTTACTTTGAGCTCGCCAGCTGAAATAAATCCACTGCTATCAGCATCGTAACTGCGCCAGATCTGAAGGGGGATAGATTGATATGACAACATGAATATTGCAGTTAATCACCTGCTTGGGTGATAGATTTTAAAGATTCATATCAGGACTTCCATAATAAGCAAACTGTTGCATTATCCAGTATTTAATTAATTGTAGATGAAATAAAATAAACTTTCCCCACAATACCATTTACTCTCACTTGGATGCTGTACATGTGACATGCTGCTATCACGTTTTTAATGCAAACACTGTCTATAAAAGGAAGAAAAGACTAAGAAACCACTCTGCATTTCTTACCTAATTTGTACATGCAGCTTCTTTTATTGCCCTGAGTAAAAGTCAAGGCCATACACAACTGGCCATTGATCTGCAGAAGCCCCCGGTTTGGATGTGAAATAAAAGTAACTACAAGCAGTCTTGGAAAAAAATGAAATTCTGTGCTGGGCTAATTAGAGGCAGAGACTGGAGGGAGGATTGGGCAAGGTTAAGGAAACCTTATGGGCTTATGCTCCTCAGCTGGCCCAATTTACAGAGATTTCCACTCCATGCCCTGCCAGGCTAATGCTTCAGGATAAAATGGTGTTTGAAACATGCCTGGTCTGCTCTCTTGGTCTATGCTGTGCTGCAGATGAGGCTCTGCAGCTTTGGCTGTAGCTGCCAACAGGGTTGAATTTATCAGCGGGTAGGTACTCCTGTAAGGTTTTGTCTCTGGTAGCATGACTGATAGGTGGCTGAGAGCATTTGTGAAGTTTAATAAACTCCCTGGGTGCTCTTAGACCAGTCCTAGCTACCACATCTCTGCTTTGCTGGTGTAAATAACATACGACATTCCCTACCTGAAAAGGTCAGAATGTGGGTTGCTTCCTCAATACCCATGTGTTTCCTATGCTATGTTCTATGAAGGATGGAAGTGTAGGTATTGAAGAAGCTGTTGGCATGCAAGGGGAAGAGGCAAGGTGGAGATACAGACCCGCATGAATTCCACACTGTTGTCCAAGGGAGTTTCCTGTCGGAAAAGCAGCAGAAAGTTCTCATCATCCGGCAAGATCATATTTGCAAGCTGGGAAAAAAAAAAACCCCACATTAAAAAACCACCCAAAACAAACCCAAACCATGAAAGTAAAGAAAAGCAAAACCCTTGGGTGGCTGCTGACCTAGTATGGGAAATACAGGCTTGGCATGTTGTTGCCCTGGAAATAAACCCCAGACTGAGACATCTGGCTAATGTAATGTTCCATGACTCCCCTAGTCCCCACACAGGTTCTATCTTCCTTATCTCCCAAGTCAGCTGTAGGCCCTAGTCATGGGATGGTTTGGGTTGGAAGTGACCTTTAAAGGTCATCCAGTCCAACCCTCCTGCAATGAGCAGGGATATCTTCAGCTAGACCAGGTTGCTCAGAGCTTTGTCCCACCTGATCTTGAATGCATCTACCACCTCTGGGCAACCCGTTCCAGTGTCTCACCACTGTTAGTAAAAGATTTCTTCCTTATACCTTCTGAATCTACCCTCCTTTCACTTAAAGCCATTACTCCTTGTCCTATTGCTACAGGCCCTATAAAAAGTCTGTCCTAATTCTCTGTCCCTCAGTAAAAGAAATCCTGAGCTGGGGTTGGGGAGACATACCTCTTGAATTTGCAAGCGTCTGTCTGTGGTGACATCGTAGGCGGACATGAACTGCTCCTTCAGCTTCTGAACTTTCTCTTCTGTGATGGTGTTCTGCCATGGGGAAAACAACACGCACACACTAAGGGCACTAGGAAGTCTCCTGGAGGAAACCTCTCCTCACTCACAGATAACCACCAGGATCATTGCATCCTTACAGCTGGGGGTAATGCTACTAAAAGCCCACAAACACACCACCGCAGATGAATTTTTGGAAAGAAGTCCTACGCATAGTTTTGTAGCCGCTAAGCTCTCAGTTGGAAGACCGAAAGTATTTCAGTGACACCTGCTTCTTTAGCCAGCTGTTCCCTGGGGCTGGACACCACTGGGGTTTGGTTTTGCTTGAATGTCTGTTACAGTGGTTTCCATGCTGCTCATTTTCAATTTGTGCTTTTCAGGAATGTGTCCTTATCCTTGAACTACATCTCTGTAGCTCATTAGATCATCAGCCTTGAAAGGTGTTGGAGTCAGACTGTTGCTCATTTTTGCCTGTCAGCTGGTTCAAGCCCCAGCATCAAGCCTTGTCAGTGTTTCTGGGTTAATAGCATAGAATTTCAAGCAATTCACATTTGCATCTGCTCAACCCCATAATCAATTTATGCATAGTGTGTTTTCAGGACTTGTCAGTTTACATGCTTTGATAGGCATTGCTGTGACAGGTGAAATACAATGCTTAGGTTCATCAGACATTATTTCTTTTCCTTAGCAGTACCAGTTAGGCCATCGGGGCTGACTGGGCTACACAAAGAACAATTTCCCCAGCCTGCAGAAATGCTTCTGGTCAGATGAGCTTTGTGGCTGGGCTGGGAAGCTCACCTAGTTAATCTGGCCCAAGCATTTAATGCAGTCCAACATTACCTTCCATATCTGCACTGAGCAGGTCCTGGCTCCTCTCCTGGTCCTGTGGGAGATGGCCCTCTCTGGGAGGGGAGGGAGGGAGGACAATAACCCAGACTGGCTCTTGGCATGACTTCGTAGCACTTTTCAGGAGACAATAAATTAAGTTCTCCCCAACCCCTGAGGAAAAGCCCTTCAAAGGTTTTATCATCTCTACATCCAGGTGGACTTAGGACTACAGCTGTGTCTTCCTGGGTCTCCTAACCCAGTTTTCCATCCTATTGCAGGCCCATCAGGTTACACAATCCCTTTCTTAATACTGTGACACAAGACCATGAGAGACTTTCTCAAATTTACTCCGTGTACAGCTCAGTGCAGCCTGCCTGGCTGTTCAGTGGCTAAGCAGATATAGACCCCACTCCTAGGAAAGGGCACTGTTGCCCTGTCCAGGCAGAGTGAAGAGCGGGTGTGCACACTCTGCGTGATGCCCTGCATATAGCACATCCAGGCCTCAGGTAATTCACTGCCTTATGTGGTCCTTTAAGGCTGTGATTCTGCAAAGCACGAACTGGAGGAGCAGTTGTGCTGTTCTGCAAAAAGTTGCATAGAGCAGAAGAAGATGTTTCCATAAGGTTTGTCATCTCTGAGCAGAGTAATATGGCCAGGTTGCACATGCAGCAGTTGCAGCTCACGTTCTCACTTTGGATGGGTATTTGAAACAACCACACTGGGAACTGAACATGCCTCACACCCCAAAACAAAAAACAAACAAAAAAAAACCAAAACACCCCAAAACAAAAATGTTGGCCGTACCCACATTCAGCAGTGGCCAAGTGACGATAGCAATTTCCAGCTGCTCTCAAGCAGTACTGCTGCAGAGCCTTTGCCACAGTCAGTGACAGAGATGTAGAGACACCCTAGGATGTCACAGATGAGGTAAGCAAAAAGAGAATGAGAGTTCTTCAGCTTAGGCTCGTTAAGCTAAGGTCTACCTTTGCACCCACTTTGTCACCACCTTTCCCCATAGGTTTAGATGTGACTGGTATTTCCCAAAGCCTTAATTTGCTGCTAGTAATAACAGAAAAAAAATATCTATAGGTGGATGGATAGGCAGATAGTATGAGCGATCATCTGTGATATAATTTAATTTGTCTTCACTTTAGTTCAGAGCACTCAGAGCTCGTGAGCGCTTAGCTGCACAAAGTCATTATGGACTGACAGAGAATTCTTTAATAGCACTGTCAGTGCAGAGGATCCTATGCTGAAATCATGGGAGAAAGAGTTAGTGGGCTTTGATTTATACCTGCCAAGTCAAGGTAACCAAGAGGGATTTCTGCTTAAAACAAGTGAAACTCTTTCATCTCTCCACTGCCTAGAGTAACACAGGACTAGGATGTGACAGCTGATGAAAAGTTTGGGAATCTGGGAATGGGAATGACAGGATAGGGGCACCCACATGAATCTTTGTACAGCAGGTGGGGTGCATCCCCTGGGGCGCATCCTTGGGGTTCCACACTGAGGGCTGGCAGCTCCCAGGGGATGAAACACCCAGCAGTGATCTCACAGGGATGTGTCTGAGGTTGTGGTCCACCTCCTGGGGCCTGCTGTTGGCCCTGAGCAGCTCCCAGGACACGGTTGCAGGATACTGTAGCTCCGTGGTGGTGGCCAGCAAGCCCTGCAGGCTGTGTGGGTGCCCACACCACTGCCCAGGCAGTGCTCGCTGCTGGCCCCCCAGGTGCGGGCATCAGGGACGCAGCACACCACTGAACATGCACATGCAGTTTTCTTTCCCCTCGGCATTACCACTCGCCCTTGTGCTATTTAATTGCTTTCTGACGGCACCTTGACACTTTAAGACACCTCCCAGGAGTTAGGCAAACCTATCAGTGGCTGATTTCAATAGGCTTGCAAAGTACTCTGAAATTATCCTCCTCCGTGCCCGGTAGGATAAGTTATTTCTGAAACGATAATCATAGCTGATATTTGAAAAATGCGCTGTGGAGTTCAGACTAGTCATTTGTTAAGAAAGCTTATTGCTCAACTTCTTGTCAGCTATTAACCACCACTTCATTGAGCTTTGTGTGGCAGGAACATTGTTATCTGCATAAAAAAAGGACTGCCTCCTTTTTTTTTTTTTCCTTTTAACTGATTTAGATCATGGGGTACATCAAGTAAATACCTGAAATACTTAAAATATTTACATACCTCAAACAGCTTTTAGTCCAAGGGGTTACACTACAGTGGATTTTTCAAATTGGACAATCTCTCTCTGTTCATGAATATTCTACTTATAGAACACAAGTGGTAATGGATTTACTAAACCCCAACCCTTACTGCCAGAGAGTAAAAGATGCTGCACAAACTGGCTTTCCCAGGTGCATGCTCAAGGCAAAATTATGTGTATATTACAGATTTTTACACTGAGAATGATACACTTTGGTTTATGACCATTAGGTTTCAAAGGTGACCTTTATATTTACCAAATAAAACCCAAACCAATCCCAGAAGATTAAAAAAAAAAAACCAAACCAACAACAAAATATTCAACTAGGCCATGCCACTTGCGAGCAGAAACCAAGGTTAGGAGAGCTGGTCTCCAAGATCAACCTACTGGTGGTGTAGGCTCCGATTGCCTTTCCATTCCAAAAACATTTAAAAGGTTGGAAAAAAAACTTGCATGTAATTTGCATAATTTGTTCCCCTTGTCCAGGGCGATGAACTGCAGACTCCTGCTCTATTTGCTGACTCTGTGATCTGATTGTGGAGGTCTGCAGCCTGCGGTGGGGCAGCCTGGGCAGGCTGCGCAACAGAGCCAGGACAGTGGGGCAGATGGCTGGAGTTGCCAATCCTTTGCTGAAGGCTTAGGAAGTGAGTACAGTTCTCTGGCTTGTTTAGATTTTGTTTGACTGTGGTTTTGCCTCCAGACCAGGGCTGTGGCATTGCTACAGCAAGGCAGAGACACTGGGAAGCTTGTGAGTGGCTCAGCAGGAGCATCACGCCTAGACAAGAGCACGCTCCAGAAACAGACGGAGAAAAGTATGTGGGAAAAAGTACTGTCTAAGCAATATTCCAGGATTTATGGAGCCAAGGAAGGATTTTACTAGCCAAACATTGTCCCTGGTATTATTTTTACAGGTGCAATGTCTTGGGAGCCCTAGGAAGGCTTCAGGAGGGCGGAACCCCAGTTGGGACTCCAAGCTCTGCTCAGAAGAAAGGAGATGGACAGAGACAAATAACAAGCAAAGCCAGTCAGCAGGGAAATAAAGAGAGACAATATGGGGACTATTAACAATTTTTAAAGCCATGCAGCTATAGTAACCAATTGCAGTCATGTAAATATATTAAGCAATTTTTTTTTCTTCAGTTGTATTGGTGGTTTGTACAGATGAGATTCAGGTATCCCTAAAGGGGACCAAAAAACTATTCACAGGTAAGAAATTACACTTGAGGCAGTTTCTGCAGGCATGGCCCGGCCAGGGATCCAGCAACCAGCCAGCAGTGTGAGCAGGCATCTCCCACCCGGCAGAGGGGCCAGGGCCAAGCTGGGATGCCAGGGCAGTGAAGGGCTGCCCAGGGCCACCAGTCAGGCTGGGGGTACAGGGGCTCCCCTGCTGCCTTGCCCACCCTGCAATGAGGTTGCTGAGAGGATGCCAAAGGTAAAACCTTGGCAGCTCACTGGTCAAGAGGACTGATTTTTTATTCTCTGCCTTTGGGTTCCTACAAATATTTCTTTGCCTCCCAGATCGGGGCAAATCCTGTGACAGAGGGAGAAAGACCAGGAGCAGGAAAGCAAGAAGGGAAGATCTCCAGGCAGGTGCACACAGGGACATACGGCATTTACACGGAGACACAGGTGCTGCACCAAGTGCTATGGCCACCAGCTTCCCCAGGAAGTTTGCTTTTCCTTCCTCCCTTTTAATTATTAACTCTCTGTTCAGCTACAGATTGTAACAAGCAGGAAAACCTAGAAGCCAAACACACTCTGCTTTCAAATGCCTTGGGCTCACGCTTCACTTATTCAAGCATTATGAATTACAGGGGGAGAAATAAAAAAACCCACAAAACACCACCTTTCTGCTCTGGAAAGCAACTTGTGCTGGTTTTGGCTGGGGTAGAGTTAATTTTACTCGTGGTAGCTGGTATGGGGCTGTGTTTTGGATTTGTGCTGAAAATGGTGTTGATAATTCAGGGATGTTTTAGTTACTGCTAAGCAGTGCTCACACAAAGCCAAGCCTTTTTCTGCTACCCACCCACTCCTCCAGCGAGAAGGCCGGGGCGGGGGGGCACAAGGAGCTGGGAGGGGACACAGCCAGGACAGCTGACTCCAACCAAAGGGATATCCCATACCAATGGCTTTGCAGCAGGAAAGCTGAACGCAGATTTTTTTAATCAGAGCTAATGCTGTCTTGACTGTGTTGCCTGTCTCGAGCAGCAGGTCCCTCCCTCGATTCAAAGGTTTGCAAAGCTTTCTCAGGTGCTCACTGCTTGGGCTAAAAGTTTGCAGACTTGCTGGCAGCTAGATAAAATTTCCCTTTTGTGAACATTTAAGTGAATGCTGTTGCATCCTTCCCAGTAGCTGTCTGTACAGGGAGGCTTTTCTTGTCATTCCTTGTTTTCCCTGCTGTATGCACCTCCTGAGTTTCTGGAGGAGAATTTAATCAAGAGGTAATAGCCCGAATTGAGAGAGGAGCACAATTTCCCCTGACTTGCTGCCTAATTAAGGCAGAAACAGCTATAGACATGCTCATGTTTAGCATCAATGAACACTGTAATAAAGAGATTCCCCTGCCACAGTCTGGGAAACATACCTGAACCAGGACCTGCCTCCAGTTTTGCTCAGGGTTGGGCTGAGAAAGGCTGCGGTCACTGGGACAGCAAGTGCTTGGCCAGAAAGGATCCTGCAGCAGAAGTATCCTGATACTTATTTAAGGGAAGAAAACTCCAACCCTCTGCTAATTTCCATGAAATATAATCTTCGTTGGACTATAACGATGATGGGAGCTAGCCTGGAACAGCGAGATGCTTTAACCCCTTTTCAGGTCGCTTCATATGAGTTGTAAAGCTTCAGTTGCCCTGGTCGCTCGACAGGTCAGATGCTGTGTGGTTCCCAAGAGGCACTGCATGTTCTCACTGTCCAGTCAAGGAAGAAATACTCTACTACGTACCATGAGGAGAAGACCACGTAATTTTTGTCCTCGTAAAAGCACACAGTTTCAAATATTCCTGTGGCTTTGAACATACATTTCTCAGGGTTATGGAGTGGATGTGGATGCTCTTCCACAGAGTTTTGCAGAAAAAAGCTTCTACGATTCGAGTTGCCATAAAAAATGAATTTTCTGCTTCCTCCTTTCCATGTCCAGCCTTCATCTTCCCTTTTGTGAAAACCCTTTAGAAGCATTTAGCATCACAAAGGTAATCTGGTTTTTAATACTGTTTGTAAAACAGAAAGGGCATGCTCAAATTTTTTTTAATCTCCACGCATTTAATTTCTTTGTTGTGGTTGGTTATGACTCTTTGGAAACCTGGCGATAATCTCTCTTCCTTGTTAACCCATTCCTTTGATATTGTCACACTCTTTGCCTCATGCCGTCTAATTAAATTTTTGATCCTTAAGGGATACAAGTGCTTGGCAGCAGCTTGCCTTGATGAAAACACAACTATGAGTTATTTGTTTTGGGGGTAAAAAGCGAATGCATGGAGTACTGTGGAGCCCTTCCTACTTGATGAAAGGAGTCACCTCATTTAATTCCTGCTGATCAAGACAGTCTTGTCATAAATTGATTTTTTTTCCTTCTTGACGTAATTTTTGGAAATAAGCCACTAGACTGATAAGGGCATAAAAAGTAAGAAGAAACTGAAAGTTAGTGACTACTATAGCCTGTTTCTTGAAAAAAAAAAAAAAAAAAAAAAAAAAAGAGGCTTATCTGAAAATGCTGGCTTGAACATGTTTCTCTTAACATTTCAGCCAAGTTTGATAGAAGGGCAAACTGTGCCAGAGATATCAAGTTCCTACAAGATCTACGAGTATAAATAATGTCTGCCAAGAAGGCTAGTTGGAAAACAAACTCAACAACTACTACCATGCCAAAAGCCACACAGTATACACAGGAGGCCAGCAAAGACCAGATGAGACATCAGTAACATACACTTTGGCCTTAGAAGAACTTCTTTGCCAAATATTTCTTCTTTAAATCCCCTAGCATTAAAAAAATTAATCACATGAATGACTTCATTTCATCCATGCAGATATATATCGGATTGCCTGCATTAGTGTGGGATTTCACCCTGCAGCTCCTGGGCCAACTTCTCGTTTGGGCCAATCTTGCTTACTTAACTACAGTGCTATCACTTGAGAATTTGGCCTTGTGCTTTGCTTAGGATTTACTATAATCCTGCATGCTACAATAGATGAGCACTTATCCTGTCATCCTGCATTGTGTTTTGATGCTTTTTTTAGCTCTCATCAGCACATATGTGCGAAATATTTTTTCACTTAAAAGACACCAGCATCCAACAAAGGCTGTTACAGCCTTCCCTGTGACATCAGGGTTTTGTAGTTAGGCTTTGGACAGGTTCTTTGTTCTGCCCTTTCTGCTAGGCTGAAAGTTTTGTGACATGCCTTTGGGCAATGAAAACACAATGTGTCTGTTTTTTCCCATAGGCATGTTGAGTTTGCATTTAGAAATACTGCCAGGCACTTGCACTGCCCCATCTTAATGCACAGGAACAGGAATAGGGACTGGTTAGGCTAATCAAGGCTGACAAAAGCAAAACCTAAAGAAATAACTGTATTTGACAATAATCAGAATGATAGAACAGTTTGTGTTGGAAGGGACATTAAAGATCATCTAAACGCCCTGCATAGACAAGGACACCTTTCACTAGATCAGGTTGCTCAAAGCCCCATCCAACCCGGCATCCACAGCTTCTCTGGGCAGCCTGTGTGTGTGTCTCACCACACTCGCAGTACAAAATTTCTTCCTTATATCTAATCAGGGTCGACTCAGGGTTTAGATTTCTGTATTAGTCTGGAGGGGGATGCAAGATGAATGTTTTCTGCTAGGGGTCTTCTTGCTGTTGACCTGCTGGTCACCAGAGACCTGATCTGTGAACCTGGATCTCTTGGGGTAGTAAAATATAGGAGAAGTTTTCTTTGGATGGCTTTGAGGCTGGCTGATATTTTGGCCATTAAACTTTGTTTGAGTGACTAGCTGCTGCATTTCTGGCCATACTAAGTTAAACACATCGTTTGGATAGACAATACATTGTGCAAGGCAGCAATGAAGTGCAAGAGTAGCTGGAGGCTGCTCATTTTCTTTGGAAGTAAAAAGCAATGACAAATCCTTTATGGCTGTTCAGGGTGAGCTCCTGAAGATTAACTCAATCCCTTCCAGTCATAACTATACAGGTGGCCTGGGGGCAGGGGGGCTATAATGAAACTAAAACTGTCTTGCCTGATCAAATCTACACTTCAAAAATTTTTACATGTGGTCTCTTACATGCTCACAGTTAGGTGAAGGCAACTGACTTTTATCCAAAAGTCTTCTGTCTAATTTTAATATCATTTAAGCAAAGTCAGATATCTTTCCGTGAAAGCCTTGCAAGCACAATGACAATGTGCATTTCCCTCTGTATCTGTCCAGATGTCACTGGTTTTATGGAAACTTTCAGAAATCCAAATTCAAAATTTATAGCTATTCATCTATAAAACTCTTCTTGTCTATTTATTATGGGAATATACATAGAGATTCACTAAAACTAGCAAAGAGCAAGCAAGGAAGATCATAAGTTATCTCTATACAGAAAGAAAGATGTACAGCACTGTAAGAGAGAAAGGCAAGGGCTGTAGTTCCTGTTCCAATAAAATTACTTCTTCAGTGCTGAAAGAAACTGTCTTTTTCACGAAGTTTTCACTTCAGTATAAAAAACCTTTAGAAAATGCATGGAAAAGTGGCCATAAGGTAGAATCAAGAGATTTATGAGTGAGCAGAAGGGAGCACAGGCAGCTCACAGCAGCCACGCGGCAGCAGGTTGGAAGCTGGAGGCTCAAATGGTTAGATAGAAGTCATAGGAGTAATAATGGCATGGTGTGTGGCTGAATTATCCTCAGTTCTGCCTCATACCCCCCAGACAAACCAAACCACAGAAGCCCCTCCAGCTTATGGGGAATTTATATAAACTTCAGTGTCATAAATCACTGAAGCCTTATAGATATGTTACGTACACCTGGAAATCAAAGGCATTTTCTTAGAAATGCAATAGAAGAGAATAAAATAGGATAGGATAGGGTAGGATAGGGTAGGATAGGGTAGGATAGGGTAGGATAGGGTAGGATAGGATAGGATAGGATAGGGTAGGATAGGGTAGGATAGGGTAGGATAGGATAGGGTAGGATAGGATAGGGTAGGATAGGGTAGGATAGGGTAGGATAGGATAGGATAGACTATTTCAGTTGGAAGGGACCTACAATGATCATATATAGTCCAACTGCCTGATCACTTCAGGGCAGACCAAAGTTAAAGTGTGTTGTTAAGGGCATTGTCCAGATGCCTCCAGCAATCGCCCACTGTTGGAGGAGGACAGACAGAAAGCAGCATCTGGGATTTGGGTCGGTTTATTGTAGGTCTACCTCTGTTGTAAAGTTTGCCCTTCCCCCCAGAAAAATTCTTGATGGTTCAACAAAAGAAGATGAATTAGCCTCCCTCACTGGATGGTATTTCAAGTTTCCTTCCTCGCTCAGAGCCATCAGGAAGAGCTGTTCCTCTCAGCTTCCTGACAAGCTCCCTTTTACATTGTTTTCCCAGCTGCTCCCATCCCCTGGCATTTAGTGTCAGCTGGGGATGCTGCAGGGTAGCTGGGAAGAAAAACAGAGCTGAAGGACTAGAGTGGTCATTAAGAAAAATAACAGCTTAGAGAGCGCAGGCTGAAAAAATGTAATTATGAAGCCATTCGCTATTCAAGCAGAGACAACTTCCAGTGCTGATAACATTATTTATCACTTGTACAACACTTCAGACATAGTCACTAATTAATCCTTGCAACACATCTGGAAGTTATGCCAGTGTATTACTGTCTCCCCATTTTACTGTGCAAGGAAACAGAGATGTTAGGAACCCAAAGAAGAAGAAGAAGTAAAGGTCAAAATGAGCACTAAAGCAGAGAGATGCTCGGTCCCAGCTCACTGCTTGTATTACAGAAGACACTTTCTTTCTGTAGGTTGGTGAAAACCAGCTTAAAAAGGATCTGTAGCTATAACCACAAGCCTGTACAACATAAATCACATGAAAAAGAGAAAAGTAGCTCAAAGTTGTTAGGCAAACTCATTGTACAAAGGTAGTAGAGACCTTTTTTTAATCCAGCACTACAGGTGATCCCCATACCTAGTGGAGCAGGGCAGGGGACTCCTCTCACCCTCCCAGGACAAAGCTGCCCCTGGATGTTCTGCCACCAAAGCAGCGCTGCCTGCTGCCCACTGGGTAGGAGACTGCTTCATCCTTACACAGCCATGAGAAATGAAACCAGACTGCTGGCAAAGGGGAACATGGCAACACATCATCTTATCATTCATGGTAATACTACTTGAGTGGAAATACTGCCCAAAATGGGCAAGAAAACCAGGGGAGAAAACCAAAACCACTGGAGACCCTGTTTGAGCACCCCGGCAGTTAGTGAGCCCTGTCTTCCAGAAATAGCCTATTTCTTCTCTTTAATAGAGAAAGAGGGTGTTGGTTCTTTTTTTTCTTTTTTTTTTTCTATTTCTCTTAAGTTTTTTCTTTTAAGGGTGAAACCTTGACATCAGAAGCAAAGGAGATGCAAGCTAGAGGAGGGTGATAGGTTAAGCTGGAGTCATCTAAGCAGTGACTTTTGGCCATCAGTGAAACTGTTCTTGACTTCCTGCAGCAGAACAGTTCATTGCTAGAACACCCTCATTTTGCATGCTCTTGTGTACTGATACCTAGCATGGTGTAACAGAGTTCAGATCAACGTCAGCAAGACCACAAAACCTGCTGTAACACACCGGGTTTTCAACCCAGCTGGTGCGATGCTGTCTCCAAAATCTTGTCTGTGCAAGGGCAGCTATGGGCTACAGTGGGGCTGGTGGTTTCCTCTTGACCTCTCATCATTAGGAAGCTGCCTGTGAGATCCCTGGCTAAACTGCAGTTTTATCTCCAGCTAGAACTCACTCTAGAAAGCCCCACGTGGAGGTCCCTTGCTTCAGTGACCACTGCAGCATGGAGCGCTGCGGCCTCCTTTTAAGCCTCTCCTCCAACACCTTGTGTTTGCTGCTGCTGCGTTCATTTGAGCGTGCTTTGCACTGCTGTTTCAATATCCCAAGACCAGCAACTCCCAATTTCATCTTTTATTCCTGAGCAAACGATCCTGAACTTTTCCATTTCTCTTCAAGTCAGATTTTCTGTGTACCTAGTGATTCTTGCTGCTTCTTGTTGAAACTTTTTACATTTGTTTTAAAGTCTTTTTACATACCTATCTGTTCATGTAACTATACATGCTCTAGAAAGACATTTCTGCAGAAACTGCCGTTATTTCAATCCCAATTCACTTGCAAATTAACCAAAAACATGCTTGGAAAGTTATTCACAGTTTCCATATTTTTAATTGTAGCCCCAAAGATCCAAGAATCCTAATTGGATGGTAAGTATAATTCTATTTTACACTTGATACTCACAAATTTATGCCTTTTATCAGCTACCTTTTCCATTTTTGTTAATTACTTTCTGCTTAAAGGAATTGTTTCCTCTCTGGTTTTTGGCACACCTTCTTCTTCCAATTGGAAAATGCTTAGTCCTTTTCTCTTCCTAGTTGGGCACACACTATGTAATAGAATATTAAACCTGTTATCAGAATACACTTTTTACATACTACTGAGCAGCTGACCTGAGTGACAGGATTTCTCTTTCATTGATGGTGACCGTCAAAAGCAACGTAAGACCTGGAGCTGAGGAAACCAGTGCAACTGCTGGTAGGACTGAGATGCAGAGAGTGAGAGAGGGGAAACGCTGCTAGAAGTAGGGGTGGAAATCAGGGGAGAAACCCAGAAAAGCTTGAGAGCCAGGTCTTGACCTTAGGAGCAACAGGACTGACTCCTGTTTGGCTTCCAGCCATTTGCGGCAATGCAGTTGTATGTCTCCTTCCTAAGTACCATTTAAAATTAATGACAGTTTATTTGTAAAAAATTGACCTTGGAAAGAAACCCATCATATTAACAAAACTAATCAGCACTTGCTTGAATAAATCATTGCCCTCCCCCTCACCTTGCCAGACTGTGTGCCGGTGCTTTCTATTTGTTTCTATTCAATGGCAGTAAATGACTTTCTCTCCATGCTTCCTACCAGCCCCTTCAGCTGGTGCCAACCGCAGCCTCACCATGGTGGCAGCTGCTGGACTGAAACCAACCGATCAAACTTCTCAGGCAATTGCGCTTGTTGTCACCCGCTTAAACGCCACCATGTTGCCAAGAGAAGGGCTTTTTACCTCTGGGATTTCTAAGGACGCTGGCAACCAGGGAACAGCAAATTGTCATCTCTCCAGGTAATGACCTTTTCGCTTGGACTTGATGCACAACTAACGCGGCGCAGTACTTACTTCTGGTCCCAGTTTCTCCAGGAGATGATGAAAAAAATTGTCAAGCTCCTTCCCTTCTATGTAACCGTTGTCTAAATAAAAGCAAAATATGTTAACGGTCAGGCAGCACTGCCGGAGCTCTGGGGGCCGTGTCACGGGCTGTGCGTAGGGAGCTGAGGTCGGTAGGGGTCTCAGCTGGGGACCCTGCCTGCCCGCCCGGGGGGGTCCTATTCGAGTTGATCGGTTCACATCGGTGTGGGTGCCAGGCAAGGTGATGTGCAGATCCCGGAGGAGTTTTCTTTACAGAAAAGTTTCAGGAAAATAACCCGCAAACTGGGACCACGAGAGGGAACGGCAGAAGGAACAGGAAGATGATGGAAAGGCAAAAACTCTGGAGTGAAAGGGGGGATTTTCAGACCTGGTATTAGGGCGGGATGAGGAGGAAGGGGGGGGGGGGGGGGGGGGGGCTCTGAAACACCTGCAGGGCCATGCGCGACCCCTACGTGACACCCCCCCGGACGGGCACCCTCCGGCCCCAGCTCAGCACCCACCGCGTGGGCACCCTCTGCGCAGCGCCCACCCCGCCGCGGGCCCCCCGCCCCCCGCCGGCCCCACTTGCCGTCGGCGTCGAAGCGCCGCCAGGCGCCCAGGAAGGCGGCGGCGTCCAGGCGCCCCGCGGTGCCGCTCTCCATGGTGCTGCCGGCGCCGCCCGCCCCGCGCAGCCCCGCGCAGCCCCGCGCAGCCCCGCGCAGCCCCGCGCAGCCCCGCGCAGCCCCGCGCAGCCCCGCGCAGGCTCTGCGCGCGGCCGCCGGCGGCCCCGGCTTTGAGGGCGGCGGCCCCGCCCCGGGGGCGGCCCCGCGGGGGCGCGGGAGCGGGGACCCCCCCCGGCCACCGGCACGGCCCCGGGGGCCCGGCCCACCGCCCCGCCGCCCGGCTGCCCGCGCCCCGGGTGCCTCGGGCGGGCCCGGGGCAAGGCCCGTGTCTGAGGGAGGGGGCGCTCGGGCAGGGCGCTGGGCAGGGGGCTCCCAGCCCCCCGGGTGCGCTGGGGAAGCTCCCGACGCGCACGGCCTGCAGCCAGCCGGAGAACCTCCCGAGTCCGGACCGAAGCAGAAGCGCTGGAGGGAAAGGCGAGGCTCGGAGAAGAGGTGGCGGCTGGGGGGCAACAGCAACAACAGCGAAGTCTGCGGAACCGTCACCCCCTCCTCCTCGGTCCATGGCACCGCAGCAGCAGCCGGGGCACCTCATCCCCCCAGCCCCCAGCAGGGTTTCCCAGCAGGAATGAAGAGCCACGGCACGAAGGTGGATGGATGTCTACACCCTCTTCCTCCTGTAGTGCTGACCAAAAGAAGAAACCTGAGGCTCAGCAAGCTCGGTGCTGGCCAAGGCTGGTATTTATACCCGTGATGGTCCTGCTTGGCTCTACATGTGCTTTGAGTGTCACCTGTATCTTCATCTGCCATGACTTCAGGGGACTGGGACTGGGCTCAGTGTCTGCGTGTGTGCTCCCAGAATCATTTGTGGCAACTTTATTATCTCCTTTGAGATCCCTTACAGGTAGTTTTTCCAGGTTGCTTTTGATTCAATATGTACATTTGGATTTTATGCGAATACTGGTTGTTTTAGAGAGGCTCTCAGAAGCAGAGCAGAAAAGACTTCTAAAAAGCATTTAATGTTTGCCTGAGCAGACTCCTATTTGAACTGAGAAAAAAATAAAAAGCTCTGAAGAACAAAAAGTTGTGTTTTACTCAGGAAATATCAAGTATGCAAATTACATTCTTTCAGAGAGATTATGACAGCTATGTCCAGTTTTTCCAGTGGGCAAAGGAACAGGAGGTGCTATAGAGCTGATGCCTTTAAGCAGAAGTTTGTGAGCAGCTCAGTCCCAGGGTCCCCTGGCCGGCAGCCCAGGGCCACCTTTAGACTCCAGAAAAACGATCACCAGGAAGTCAATGCAGCAGCAAGGCTAAAAGCAGCCCCCAGGTTTCATAAGCATGCCCAGATGGGGGACCCCAGCACAGGAAAGGAGCATCTGTTCAATAGGTAACAACACACAGCAAAGTATAAATGTGTAGGTGACATCTGCACAAGTCCCTTGCTGGCATGACCAGCCACTCCACAGGTTTCTCTTTGACCCTCCTTGCCTCGCTGCCAAAAAGCATTTCTGGCCGCAAGGTGACAGCTCCCACACGGAACCTCCCCTGCAGCCCCTTCTCCCCAGTGCCTCCCACCATGGCAGCGGTGGCCTCGCCTGCCCCACGGGAGCTGCCCAAGCTCCTGAGTGGGATGAGGTCTCTTGGTGCTGCTCCATGGCACGGTGGGGCATGGAGGCCACTTTCTGGCCCCATCTCTCTTCCCTGGGCACAGAGCCCATCTGCCCCAGACAGGGAGCATTCTGATCTAGGTTTTTAGCAAAGAGCTGCCCATCAGTTTCTAGCAGGGTTTGTAACCTGGTCTTGGAAAGCATCACTGTGGCTGAAACCAACATGGGTCCTTGGTAGTATGGTCATGACAACTAGGTTCTTACTAAAAATATTCTTAACAAAACTAACTTAAGAGTAGATACTATGCCTGTTTTTCAAGGGGAAGCAACCTGCATTCAACAGGGACAGAGACAGCAAAGTTTTATAGGAACTGATGCAAAACTCAGGGTGCTGAGAAGAACTTGTCACAGCTGGTTCTCCCCCATGCCCTCACAGGAGGAAGAGCAGGCAAGAAGCATCACCTTACTTAAACTGCTGATTTTTATTTAGGAACTCACACAACCTCTGTGAAACCAGGTTCAGGTTGGAGATTAAAAAAAGACCTTAAAGCTTAATGCTTAAAGCTCACAAAAATTTGTTGTTACCTGTGCATGAGAGTGTGGATGATATGTGTCCACCCATCTGAGCATCCCTATCCTCCCACACACCACCAGTGTCTGCCCCAGCAGAGAAAGGCATTGCTTTCCCACAGCAGCAGAGCATGCTTGTAAACGGGAAGAAAAGCTGCAGAGGTGATGGCTTCCTCATCAGTTTGCACCAGCTATGCATTTGCTCCCCCCCAAAACTCTCCATCAATATACCCTATAGACATAGGGGCCACCCCACAGATACATAGCTTAACTGCTTTGCACCTCCGTGCATCGCACAAGATGAATTGAGGGGTCTTAGGGTGGAATTGCATAAATTTAGCTCAAAGTGACTGGAACCAGGTAAGCTGAGAGAAAGCCCAGCCTGTGGTGAGGATGCGGCCATCCCACTGCGTGGATAAAATGGGGTTCGACACAGCAAAGCATGAATGAAAAAAACCCAAACCCTCAGCTCAAAGCAGATGGCTTTGCAGGTTTTTTTGCAGAGTACTGTAAATTTGAGCAGCACATTGAATTGAGGATCTATTGCTATTAGTTTTAAAGCAACAAATGGTAGATAGCTGCTGTGTGTGCAGCTCACGTACCAAACAAGCAGCTGCTCTGCCTTGCCTTATTTCCTTAAAGGAATAAATAAGAATTAAAGGTAGGCAGTATTTTAAAAAGTAGGGAATGCTTTTGATTAAGGACTTCTTTGGCTCAGGCTTTGCACTGTGTAGTAACGCTTGAGGTAGAAGAACTCAAATCTGTGTTTTGAAAAGCTGAAAAAGGGGGGTGGGGGTGGGGGGAAGACAATTGAATTATTTTGCTTCAAACCATAATAGATTTTTAAAGATACATATTTCAAAAACCACAGCACTGTCCCTTTCTTTTTTTCTTAAGTTCAGAAATGGCTTTAATGTAATAATACTTGTCAGGATGATTTTTTCTATTAAGGCTTTGTGATGGCAGGTCATTAGTTCAGATATTTCTTTTATTGGTTTATTTTCAGATTATGGCAATTAGACATCAAAGAATAAAGAAATACTCTTTATTTTTAATGTGAATCTGAACATGTAAAATAGCTTTGAAAAAGTATAATAATAGCTGTTTTTCTAGAAAACTTGTTTTCTCTGTGGTCTGCAAGGCTCCTGAAAAATGCAACCAAAAATTTGGGATACAACTAAGACAGACTCACTAGGAAGTAGAAATGAACAATTTATTCCTGGTAACTCTGCCCTCCTTTCAGCTCTGGTGGACTTCTGTTGGTGGATACCAGCCCTTGCTTTCCTGCTCAGGGAGCCTCTGATGTGGCTTCTGCACCTTCCCAGCCTCCCCAGCAGGCACTTCCACAGTACACCCCTCACCCTTCCCAAAATCCTGCCTTGAGGAGTCCCACAAAGATGTTCTCGTCTGCAATGAGGAGAAAATACCCTGGATACACCCTGATTTCAGAGGCATTTGGCTCTTAAATGAACGTGCTTTGGTAGGTGCCTTGATGCCAGCAGCATTTGCACGGTCATTATGTGGCCCTGCTGTGGGTCGGGGAGCCCTCCAGCTGGGGGACACCAGCAATGCCGTACTATTTAGCTGATGCCGATAATAAATTAAATAATGGCAATTTTTCCAAAGTACGGAGCATGTGGCCAAGCCCCAGGCTGGGCTAGCTTTGTAGAAAGGCTTAATCAAGGAACTGTAAATGGAAAAACATGCATAGAAGTGCAGATTGCTGATGTGGAAACAGAAGAAGGGTGCAGATAACAAATGCCTTATTCTTTGGGCCAGACTCAAAGTATTGATGTCACATATTTGAGTTTCCATGACCAGAATAGGGAATCAAAAGAATCAGCACCTGGATTTGTGGCAAGACTTTTGTCCCTCACCGTTTCAGAAGGTAATTCCCAATAGATGCAGACATGGGTTTATAATTGGAAATAATTTTCCTCATCAAACGGCTTCAGCTACCCTCAGCTCTGCGCTGACCGGAGGCACTGAGGAAGCCAACGCTGGCACCCATCACTGTTTTCTCCAGTACTGACCATGCTGACCATGTGTTTTGCAGGTAGTTTGGGTCCTGCAGAAAGCCCAAGCCCAGATTCTTGGTGTGACCCATTTTCCCTGGCATCCGATTTGCACCAGTGCAGTGGGAAGCGAGAGTGCCAGATGTGCTGCTGTATGCAGCTGGGGCTGCGGAGGGTGGGGACGATGCGCTGCCACCCAGCAAGGGGTCTGTGAGCAAAGGGAAATGCTGGAGAAGCAGATGAAAGACAAACAAAGCACAACAAAGTGGAAATAACGGAGTCAGTGAATCCCCCTACCATTTGCCTGGAGATCAAATCAGAGATAAAACACTGCCTGCTGCAGAAAAGAAATAGGCTCTTCTTTTTTTTGACCACACCCTCAGATGGGTACAAGCAGCTTCTTAGCAACAGACCCTGACCCCCACCTTCCAACCTGGATGCCCTCCTCCCTCCCCCCCAGCTCCATCTCTTCCTCTGCTCAGCAAATCCTTCATCCCTGTACCGGGCTGGATCCTGGCTCCATCCTTTCTGGCTCAGCTGGTGCAGGGTGCGGGGGTGCAGGGGTGTGTGGAGGTGTGCTGGCAGTCCAGGTCCCAGTACTGATGGATGTGATGTGACATGAGGACAACCGTCCTGCAGATGTTCCCATTCACAGATTCCCACCAAGGCCAGGTTTTTCCAGCCTTCCCCTTGCAGCTCCCCAGACTGAGAGGCATCGGTCCTCCGTCTTCTGTTTTGGACCAGCAGTGGCGATCCCATGAGTTTATGGGAGACCAGCCAGCCCCTTCCCACCGGGATGCTGCTGGAAGCGAGGGGTCAGGACTCAGGCCATCAGATGGGATCTAAGAATAGACTTCCCAAAGGAAAAACTGACATTTCCTCCAGCCACATGCTGCTCAATGCTACCCAGCCAGTGGCTGCAGTCTCAGTTACAGTTAATGACTTCCATTATTTCAGTGTTCAGCTGGAATTTAATGTTGTGCAAATAAAGTGGGGGCCATATAACCTCCATGGGGCTCTCCCCTACCCACCACTGGGTCTGACCCACCTAAGCAAACAGGAAGGGAAGGAGGCACCCCTGGAGTGATGCCGAGCAGAGACGACAGAGTTAACTTTACTTCTCCATTCAGTGAAACCAAATTGGATTTGCCAAGCTAGCAGCCCCTCTCCTGTCTTCTCTGTCTGGTATCAATCTAATTAAAACCCTTGTTCTCCCACGCAGCTTTTCTTCTCCTCAGTTCAACTTACTGGAAAAGCAGAAAAAAGCAGGCTCCAAAGCATCAGGGCTGGGGTCGGCTGGCAGAGCTCATCGCAAATTGCCAAAGCAGCATCAGGACAGTGGCACTGGCCTGAGGACCCCGCCACGGGTCTGGGAGGGACTGTGGCAGCATAACTGCTTTCCCACACAGGGCTTCTCAAACACTTGAAACCTGCATCTAATACAGCCCCAGGACAGCCAGTGTAGGGGTGTCAAAGGTAGAGTGGCTTTTATTTTGGGAAAAGACTCTCCTCATACTGGCAGGAGCCTCTTCTTCAGTTTGCTGTGGGATACAGCATAAGAAATCAAGTTTTGTGATAGCACAGCCCTTGGAAAGCCACCTCCAAAAAATGCATTTTCCCCTTCATCGGATGTGCAGACACTCACACTTTGTTTTCTCTCTTTTTGAAAGTACAGGGTCTCACTGTTCAACTTCTTGGTGCAGCTGAGCATTGCTGCTCGTACAGCCGTTGCTCTGTGGTACCTGGCACTGGGGGAGTTTGTACCCCTACGGCAGTGGCAGCCCCTGCCCCTGTGGGGACTCTGGTGCAGCAGGAGCAACACAGGTGGGATGTCCCGTGTGAGCTGGCAGCCCACGCATGGTGAGGTGGAGGGACTTGCCACAGGCTGCCCAGGGCAGGGTAAGGAGGGTGGTCCCTGTTCCCACCCAGGCAAGCACCTCGTCCCAAGGACCCGCTTGTCCTTGGCCGCGTGCTGATAGAGAACTGACAGCCCTGCCCCAAACACAGAGGAAAATGGCAGCTTTAAGAGATTTCATTTCAGCTGGCAGAGACAGAGAAGACGATACCCCTTCCCTTTTTTCTCTTCCTCCATGCCTCACACAAGAGGCAGGAGCTCTGCCCTTGCCCTGCACCAGCCTCTTTCCACCAGCTGGGATTTCCCCTTCCCTTACTGCGTGTGACCCTGGAGCCTCTGGGATGTCTCTTGTTGGATGTGGCACCCCCCAGTTGCTTTCTAGGGACTTGCCATCAGCTTTTACTCCACTCCATCTGTTTCATTGCCCTGCAGCTCACCATGAGACCGCACTTATGTGTTCCTTCACCCCACTGAGATGCCTGTTCCCAGGTCCCTGGACACACAAACCCTGCTGGGGAGCTCCCAACAGCACATCACACGTGGCTCCGTGTCCTTTGCTGGGTTTCAGCACAGGCGCCCCTGCTGCAGAGGCATGGCTTAGCTCCCCACCTCAGAGCCTCGGAAGGACAACCCAGGAGCATTTAGCCTTTCAGCAATTCTCAAAATAACCCCAAATAAACAAACAGCCAAAGTATACGACTAAAATAAACCATTGCCTCCGAGATGAAGTATTGCCTTTGATGACACGCGGTCCTTCTACCCTTGTAACAGCCCGGCCATGTGCCAGGATGAGGAGCAGCCCTGTGAGGACAAACCTGCAGCCCACGTGCCTTCAGCTGAGGTGCTCTGTACAGTTTTCCACCCATGTCTGTGTCCCAGAGGATCAGGATGGGGCACAGGAGGGGAGCACAACATGGCAGGAGTCCTACGGCCAAATCCACTGAAGCCTCAACACTGCCAGCAAATCCTCAAGGCTGGAAAACTGCCCTTCAGAGCCAGGGAGATCTCAGTTTCATGAAGGCAAAAGAAGATTTCCATGTGCAGTGATGGAAGCAGTGTTTTAAGCTGCCAGCTGTTGGCAGTGCCTGCTGTAGTGAGGTGCAGTTGGTGAAGCTGGTTGCTCTCAACCAAAAATGAAGGTACCCCTCTGTGCCCCCCCGGGGCAGCCACCCTGGCTGCTGTGGGGTCCCGTGCCTGTGGTTCGTGATGGTGGTGGAAACGTCAGGCACAAGTGAAGGCTCAGGTGGAGAGTCACTTGCCGTGGTGCTGGCGAGATGCTCACTTTGGGAAGAGGCATGAGGGACTGCAGCAGGATGGGCACAGGGATGAGGAGGAAAGCTGAGAAGGTGCTTGGCAGATCTTCCCATCATCTCTTATATCCAGGATGGGAAGGTGGAGGCCCACCCAAGGCAGCATTTTTCTGTCTTTAGCAGGACACAAGTTAACGTTTATGTGACAGACTAAAGGCATTTTAATTATCCAGTGACTGGTTTGTAACGGTTGAGAGACTCGCTGGCAAAGCCATCGGGACATCTGAAGGAGTCAGGAGGGTTTTGGCTGGGCAGGGGCAGGGTGGCGGGGCCCTGGGCACCAGCTCCCTGGTGCCTGCCTGGAGCTACGGGAAGGGGTCGCAGGGAGGGCCGGGGCTGACGGCGCTGAGCGGGAATGATTCAAACAAAGGGAAAAGGCGGCCATCACCATGTGTTTATGCAGCAATTTTCATCCTCCCCATTTACAAGGACACTCTGCTTTCCAGGCCTGATGGGCAAGAGCCTGGCGTTCTAGTCTCTGCTATTCACCTGTGCTATGTTTGTTAAGAGATCCCCTGGGCCACAGCTGCAGGAGGCCCACAGGACAGTGTCACTGCCTGAAACCTCTCCCCAGCTTCAGCACAGGCAGCAGATTACCTCCAGAGGTGGGATTCGGGCACAGCCCAGCCCACCCAGCACCAGCACCCCCGGGCACGGGGAAAGCAGCACGGCGCTCTCATGACCACAAGAAAGCAGCTTTTCAAACAGGAGCAGAGCTTTCTGGTTATTTTCCTAAAAACGTTTCTCAGTAACTTTTTCCCTGTGCAACAGAGGAGAGAAATGATCTCCACATCTCCAATTAATAACCGGCAGCAAGCAAGGGCTTGCGCTGATGGCAGCTCCCAGTTAAGTGCGGTGGGTCGCACCGATTTGTGACTAATGGACCACGTCAACTCCCAGGTGATCTCACCCCAGCTGGATGGCTCTGGCGGAGGGGGAGGGGGGATTTAAGACAATTGCTGCTTCCATCTTAGAAAGCAGCTATTTGCTGTCGTTACTGCACATGAGGGAATACTTTAAAATGCTCAAGATCTATCAGCCAGATTTTAGCCTCTAGCGGGGAGTGGGAAGCAGGTCCTACAGACGTGGTGTAAAGCCCAGTTCACGCTGGAGCCTGGCAGGCAGCTGCAGCCCTTCTCCAGCACGTTGCAGGTGGAGAGGTGCTCCTGCTATGTATACGAGTGAAATTCTTCAATGGGAAAACTTGAAAACCAGAGTTAGGAGCAGAAAGGGCAGAGCAGCTCCCTCCAAGAGAGCTTCTCCGTGGCATTTCCCCAAGGCTGGATCAGGCAGGTGCAGCTCTGACCAGAGATGCTGGTACTAGGACCCCTTCCAGGGCAGCATTTCTAACGGGGTAACCAGGGCTGCTGGGTCTCTCACCTGATGTAGTCACACAGTACATGAGCTCATGTGCATGGAGGGATGCAGAGGACCTCGCTGTCACCTCCAAGCACAGCAAATACAACGTGCAGCTGCTGTCTTGCCCAAGACCAGCAATGGCCTAGGGACCAAACTGTCCTGTTGGACATAAGCTAAGCTGGACTCCATGAGCCCTTTCAGAGTGGCCAGACTATGAAGCATGGCACATGGTGTTGCGGAGATGCCCTTGGCTCCAAGAGGAAGGCTGGTGGCATGCCTGGGAGCAAGCCACATCTCCCCTGCCAACCTCTGCTCCCACCACTGCCAGCACAGCTAGAGGTGCTTGGGCAGTGCCTGCTGTGGGACAGGGAGGAACACAGAGTATCGGTGATACTCAAAAATGCTATGGATGCCCTGGGACAACAACTAACAGCTCTTGTCTTCAGTGGTACCACTAGATGACCTCTCTGTGGCAGCCTCCCAGGAGCTCCAGGGATCTCTGCCATGGGCATCCCATCAAAGCAGCTGAACCCTTCTCACCCTGCTAGGGCAGCAGACAGCCTGGGACAGGCAGGGAGACAACAAAAGAAACAAGGAGGGTTCGCCCAGCCACACATCTGCTTTGGAGGGGCCACAGCTTGTGAAAAGGCAGCACCTCCCCTGCCCCCTGGAGCCAGACCCCCCACACCTCCCAACCAGCTTGGCTTGGCACCAGGCTAGCTACAGTGGTTGCTACGTCCCCGAAACGCTGGCACTTACCCAGGCTTCTATGTGCTCAAGATACTGAAAACAAAAGTCACCATTTCTCAAACGTAGAAGAGGTACAACGGGGGCACTCCGGATGCAATGTGAATTCTTTGCAATGGGGCTGACAGTGCTGGGTTTGCCAGGCAGAAAGATAATAAAGCAATGAAAATTACTGCTCCTCCCCACACCCAAAACCACAGACGCACAAAAACTAACCCCAGATCTCCAAGAGCTCACACTAGCACTCCCCTAAAGTTGTTTCTCCACCACTCAGCCTACCCACAACACATTGATGGCTGAAATAAAGACTGGAAAGGCTTTCCATAACTACTACGGAAAAACACTGCTGGCTAATGAAATCTTTATACTCGAAGTATTACAGCACTATAGCTTCTCCTTACCTTACACACACTTTGTATCCAGCATTTCAGACATAATGGTCTTTGGTTTACTGATACCAGGGTGATGGGCACACGCTATTGCCATGATTACTCATTACATGATGACTAGTGAGAAGGATATCAAGCACAAGTTAAGAGAAATTCTCAGCAGTTGGAAGTTAGTCTTTTTTTTTTTTTTTTTAAATAAATACCACAAACCTTTGTGTTAATTTTTCTTAAATTCACAAAACCAACAACTCAGACAACCCTTCTTGCATACTTACGCTAATCAGACAGTTGTCTTTTCCATATCCTATGGGGAAAAAAAATTGCAGTTTATTTATGACTGGATTATTTTTCCTTTCCAATACAACTATCTCAAGTTTTTTCTTTGCCATTTGTCTTTTGTTCTCACTGATGCTCAATAAATCAAGAATGTATGTATGTGAAAATGGAGAACTTTCCCTTAACTTTAGACAAATGCAGAATTTCAAAACAGTGCAAATCCCAGGTATGAACATCAAGCCTTCAGGACCTCTTTTCCTCAGCCTTGTAGCCTACTTCTGAGACATAAACCTCTACAAAGTGCTTCTGAGATGTTTTGGTATAAAAGGCTGCTGTTTTGACTTAATGGCCCTTTATACTGCAATAGAACTGGCAATAGCAGGTATGTGCGCAGGGATCAGACAGAAGGACATTTGACAGACAGGTAACTGAGCATTTCTACCCAGGCAAGGAGCCGCAGCACGGTCAGGGAAATTGCTCTTGGGAGAGTTACCAAAACAATTTTGTTCTGTCCTACAGAACCAAAATAGAGAATTTAGATAGCAGGTGTTTCCTGCTCATATGAAGGCTGCTTTGCTGAAGGATCCCAAGGGAGGAGATAGCAGAGATTTTCTTTCAGCAGTTTTACAAAGATGATGTGTATGTGTCCCTTTCAGCAGGAACAGACATTTCACTAGAAGCAGAAAAAGATTATATGGGGTTTTTCTTCACTGCACACTTTGTCTACCTGACACAATGCCATCATTCAAAGAGCAGAGACCATCAAGACCACAAAAAGTGCCGTAAAAACAAAGACTATTATTTCAGTTGTAAAATCATTTTTATTGTTACAAATATACATATGAATAAAATCCCTTCAACCTGTAATGTAAGTGGGTAGCTGTGAAATTTGCACCCCCTCCCTCAAAAGCTGAAATGTTTTTACATGTTGAACTATTTTTCTCGTAGAATTACACATTGAAAGGAAGCTAATATGCAGACAGAACTGAGGAAGGCCTCTAGAAAACACCAATATTAATAAAATTTCAGTTGCCCTCATTCCAATCAACTATATACATTAATATATGAATGTGGAAGCATACCATGATTATACGTCATCCAAACCCTTCTCTGTTGTGCTTTTTGACGGTACACAAATGTAAGCGTTGGAGTTTCATGTACAGTACGAGAACAGGAAGAAAGAAGTTCCCTATGGGAGAAGGTAAAAACCATACCCAAGCATTTAATATATATAATCTATACAAATTATTTTATTAGTGTGCTCTTTTAATATAATTACAATGTGCAATTGCATACCGCAAGAATATATTTATAGGTAAGTCACGTGCAGATTGACACATTTACATTCAGCAGTACAACACATTACCTGCTGTACAGTGTATTAGTGTAAGACAGTGTCCAGTTAATTTGCTTTGCTTTCTAAATGCCCTAATGCAGGGCGCTCTTTGTAGCTGCTTCAGAGAAATTCAAGTAGAATACATGAAAGAATCGCTGGCTTTAGCAAAGGCATGGAAAGGACTGTCTGCATTGTACAGAACAGAAATTAAGGACCGAATCAATGCCAAGGGAGTGCACTGTAAATCACAATTGGAAGATCAGGTTTTCTGCATGGAAATGTACCTGTTGTGAAAGAGCAGCTGGCTAGAAGGGCTGCTGATTGCTGTACCCTGATTGTTATGAAAAGCTCTTGCTCTACGAAGCACTTGTACTGATTGCTAAACAAAAATAAAATCTTTATCTGCTTCTTCACCAGAGTCACTGGACTTGCTTCCCTGATGGCCATCTTTACTTAAGGACCTCTGCTTCATTTCCTGGAACTCATGAGGCTGCTGTCCGGGGCTTCTCTTTGCAGCTGTATAAAACAGAAATAAGTCTTGCTAATGATGGTAGAAGAAAGAGGAAGAAAAGTAATTTTAAAAAAGTCATTCATGCACACAGGACCTGCTCCCACTGAGTTCACTTGTGCTAGTGGGAGCAGCATAGGTCCTTTCTTCAACCCAGAAAAAGGTGAAAGAGGAGAGATTGAGTTCGAGCAAACTTTATTCCACTGTTGGTTGGCAAGCAGGCAAACTTGAAAGATGAAGCTCAGTACTTCACTGTGACATGGATAAACGTTACAGTTAGAAATGGCCTGGAGACTTTCTTCTGATCACACCACTTCAAAACCAGAACAGCATTCTTTTTTCCAGCTGGGCTGGATCTCAGACAGTGCATTCCTGACTGCTCAGGTGGATATCCTCGCTGAGCACCCCTCAGAGCAGCAGCACATGTCCCAGGCAGGCCTGTCTCCCTGGTAGGACACATCTGTATTCTCCCTTTCAACTCAGCAGCCTTAATCAGGACAGATGTTCACCTTGGCACCCAAATTACCTGAGCTGCTGCTCCATGCCCAACAGCACTGCCAGGCCCCAATGCCCTCCCTCTTCCCTGACGGGGGACAGCCCCGGGGCTCTGAGCCCAACCTGCATCTCTTCCAGCCGGGACTACGGGCTCGGCACCTTGCTGTGCTTGGCAGTACAGAAAGCAGGAGGACGTACCCACTTCCCATGATCTACCCACTTCCCATGATCTAAATGCAAACTGCTCATTTTGTTTGACCAGCACTCTTAAACAATCTCGGTAAGGCCAAGGTTTTCCCCAAACCTACAAGTTTTCAAGTAAATTGGAAAGAAGGTTGTAAAAGCTTGTTAAGATTTCTGATCTAATCAGTGGTCTAACATTGCTATGGTAACAAAAGAGAGGAGTTATACACTTCAGTGGGGGTGATTGGTAGCTTTAGAAATCTCATACTTCCAAGTAAAATGAACCTTTAAACACAGTGGCCCTTAAATGTGACTTCATTGCAAGCCATCTCATTTCACCCCCACAAAATTAAATGTTACAGTTACGAGACCCTGTTTCAGATAAGGATGTCTGGCTTTGGTTTGCACTGATCCTTGCGCCTGTTCACATTTGTGCTTTTTAATACAAATTTTTTAAGCTCTTTAACACGGCACCAGCAGCTGCAGTGGCCATGAAGCAACACCTCTCCTTCCCTGCACTCACCCACAGCCCACACTGCTGCACGGGACAGCCTGCCCCGACACCATCGCTCACCTACAGCCCACACCGCTGCACGGGACAGCCTGCCCCGACACCATCGCCCACCTACAGCCCACACCGCTGCACGGGACAGCCTGCCCCGACACCAATGTGTGGCTCCAGCTGCAGCAGGAGCAGACACAGTGCAGGCTGCTGCTGACGCATATTCGTGGCCATTTCAAATTGTGCCAGGCTTCGTTAGGGTCTTCCAGGCATGTGAAAAATGCAGAGAGGAATCCCGAGGGAGCCAGTGCTGCCAAGCTGCTGGGGCAGCCTCAGCAGGGATGCTCCCTGTACCCCTGGGGGGCCAGCATGACCCCCTGCAGTGCTGGTGCATGCCAACAGGCCATAAAACTGGCGTCAGAAAGCTCTAGCCCGTTTTTGTTTGGTGCAGACATTGTCCAGTCCTGGATCTCTGCCGTGATGAAAGCGGAACAGACACATGCAGCACATGTCTTGTAGAGACCCACCTCCGCACACCTGGCACATTTGCTACCCAAATAGTTCTCCTGAGCCCAAAATACCTGTTTCCTTATTTGTGCTAGCCAAATTATGGGAGAAAATGAAAGACAGCAGCTACATGCTTGTTGTGTTCTTATCCCGGCTTTCCAAGTCGGGAAAGAAGTGGAAAGGATTTTGAGAAAGGTTTTTAAAGCTATTTAATAGAACTGGAGAGGATTAAGACACCTAAATTATGTAAAAAAAAATTAGGCATTTCCACCTTCCCAAACATCACCGGATTCTCAAAAACTGGTATCTGGAAATTTTTGAATTATTCTTGATTCTTGCAATTCCCAGTGATTACATGGCCTTTGTTTGGCCTCCATTCACTCTTCAACCAAAACCTGGAACACAATCTGCAGCAGCCATTTTAGTTTATGGCCTGATAAATCAAGACAGGTAGTTTCCCCCCAAAATGCCTCAGAAATGTATCAGGCATTCAAGTCCACATACTACAAGCAGGCTTCTGCCACAAGAGCTTACCCTTGCCCCGAAGAAACCACACACAGGTGACCCTGCATTGATCTGCAGCAGCATCTCAGCTTCTGAAACTCACTTTATCAGAGAGGTAGCTTAAAACAAACTAAAATATAATAATTTGATTATGATGGGGAGGAGAGATTCCAAGTTTGGGTGGGCTAGGTTTGATTCTACAGTATGAAAAGGGAATCAGTTTATACATTTTGGGCTAAGGATGTTACAAAAGGGATACACGATATCTTATAAATAGAAAAACCGTGGGTAAATGTAATTGCGTAAGATGTTCAAATACCTCATTAAAATACTTCAGGAAAAAAAAGTCGTATGTTGAATCATTGTTTAACCAAAGCACTTAAGAGGCAAAGAGAAGCGCGTAAACATGTACCATTTGAGAACGGGAGCTTTTATATTTTAACAACACATTGATCAACCAACCATTTTTATAGCCTACTGAATGAGATCACTGTAAGTCAAAGCTGCTCCCCAGGAAGTGCAGCTTAACCATGCATCAGAGTGCTGGGTTTGGGTTCTTTTGCTGTTTGTTTATGCAGCTGAAAATCAAAGTACTGTTTAAAAAGAATCTGATTTACCCAGCTCTCAAATGGTTTTGCGATTGATGTACTGAAACTGGCACTAACAATATTCAGGCCGAAACATATTTTAACATACTTCAGCGCACACACCTTAAAAAGGAAAGGTATGTAAACACACAAAGCAGCGGACAGCCTGCCTCTGGCGTACATACACAGCAGTGTGCCAGCGTCACCGCAACGGACAACCGTGGTTTGTAATGAGCCCTCTTCTGCAGAGGGGCTGCAGGTGCTATATGGTACTGAGCACTGGGGTTACCGGTGTTGCCACGGAAGAAAAATGCACACATATTCCTTATCTGGACATTTTTCACACCATGTAGTTCCCATGGGGACAGAAAGATGATTAGCATCCCATGAGGTTTTACCCACACTCTTTCGTGGCTTCTTTGCTATTACTGTTTCTTAACGACTGTTAGTGCCAGTTATCAAGGACCGTCGCAATGAAAAACTAAAACTTCTAACCAGAAGTTGGCTGTGCCTTCCTCTGCCCAAGCACATTTGCTTCTTCTTCTGCACTGGTAGAATACTGCCCCGAAGTGGTTTTCACGCTGCCAGATGGCTTGGCACAGTCATGAGCTGTATCTCTTTTTTGACAATCTCCTGTTTGCTCTAGCAGGAAAAAGGGTTCATTTATACCCCCAAGCTGTTCTGTAGGAGCACGTTCAGAAAGCAATACAAATATTTGCACTTATCCATCCCATTTAATCAATTGTTCAAAGAATAGTAATCAATATGCCAGATGCTTGCTTAAATTTAGCCCCGATATTTGCATATGTTGGTAGCCACAGCCCGATCTCACAGGTACGCTGTGTAGAGAGAGGCATATTTTGAGATTGTCCCACAAAGTACAGTTAAACTCATTAACGTAAAGCAATTTTATAATCAAACATCTAATTTGCAGTTCTCTTTTGCGGGAGATATAATTTGGTTTACTAACTTAGGCAGATTTGTAGTGATTTACCAGTTGCAGAAATAAATTGAACATGCTAGCCTGAAAGGCGGCAGAGAGCAAGGACAGAGGAATGACTGAGGAAGCAGAGCAGTGATAAAGAAAAAGGAAAACCTGAAGAAGAACAAACAAAAGAAATAGAATTTACTCTTTCCCAAACAATTTTATGCAAAACGTAACAGCTCCATAGGACCTGGAAACCCTGTTTTAGCCTTTCTGAACTATTATTGATAAAATTCACACAGTGCGAGGTAGCAGCAACTAGAAAACCAAGTGTTTGGCCAAGTCGCCTGTCGGGGTGTGTCTAAGGGATCAAGGAGCATGGAAAGCACAGTGTCTGTCCCCTTTTGGGTAAGGATTTGCAAACAGCAAACAAATTTTAAAAATAAAGCGGTTGTTCCTCTTCTCATGTGACAACCACAAACCACAAAACCTTGCCAATTCTCTGCTGTGTTAGAGATTGTTGTAACACAGAAGGACTGTAGTTACGATCCCGTATTCCCTGCTTCTCCAGTATGTCTCCTCTTATGACAGGAAGATGGAGAAGGCATATAGCACAGAAACGGTGACGTTAACCTCACATTAAAATGCACCTACAACAAGTCCCATTACGTTGTTTCCCTAGTTATGTAGTAACAAGTCCCCTCTTGCAGTCTGGTGAAGAGCTGGTGAGAAAAAAAGGACTCTAGCGCATGCAGTTACTAGACAGCAGCTGAGAGTCTGTTGTGGCAAGAGCCTTTGACTGCAACCACTCTCAGCATGATGGCACCAGCGTAACGAGTCTAATCGCCAAGCTGTAGCCCACTTCACCTGTCTCAACACAGGCTCCGACGGGACTAAAGGCAGAAGGATAAACAGGCTCCGTTCTGCCTTGCAGCCCTTGTAATGCCACAGCCACCGCGAGGCACTTCAGACACCTTGCCATCTTTTCCGCACCCTGGGCCACAGACTGCAGCAGCTTTTGGCAGCACGGACCATTGAACCTTCAGCCCTTTCCAAACACTGGAGAGGTCCTTGGGTGTGTTGGGTCCTGCTAGCTCTACACAGTTCAGTGAGATTGTGGTGATTTTGCTGGGCTACCTTTACAACACCAGAGCAGCCCACTTACTGCAGTGTTAAACCCTACAGGCTGGTCTGAAGGGACCAGGGGTGGAGATTGTAATGGATACACCTTTGAATTGTTGTAACCCACAACCTGAGTTGCGTATTATAGGAATTACTACAGCAGGAACCACCTGAACCAACAGAGGACAAGCCTTAAAAAGAGAAGTGCAAGTGCAGCAGTGACCCAACCTGAGCTGGCTTTGGTGCCCAATAACCCCGTGCAACGCACAGCCCCCTCCTCTCCTGAGCGACCACCAGAACAGATGGAGCCCAAAGTCATGGACTTTGTCATTTCATGGACAATGAACTGAATGGACATTTTGTGGATGTTTTCTAGATCTTTTTAAAGGGGTGGTCCATAGACTAGGGGAATGATATCTGTGTATTATATTAAAGGATGGGAAGGGTGGTGGAATGAAGTTGTACTGGAAAGAGTGGCATGATATAAATGGTACGGAATAAGGGGTGGGTACTGTCCTGGTTTCAGCTCGGATAGAGTTAATTTTCTTCTCAGTAGCTGGTGCCTCACTGTGTTTTGATAGCACACTGATGTTTTTTAGTTGTTGCTGGGTGATGTTTACACCAAGTCAAGGACTTTTCAGTTTCTCAGGCCCTGCCAGTGAGAGGGCTGGGGGAGCACGGGAAATTGGGAGGGGGCACAGCCAGGACAGGTGACCTGAACTAGCCAAAGGGATATTCCATACCGTATGACGTCATGCTGAGTATATAAACTGGGGGAGGAAGAAGGAAGGGGGGGACGTTCGGAGTGATGGTGCTTGTCTTCCCAAGTAACCATTATGCACGACGCAGCCCTGCTTTCCTGGAGATGGCTGAACACCTGCCTGCCAAAGGGAAGTGAAGTGGTGGATGAATTCCTTGTTTTGCTTTGCTTGCATGCATGGCTTTTGCTTTGCCTATTAAACTGCCTTTATCTCAACCCACAAGTTTCCTCATTTTTACTTTTCCAATTCTCATCCCCATCCTGACACGAGGGCAGTGAGTGAGCGGCTGCATGGGGCTTAGTTGCCGGCCAGGGTTAAACCATGACAGTCATCACACAGGTGGCTGAAGCAAGAGTCAAAACCTGTAGACAAATACCCGACATGTGCTACCAAATGGTAGCCACCACAGCAACAATTTTCTGAACAGAGCAATACCCAGATTGTGAGGCAAGTTGTTTCTTAAAATGAAATGGTAGTTTTCAGAGAGAAAGGGAGAAGCTTCTCAAAATATATCTCTGGAACATCCTGCTTTGGGGATGGCTTTGCCCCTCCTCTCATCTAAAGGGTAATGGTGGGCTGGGCAGCACAGCTCCTCAGTCTTCATAACCCAGTGTCACGTACCTGCCTTGACTCGTCTGCCTCCATCCTACACCATGAGAAACTGCTGGCAGAGTGCGAAAGAGCAGCCCTTTGCCTCACAGCTTAAGGCATGGCAATGTCCTCAGACATCTTTCTTGAGGACAGTCCCAGGAAGGAAGAGGTCTCACCCCCAGATTTCAAACACTGTCATTTGTGCCAGCTAATGCCATGCTGAACAACATTTCTGCAGCTACTTTTCCACGTAACCTACGTTATCAAAAAGCCTGAGCTCTTCAAAGAGCCAGCTGTGGGCAAGGAAACACATCAGCATAAGGAGAAATGCAGCACACATGTGGAAATCAGCAAAGCCAAGGCAGCAGCCTACTGTTGTACGTAAAAGGTACTCAGCCCTGCCCTAGCACACAGAGACTCACTGCCCAAGGAGGAGGTGAATTCAGTCACATGCACTGACCCCACAGAACAGAGGAGCACAAACAGAGCAACAGGCTGGCTGCAAGGAACAGTCGTGGCTGCCCCCCTGGAAAGGTGCAGAACCACAGAGCTGCACTTCACATTATTGTGTGACCAATAGCAGTCAGCATCTTCAGACCAAACTAAACCATAATATACACAACACAAGAATCCCTTAATTTTTCAGCTATATTGATACCGAGGGATTAATCTTTCACTTGGTTTGACCAAAGGAAGAAAATATAGAGCACCAATCCATGGGTAGAGGAGATGAGGAACAGGTGAACAGATACACTTTCCTTGCTCTTTTTTCCTCCAAATGAATAACCTTCTTCCCTTTCAAATGAAAACAAATCAGGAGACAATGACACATTGAATTCTAGAAGACAAGCACGCTAGAACAACAGTTATACCAACATTCCTACCTTCTTGAGGAAATGGTCTGACTGAAGGGCTGCTCTGACCATCCTTTTCTTTATCAGAAGGAACTTTCTTCAGCACAGGTGGAAGCAGGGCAACTTTTGGGGAACTGGGGCCGGAGGGAGACTCCGGAGCATCCTCTGTAGAGTACCATGAACGAAAGGGTGAGAAGTTACATTTGCACTGTAGCTCATAGAAATGGTGCTGTTATGATGGGCCAAACTTCAACACAATACACAAACAAGAAACAACTAGAATCTGTGTCAGAAAAAGGAGGATTCAGGAATTTACATTATGTCAAGAGAACGCATGATGGCCCTCAGTCCAGGTGAATAGCTGAAGCAAAGATCTCAATTTCAGCATTTTTAATGTGTACTGTTACTGTAGCACAAAAGGGACCAACTGAATTTCCTGCAAGACGTAAGTATGCAATTTGTAAAGAACCACTGAAAATTATTTTGGATGGATTTTTGGAAATACTTGTTCTATTTATATTTTTGTTTTCCCAAAACATAATGAACTGATCAATTTAGATAGATGTCCTCTTTACAGTTATAAGGCATAGAAGTGAACCAGGGAAACAAATTCCATCAATAGTGTACAGAACTCCGTACTTTCAGGAATAAATTGCCAGTACATAACATGATAGCATCTGCAAAGATTTTTTAAATAATAATAAAAAAAAATCCAGTCCTCTAGACTGTAAAGAAATCTGGAACTTAAATTCAAATCCATACTTCAAACCATCTGGATATCTTGTTTCTAAAAGGCTGGATGTGTTACGTATGGCGAGTTGACTACCACCTTTACAGTCCTTACAGGACAACCTTTTCAGTCTTACACCAGACAGCCTTTCTATGGACAGTAGGGGAAGTACAGCTACAACGGATTACTTAAACCGCTTGTATGCTTGCTTCCCAAGGAGTAAACAGTTGCATATGTATGCAACAGAGGAACTAGGAAGAGACATTAGCACTGATAGAAGCAAAAAGGAATTCAGAGTATCACCTGTATTGTCTATTTGTACAATAAGTTAATTCAGTAGCATATTGGAAATGAATAGGAATTTAGCTCACTGTTAAGGAGTCACCACAAAGGAGTCAATCTTTTTACTTTCAGCACAGGAAAGTGATGACCTTCCAAATGCAACTCGATCTGAACAGATACACCAATTCCTGGACCTTCTCCATGCTTTGGATGTGCCTGTGAAGCCAGCTGCTTTGGGAAGTTTGGTATCAACATACGGATGAGCACAGTGCCTGACCAACACAGCTATATATTTCTGAACTAAAACTGTTACGTGCTTTACTGAGGAACCACTTTCAGTCTTTGATAATTTGTGGACATCCAAGCTACGCTCGTTTGCTGACAGATTACTTAGCAAAAATTTGCTACCATTAGTTTGGCCCCACTGCTGGGAACAACGATGGGAGCAAAAGCATAAATAGGATTATTGCTTGGCTTCTCCATCACGTTGTCTGGCCGTGCTTAGCCAGCAGGTCACTACAAGTACTAAGATAGAAGTTAGACTGCAACAGAGATGGTGCTGCTTTTACTGGCACCTGAGGAGCTGGCCTATTATGAGTAAATATTAATCACTCTCCGCGTTAAACCCACAGTATGCTCTCTCCGCAGGAACTAAGAGCTTGCCGAAACAGCCCAGGTCTTTCTGATACCTAAGATTTTAGGTATCTGCCTATTTTACAGATTAAGCCTCACCAAATAGGCTATACTTTCCTATTGTATTCATCTTTGCGAGCATCTTACCCAACACCTCTCACTGTTATGACCATTTCTAAAACTGACAATAAAATAAATTTAAAGCCATCTAAAACCTGAGGGTGATTCTGTGTTTGAACAACATCCTACCCACTGGAGTGCAGAGAGCAAGTAATGCTCAGGTTGCACATCAAAGGCAGGGAGGAGGCTGTAATCTCCCTCTGCCCTCTCATCCTCACCAGAAACAACATCTTTTTACGGTCAACAGCGAGCACGGGAAAAGCCTAGATGTCTGCAATTCTTATAGATGGCCTGCTCGCATTTTTCAGTCCTCAGCAATTAATTAGCTGTATTTCCCATAACTACCAGGGAGGCAGTAACCAGCATTTAACCAGCAGCTGAGGGGAATCAGCTGCAGTGGCTGTACTTTGAGAAGAGGGGGTTGTGACACTGCCTATTAAATAGCAGATAAATGAATGTATGCGAGATAGGCTGAAATATTTCCTCACTCTTGGAAACCTTGAGATAACATCTGGGCAGGAGGTTAGGACAAAACAGAAGTTAATAGTCATTCAACTGGCAGTCTTGCAGTTTATAAAAGCACATTTACAATTATTTCCAGTGAAAAGCAATAAGGAAAGAAACAAAGGCAAAACAAGGGAAAAGAAGAGTAAGAGACAGTCGGTTTGTGCAAGCTATTAAGAACAACAGGCATTTGCTTGGGGGGCTTAGAGCAGCCTGCCAGAAAACCCCAAGGACTTAAGTATTTAGAGCCAGGTGTTTAGAGAACATATTTTCATCAGTGCTACTACAACAGGGTTTTGATGCTGAAGTAGCTATCTATGCTCTCGTCTTTTGTGAAAGCAGGCTAACCCAAAACAGCTCTGCTGCTATTGTTTCTCCTCAGGTAGATCACAGACTAAACCATTTTAGTAAGTTTATTTGAATTAGGCTAAAGGGAGGTGGAAAAGAAGGATGCAAGTCAAGAGCAAGTGACTGAAGAACGTGTCCCTCTATATTTAAGTTCTGTCCAGGATGTGGCCATGGGTGTCTCCTCCATAGCCCACACAAACAACACTCAGAAGTACCCAGCTGGGGATAACAAATGCCCAGAAGAGCTCCTCACCAGTACGAGAGGCAGAGCGTGGTTTCTGTGGCACTGTGGGTCGTCCCGCTAGGTTGGGCTTTGTTGACTGCAGTGGGGGTTTTGGGCTGGTCGGTGTATTGGAAGAACTTCTTGCCTTTACACCAGCTTCTGCCTTTGGTTCAGCTTTTGAATTTTTTTCTGATGATGCTGAGATGGAGTCACCTTTATTCGAGGCAAACCGACTCTCTGGAAGGGTCTGCTGCAGCTTAGGCACTAAAATAAATAGACACATAAAATAAAGTCTCCTGCAACACAGAAGGCTCCGTGCACAGGTATGCTTGCGTGGGAAATACCATATAGCTCACATATCACTGCTGCACTGCTGTGTGAGTGTGTAAGAGGACCCCTAATATTTCAGTCAAAAAACTCACTGCAAGAAAAGCATCTAAAACGGCTAGTTCTTGCACATGCTAAGCTTAATAATGCCTCAGAGGTGATGGCATCTCCCCCTTTTTGATATATTTGGGGTAACGGCTGGCTGGACCTTACTCTTCCTTCAGATTTCTGGGAACAGATGGTACAGCCTACCTGCTGAGAAAGCAGCAATGGATTAGTGGGTAATGCAGCCTTTGGCTGTTTTATGCCTCTACAGACAAAACGCTGGGTGTCCAAGATCAACAGAGAAATCCTGGCCCAGAAAATAAATCCCAAATGTGTGATCAGCAGGCTACATCTTTTTATTTGTTGCTTTTAGCAAGCTCTGGAGGAGATTTTGAAACTTAGCCAAGATCAAAGTATTCCTTATATAATACTTTGACTTATCTAGTTACACTGTATATGGATTACAGTTTCCACACATTAGCAAGTTTATCAACATATTGTTTATCCTAAAATAAGACCGAAGTATTTACAGATAAAGCTACACTGACTACCAAGCAACAAATCAGTCCTATCTAGCTGTGCAAGTTGGTAGAAAGCCTGCTGGATGGTAGGTTGCAAACAAGCAAAATGTTTGCCCTACTTTCCTACTCTGCAGCTTTCAGAAGGCTGAAGGCTTGTGAAGGCTGTGCAGCAGGTATAACAATAATCTTGGAATTTGTATGTTAACTTGGGACTTTCACAAGTACAGACTAACTGAAATGCAGACTGGTAACCTGGTCTTGGCAAAGCCAAATATGTGCTCACAGATGCTGACTTGACCTACCTACCTGCTACTCCCATTCAGAAATCCTACTCATTACAAAAGTGCTGAGCACAGACGTTTTGATGGCAGTGGGAGGCAGGGGAGTGTTGATATAGTTTGTTGCAAGCCAGTCTCCAATACTTCTTTCCAGCTTATGTAGCTCTTTTTCAGCCGAGCTGGAGCTAAACCCTGGCAAACTAGAGAGTTCTGTGGCACATACATATTTGTGTGAGAGCGTGACAGGGAGAGTTTGTGTCTGCATGCATGCAATAGACTTTCATGCTGCAAGCAAAACAGCAGGACACCTTCTACACTTGTGCGTGTATGCATACAAAAAAGCAGGCAACACCCAGGCATGAATAAAAAAACCTCTTACTCTCTTTCTGCATCATGATCTATAGTTTTCCTATAGCAACATCCAGCAATTTTCCATGAACTCTCTTTCTTGCCTTCCTAACCTCAGGCCTGCTAATATTATTAGAACTCAGTAAGTTAAAATAAATTAACCCAAAACAAAGATAAACTGTAGTTGCAACAGTGAAGAGCAGCCTTGGGGAGCTCTCAGGCAAGAGTGGTAAAGACAGAACTAACAGCCGGAGGCCAAAAGGAAGGGGCATGCACAGTGCAGTGAGGTGGGGATGAAATGTGTATATACAGAGACAAGGACCAGAGAAAAACTGGGGCCAGACACCCCCAGCTATTTTAATGGCCCAATAAATGACTATTCTTGCTCCTCTGACTTCAGTTTGATTATATCGGAAGTGACATGTAGTACACAAGGTCCTCCTCAAAAGAGAAACAGGCTTTAGAAGTGCTGATTTACGGAGTTCAGCATGCTCTGAATATACCGTCTTAAAACTAGCTTTAGAAAGGTATAAAACCTCAAAATCTGTTTCTTAAGTGCTCAACCAAGATGGCCACATTTGGATTTTCATTTCAGCCTGTTTTTTCAGCCTTGCTTCTGGATGCTTTGGCAATCCTATGTGCTGTGCTTGCAGGATACCTACCACCACCGTTGAAAATTCAGACCCGGATTTCCTACTTCAGCCCACTCTTTTCAGTCCAGCGAATGTGGTACACACAAACCGCCAGAGCTGACCCGCTTTTGAACACTTCACTGGCCACGTCTAAAAGTGTGCAGAGACCAGAATTTCACCTTCTCCTGAGATGGTGGCATAGTAGGCACTGCTAAGTAAGGGCCCAGGACTACAGCTTGACAAGGGCACAGCAGGACTAGGTGCAGAGGGGACTGGTGCTGTAGGTGCTGTAGGTGCTGCAAGGCTGGACTCCACTTTGTGCATGATGGAGAGTTGTTTTGTGCACGTGCGCAGTGACCAGAGGCCGCCACTGCTTTGCAGACAGGCCTGGCTTCAGTCAAGCCGGGTACACCCTGCGAAGAGCCAGCTGCCACTGCCTACCAGATTTCTCCTTTAACAGCTGCAAGCCGGGACTACTCAAGCTGGTTCATGCACACACTGCTGTACACCTTGCAAACTGGTCACATTTAGGTCATCAGATACATTCAGGAGTGTCGCTTCTTTGTGTGCAGACATTTTTGCTAGCTCCTGGGTTCAGCTTCAGTTTTGCTGATCCCATTACAAATCAGCATCCTTGTGAAGGTGCCCCCAGGCACACGCACCAAGTACTTTCCTTTCTGTGCAAAGTGGAACACAAGAGTAAAACCTGAGCTGTCAACTCAGCCCTAGAGCTGTCTTCATGAGAAGTGCTGTCCAAGACAGTACAAAAAAGTGAGTTTGTTTCTAATCCTTTTCACAGAGCATAAGCTTATATTTTGCTCAGGTAATTGTAGGCATACAATCTGGAGAAAGAAGTGAGATTTTTAAGTTTAGGCATTTTGCATTTTCTAGAAAGAGTTTAAACCAGGAAACTCAAACTGTACCTGTACCACTTCCATCCAGTCGTTCTGAGCTCGTTGTTGTGTCAAAAGACTCTCTGGGAGTTGTGTCATTCCCAAGTTTCTGAAAGAGTGAGAAAAGCTCTCATATTAATAATATAACCATAATTAATACAACTCCGTGGTTCTGTTAGGAAAAAAAAAGCTCTAATCTGGAAGCTATAAGGCAGGGAAAGCAGTGATAGCAATAGAACGGTGGATTCTCTCTCCTTGTTTCTATTTCAGGTCTTGGAAATCTAAGCAGGAAGAAAACAAAGCCAATTTGTAACTAATACTTCCCCATGTCTAGCAAAGCTGCAATGATACCCTGCCTCCCAAGCGACAGGTCTCCTAAGGTGCAGGAGTTGAAACTGAAGGTGCTAGTTGGAAACAAGTCTTTTCTCCAAAGACAGCTCCACGTTTAAAAATTCCTTGTTTAGGTTTAAAATAAAGTCTTTTTCTGAAGATCTAGATTTTGAATATGACTGCTGAATAGATCTCATGCTCTTCCACCTACAAGAATAACTTCTTATTTTAGATAAACCTGCAACTACAGAAGTACCAGCCCTCACATTATTTACAAGACTGCTCTAAAAACAAACAGACCTTACTTACTGAAAGATATTTAAAGCTACACGTCACAAGCACTGCTGGATGCTCAGCACCTCTAAAGCGGGCTTCTTGTTTATATGCTGATATTCTGGGTAAGTCTTCTATTCTCAAAAATAGATTTCCTAACATCCTGGCCTCAAAAGAAAAGGTGCAAAAACTTTTTTTTAATCGCAGCTGTAGCCTCTGTGAGCTTGAAACCTGTGTAGTCACCAGGAGAAGCTTAGACGTGCAATCAATGTGCTTGTAAAAGAACCAGCCTCCTCCTACTGTCTTACCTGTTACCAAAGCTTAAGCAGAATGATAAACCTGGGGACAGAGGAAGTGCATAGAACTAAGTGCAGGATATATTATGACAGAAAGCCTTCTAAAGATAAAGCTAAGCAAAAAAGTGAGATTTTTTTGAAACTAAAAAAGTGGGGATGGACTTTCGCAGGCAGCTTTAATCTTGATTTGCTATTTCAAGGCAGTTAGTGTGGCAAACGACTTAAAACAAATGATTTGTGCTGATGACCATTGCACTTGGTTATATACCCATGCATAAATCACGTGGCCACGTTCAGGACACTGCTACTACTGCTCCAACACCGAACTGGCATGACTTGCTCTGGGATCTGACTGTAGCGTTCAGAAACCTTCACCATGTGCCATGCAGCGTACGTCAAACATGGTCACTGTCCTTTGGAGCTTACAATCTGAAAGACTGCTAGGTGTACCACATAGATAAAAATTGGGCAACAAGAATGTAGGAAGGAAGAGAATGGTTTCAAGTAGCAGTAGCACATACTACTTATAGAAAAATTGGCAGATTTAGAGTGAAAATTCTATTTTAAATATAAACATAACAAACAATCTCTAAATACCCACACTGACCACGTGCTTTTCCCCTGTGGTGGTAATTCAGCACAAGCATTTCAAAAGCAGATTTTGAGAGGCAACGCAGAAAAGAGTGTGGTTGGCCTTAGAGATTTACCGATACCTCCACTTTGCTCGTGTAATCTCCCAGCTTCTAAAACAAAGCCTCTCTTCGATACAACAAAGAAAAGGACGGAGATGCCGTGCCTGCCATTTCTGTGTAAGACCTGTCAAGGTAACGCTACCTTCTGACCTCTCCGCTAAGTACAGGTGCATGCTTTAAATGGCACACTGCGTTAAGGAGAACGCTATTGAGGATCGTCATTAAGCTTCCCGTACTGTAAAACTACCCTGATAGGGACTATACACTCCAAGGGATTATATTTCTACAGGTTTTAAGTATAAAATCATCTGTATGTTAAAAATGATGTGTAAGCCAAACAATGAAGTCTTCTGGCCAGAAGCGCTCTAGAAATGCTATGCCTCGTAGGGCCAGGATGGGAAGCTACGGTGCCCGTATGGACAAAACAAAGTGCCCTCCAAAGCTAGGAGGAACATTATGCTTTGCACCACTGGGTGAAAACCCAGTTTTTATTCCCATCTGCTCACCGTCATTGATAGTTTGTCTAAATTCTCACCTTTCTGCCTCCTAAAGTCGCATGTTTCTTTGCAAGGCTGTCTTGGCTATGTATTTTTGAAGGTAAAACCACTCCCCACTTACTGGATTTTTCTTCCATACCATGGAAAAACAACTTTTGAGAACTGAATTTGCACCAATTTCTTCACGGAATGTGAATTCTCATGAATTTTCACTGAAACACTCATTTTCCTATGTAAATATTGAAGATACATGCACAACAGTTAGCTACAGTAAATACCTTACAGCTGTATGACGATACGAAAACTAGTTTCGCCATAACTCCTTCTTCCCTTGCTAGTTATGGGACTCCTGGGGAAATATGACCTCATGTACAGAGACAAGGACAAAAGCCAATGCTGGCATCTATTGGTATAGTACTTACAAATGTAATTAGGATATTAGCACGTCTGGCTACCTACTGTACACATATTAGAAACTGCTTATGGTCCCGAGACAACACAAAACACTTGCTGCAAAAATTTACGCTGAGAAGCTGACAAACATGTCAGATAAATCCAGGTGGATTTATCGTGTAGACCAGGCTCTACTTTTAATAGGAATTCACGCAAAGTTGGGAAATACTGCAGAGCTGGGTGCTTTCGAGAGTGAATAAAGAGATCAGAGATGATCTTGGTCCGCTCACAGGTCTTGCTCGAGGTATTTAAAAACTGAGTCTGTAAACACTAGATGGAGCCAAACGATCTTTCCATGTACACCTAGAGGCAACGCTAATCTGCGAATACTCTACCATTAATGCCAACTCACACGTATTCTAAGCAAAAGAAAACAAAAAAGCATTTACCATCTTTCCATCTACTGTGCACCTGCTCATCACTTTTATCTGTAACAAGGCTGTGGTAGAGCATGAATGAAATAGTAAATTCCTTCTGGCTTTGTTTTCACGTAAAATAGCTCAGAATATAAGCAGCCATCTGTACCTTAAAGGAAAACACAATTTTCTATCATACTGAAATCCTGATAAATTTAAAGATGTTAGGGAAGTTGACATCATACCCAACCTAAACAATGTAAAAGCAGTGGGATGCTGTCTTCTGAAGCTCAACCATCAGGACGCTGTATGATTCTCACCTTCAGGAATATCATGAATAGAAGTCCAAACCTAAATTACTCAACATTGTGATGTTGGATGAAGGATGTGAAAAAATATTTTGAACAGTAGTTCAACTTTGTGTGGTCTGGGCAACAGTAAGAATGGATAACTCAGTGCCCTGCTGCGTGCAGATTCCTGTTTCAATTAAGTTTTCTTGTCACTCTTTAAATAAGAAACAAACCCACCTATTTTTACATTCAGTAAATGGAAATTTTTACAAAATCTAATAAAAAATTAAGACCAATAACATTATTTTCTTGAAAATTAAACCTGAAAGAAGAGGGGTAACCTTTCCAACCAACCAAAAAGTAAAGGGTGGGAAAAAAAGCCACTGGGAAAAGGTAACAACTTTTCTTTTTGATAGATGAACTTCAAGTTTTCAATCAATTCTTCGAAAGCTCATCAATAGAAGAGGACTTTACTCTCTCCACTTAAAAAAAATAAAAATTACGCATGCTAATATTCTACATGTCATCATTCCAGATCTGACTAACTTAAGATGACAAGTATTAAGAATCTGAAGAGCACCAAGCACACACAATTTATGCAGCTGTAAAAAATTTACATCATCTGGAGCAGTTTGGTATTTTATATTACAGACAGAGCATAACAGTCATTTAAAATCATATGGCATTTTAATTGATAAAGTGGTGGTTTAGAACTCGATGAAACTATTCATGGGCACTACTCAACACCAATGAGAAAGCTGGGAATTGGTTATTTCTACAGAAAAATTGTTCTTATGCTGAGGATCCCTTCAATGAGCCATAGATTACTGTGTTGATTTGAATCTGCTTATTAAAAGGCTCCAGCTGCAGGAACCGTTTGGACACCATGGCAAGCACTGTAAGACTATGACAAAAAGGTAAAAATGAACTTTGGGTGCCTTGCTTTGTCACAGCAAGCAATTCTAAACGTGTTAAAGGAAGGAAAACGCAGCAAAGCTTGCAGATGAGCTTTGTCATCAGGTAACACCTTCCAAATCACAGGGGAGGACAGTGGGGAATGGATGGTATCTGAATGCCCTGCGCCGTAAAGAGGGAGAGAGGAGTAAAAAAAGGCTGACCCTTTGGTAACTTTAGAACATGCCAACTGCAGCTGGGGGGAAGCAGGGGATGATAAGGGGGAAGTTCAATGGGAAACGGGCATCAGGCAAAATAGGTTGGCACATAATGCTTTGAAGCAACACAAGGATATTCCAGTCTGTGTGTTTGCAAAGCTGCAAAGTTCCTGCCCAGCATCAACACTTCACAGAGAAGAAAATTAGAGAGCGAAGGGAATCTGGACAGATATTTGGGAATAGATTAATATTTTTTATGTATGCTTATTTTCTTTGAGTGTTAGTATTTGAAATACAGAAATCAAAGGCTTAAAAATAATTAGGTGTGTATAAAAGGACATAAAAATAAAATGAGTGCAACAAGAAAAGTATAAGCTGAATAGTCAGAAAAAGTGCTTGGAAGCTAGATTTACTTCTCTGCAAGGAATATATGACTTTAAACATAGTATACCTCTCCATCTTTCTACACTAATTTCCGAAAGAGAAGTGTACAGACAGACAGCTACCCCTGTAGTTTACTCTGCCAAACACCTGAGGTACTGGTGTGCAGGGGGCACGCGGTGTGAAGTCTGTCCTAGCTTTATTTTTTCTAAAGCACACTTTCATTACACGTGAACAAACCTTACATCATATAAAGTGGAGATATCCAAGCTGTGCTTACTAGTTGCCCCAAAATTTACTCTGTAATACATGCAAACTATTACGTGTCCTCTTCTGTGATGGCCTGACATTAAGCCCAAGAGCTGGTGTCACCTCTTCCACAAGAGAAGAAAAAGTGCAGGCTTAAGGTGCATCTCCTGTTCCAAGCCTAGTCCCTTGTCCGGGGTATTCATGTTCGACCACCACAGCAGAGAGAAATTCTCTTGCAGGAACACCATAAACCCTGGTGGAAAGCAGGACTGATGTGTCAAGCCCCAGCCACCAAGCCTGTAGACCCAACCCGCCCCCCCCAAAGACACCTAGCTCTTGCTCTTTCTTTCAACAACTCAAGAGAAATCAAATTGCCTTCACCTTCTGAGCAGAGGCTGCTCTCTTCTCCTGCTTGGCTTTCATTTCTGCGAGAAGTCCACTGCCCATCACCTGCACTCCATACCTCCGGCCTCCTTGTGGGCTTCCTTTGCTGTCACCCCTCTCAGATTTTGCTGCATCATCTGGCTGCACCTCTTCCAGTGAATCTGGTGTCTTTAATTCCTCAGATCGCTCTGTACCACCATTCTGCTCTGCAGGCTTTACCTCCTTTTTGCTTGTGTCCACAGCTGAACTTTTTGCAGCAACCTTGGGTGAGGAGGGCTCCTCTGCCACCAACACAGTCTGGGGACGCTCAGATTTGGAGCCCCTTGATTTGATTAAATTAAGGAAGCCACTCTTCCTGGAGTCCCTTTTCTTCTTCTCATCACCTGCTTCACTCGGCTCACAGCTGTCTGAACTTTTAGTTGATGGTCTCCTAATACAAAACACAGATATATTAAACTCTTCTCCACTCCCCTCCTCTTTTAAATAGTACCAAATCACTTACCCTGGGCAAAGCCAACCTTTTGTATGATCCATATGATGCCCCTGGCCCAGTCATTAGCTGGTGTCTCTACATTAAAAACTGGTCAATTAATACTGATCATACTGTCTTGAGGATTTCTGTGCTGGCCTTGCATATGGTATAACGAAGAGAGGCAGCTGTTTCATCTGCACTGGGCTCCCAGCTGTTTCCGACACACCACACAGCTCTGTCCAAGCTGTCTATGCACGTATGTAATGGGTTTGCCTGGCCAGGTTTTGGTAGCGGGGGGCAACAGGGGTGGCTTTTGTGAGAAGATGCCAGAGGTTTCCCCATGTCCAATACAGTGAATACCAGCTGGCTCCAAGACAGACCTGCTGCTGGCCAAGGCCAAACCCATCAGTGATGGTGGTAGCACCTCTGGGTAATGTATTTATGAAGAGGAAATAAACCCTGCATGACAGCAACTGCTGCCGAGAGAGGAGTGAGAGTATGTGAGAGCAAAAACTCCGCAGACACCCAGGTCAGTGCAGGAGGGGGAGGAGATGCTCCAGGTGCAGGAGCAGAGATTCCCCTGCAGCCCCAGGTGAAGACCCTGGTGAGGCAGGCTGTCCCCCCGCAGCCCGTGGGGGTTAGTGGTGGAGCAGATATCACTGCAGCCCATGGAGGACCCCACATGGGAGCAGGGGGATGCCCAAAGGAGGCTGTGACCCCCTGGGAAACCTGCACTGGAGCAGGCTCCTGGCAGAAGCTGCACTGGAGCTGGTTTGCTGGCAGGACCTGTGACCCCACGGGGGACCCACGCTTAAGCCAGCAGTTCCTGAAGGACTGCACCCTGTGGGAGGAACCCACGCTGGAGCAGTTCATGAAGAACTGCAGCCCTCGGGAAGGACTCACACTGGAGAATTTCACGGAGGACTGTGTCCCATGGGAGGGACCCCACGCTGGAGCAGTGGAAGAGATTGAGGAAGAAGAAGCAGCAGAGAATGTGTGATGGATGAACTGACTGTAACCCCCATTCCCCATCCCCCTGTGCCACTGTGGGGAGGAGACAGAGAAAATTGGGAGAGAAGTTAAGCATGAGAAGAAGGAAGGGTTGGTGGGAAGGTGTTTTCAAATTTAGTTTTTATTTCTCATTGCCCTAGTCTGATTTGATTGGTGATACACTAAATTACTTCTCATGAGTTGAGTCTGTTTTGCCTATAATGGTAATTGGTGAGTGATCTCTCCCTGTCCTTATCTTGACCAACAAGCCTTTCATCATGTTTTGTCTCCCCTGTCCAGCTGGAGAGAGGGAATGACCTAGAAGCTTTGGTGGGCACCTGGCATCCAGCCAGAGTCAACTCACCACAACATACGATTTCACTCTGCTCTGTTTCCGGAGTGTGCTACCTCCAGTTTGCACCTGCTCATTATTAAAAGGAGAACAAGTGATCCAGCCACATGATTCACATGGCTTTTGCGGGATCTTGTCCCTTAAGGGCCCTGCTTGAAGTAAGGTGGCTGTGCCAACTAGTTCTTTTCTCAACAGGGAACCCAGAGAGGTCACCTTTATAGTGCAGATGCTTATCCTTAAAAAAAACCAAAAAACAACCCCCCCCCCCCCCAAAACCCCAACCACCCCAAAACCACCCACCTGCCAGTCAAATTTTCTATAGGCATCTTACAAGCAGAGTATTCACGCTTGAGGGGAAAGCTGGGCACGTAACACTTCTGCATAAGAGCACCCCAACTGGAAAGAGTGCCACTGGCACAGAAAATGGAGCAAGGATCCATAGCAACAGTCATGGCCACAGACAGGCACGCAGGGATAGTCCAAGTGCACAGGGACATCTGAAACCAGCGGCTGGCAGGCACCCAAGCGAAGCACAGGAGGATGCGGTAGTCTGTGAGCACCCCAAACTTAAACCTGGCAAATCCATTTTTCAGAGCTACCATAATTTTACCACTACACATAGTATATCACACACGGTTTCACGTCACTCTATATATTTATAACCCACAGTGACTTTAAAACATTTTCTTTTCCTGCCACAGCTATCTACCAGTTAACAGCTACCGTTTTCCTTAATAAAGTGTCACACACACTGCAGAAGGGGTCATTCCAAGTTGCCTGGAAATCACCCTAGTTTTCTCATGTAAGTATTTGTGTGTGTGTGCATGTCTCTGTGTGTATATGTGCATGAACACGCATGAATGCATGAACATCTAGATGCATGGTTCTGTAAATATACAGCCAGCTACAAAGCAACTGTGTAAGCTGTATAACCCTTATACAAAGCTGAAGGTGACATCTTTCAGATGAATATATTGCCTAAATCTGGAATAGTACAAATTGGTCAAACATGTCTTTAACATGCTCTAAACCAACATAAATCTATGGTCATCAATCAAAATACTGTGCCCAACAGCAGTCCTTACTAGGCAGAGACACTTGTGTGTACTACTAGCACTGGAGAGGAGATCCTCAACCAATACACAAAGCTCTCCTTCAGCTCTAATGAACTCCACTGAAGGGTAAAAAGATGTCACCTGAATTATAAAAACACAGACTAGTCAATAATGCTCCTCATATGCTATATTAAAGCAAGTTATTTCAAAGTAGTAATTTCTAAGAGAGGGGTAACTGAATTCACAATGTCTTGACTACTAAGGTATTTTCTGATTTTGACAACAGCAACCCTGGATATTGGGAACAGAAGTCAAATACAGCTTAGAAGTGCTACTTGCCCAGCTATTCGGATTTATTTATTTATTTGGGGAAAAAAAATTGAACTTACTTCGAATCCATTTTTGTCACCTTCTTAGTGAAAAATTCATCCACACCTTCATCCACTCTCCCCATGAGGCCATTCTGATCCCCTTCTGGAGGCACTCCAGCAGACACCTGACAGAAGAAAAACTCTGGTATATAATAACCTAAAAGCATATTTATTTCAGTGATAATTAACAGTTGGGATATTATAAATATTGCATGTGCCAACCAAACCTCAGTGCAGACAAGGAAATCACCACTGGAATTCCCCCTTTAGTCAGGCCAGTTAATGCATTATATCAAAAGCAAAGTAACCCAGAACAGCAGTGACAGACTGGATACTGCAATGCATGAGGCCACAAATCAAATGCCTTGGGCTTGTGAGAACAGAGCACTAGTTCAGTTAAAAAAAGAAAAAAAAAAAGCAATTCAGGAAAAATTAAATCCCGATCAGGTGGTGATCTGAAAAGAAAGTTTTTTCAACAGCTAGTTGTTTCCCTATTCAGAGAAAAACCTATGTTCTGGATTTTGGATTTTAGACATTTAGAAACAGAGCCTCAGCAGGTTAACAGAGCCTTTTATATCAGCACTCCCAAAAGCAAATACTCTAAATACAGAATCAGGTGCTGTACTTAAGGAACTGAACAGACTGTCACTGAGTGCATGAAAATGGAAAACCTGCTCCCTTCCTTTGGTTTCAATGCCGACGTTTTGAATGTGGGTGACTGGAGGCATCTAAACCAGGCTGACTTGGTAACACCTGCCAACCACAAAGGCCCTGTGAAGATCAGCGGGTGGCTCTGCAGCCTCCTGAAGATGAAACATGCAGTCCCTGGGAAGGATTTCTCATGTGGTCTAGCAGGAGCTAGATGTGGCTTTGAAATGGAAAAGCTCTATTACCAGTAGAGAGACTTCCTTCAATTTACATGCCATATGGAAACCTTTTAGGTGACTACGGAGGACTCCACAAGACCCAACCCAGTTCTATTCTTGGTAGTACTAATGACCAGGAATCAGCATGCCATAAAATAGCAGCGTTTGCAGTTTGAAACAATTTAAATCAAGGAATCTCCCAGCTGTCACGATAACTCAGAGCAATCCCAGCTTCCCTTTTCAGCTGGAATACACACTTTCCTGTGCCCCTAAAAAGAAAAAAAAATACTCTTAAAAGCTGCTGTCAACATCAAACCTAGCTTCATTAAGCCAGGACAACAGATTGCATGCAAATTAATGCTTTGACATATACATGAAACTTCTTACTTTCCATGGCTGAACCTTGCTAGAAGCCTAGTGTTTACTTTGTTATCAAAGATAACAAGTTAGTATTTTATTGATACTTGCTGTAGCAATGTAATGCTGATCTGAAAAAAGCCCACCTGGTAATGATTGCTTTGTTGCCAGACTACTCATTTCCTATAAAAACCAGTTTTATTCTAAGCAGCACAATGCCCTTTCAGACTTCCAACTCTGCCACCTTTGGGGTTTTCTGTAGAGTTTTTTTTAAGCTGGGACATCAGACAGCAGGCAGCAATGCATATAGTAACATCTGGGTTGGTCACACCAGTGCTGGTTGTCTCAATGTAAATACTTCCCTTCTCAGTTAAAAAACAGTTTACACCGACATTTCAACTGAAATGTGACAACCAAAAGTGGCTGATGCATTTCAACAGAAATGAGAAACCATTTAATATTGATACTGAAGTCCCCCAGATACTAGGCACAAACATGTAAGTATCAAAGGCAAGTGCATCTCCTGAAGGGGAATACAAGAATCCAATGATCTACAGCAAATTAAAAGATCTACCTCAGAAAGAGTTGGTATCTGAAAAAGCTTCTAAAGTTTCTAAAAATGTACTAAAGATACTGCACAAATGTTGAGGGGCTAATATGGTCCTCAAGGCAGAGGATTTTCTTATAAATGTTTATTAGAATGTCTTTTAGTGACCAACATTAATGTAAAAGACTGAGCTCTGGTTTATTTCATGTTTTACACTCCTAATGTTTTAAAAAAACCAAAAAGAGTAAAATTTTTATTTGCCAATTTTTATTTTTATTTTTAGCCTAAGTTTAAAAGTGAGCCTTTATGTTTCTGTATTAAATAAAAACCTGACTTGGATCACAATCTCTTTCATACATTAAAGATTCACCTCTTTGCTGTGCTAAACCTTCACATGTGATGGAAGAACTCACGAGGTTAAGATTGCACAAAAATCTAAACGATCAACAACTGTTACACTGTATTGCTTCAAAGCTACTTGGGTGTGGGTGGTGCTGAGGTTTCCTTCACCCCCATCCCATTCTTCTTTTTCCTCTCTGAACAGTCATTTCAGTAAAAGCTCTGACAGAACTATAAATCTTTCTTCTGCCTGCCCACACACCCCAAGTTAAAAGTTTACCTTTCCCCCTTTTTTCTCTCCATTTCCCCCTTTTTTAAATTTTTCAGCTTACAAAGAACAAACCTGTTTTCCAGCAAAACCAGAGAAGTACAGCTATGACCATGTGAGACCCCTTGAAATACTAAATGGAAATAATGGGAACAGCAAACAATCCAACAGACCTGCTTTAAGCAGTAGCAAAGGTTGACTCTCACATTTCAAGTGTTTCTCCTACTCACTGCTTTCTGTATTCTCTTAAGTGGCAAAACCAGCAGCAAAACAATTCTGCAAACAATGCCACAGTCCACTCGTGACTCTGGTCTTCAAAATTTGGCCGTTTCATTTTTGGAAGCATTAAAGCAAACATCTTAAGTCTTTCAAAAATTTGTTTAGACTTGTTATGAGATCAGAACTAGTAAGGAATTAAATGGTCCATAAAACCAAGACAGGGACAAATGTGTTTAAGTAAAAAAAAATCCTTTCGATTTCTGAACAAAATAAAAACATAATTTCCTAATTAATTCAGTATAGGTGAGCATTCCCACAATGCTGCATGAACATGGGAAGTACCACTTCTCTACAAGAAGGTTTTTGTTTCTACTGAGAAAGATGTGTGTCTTAGTTCCACGCCTGGTACCGAAGCACTTCCCTTCCCATGCCCCACTCCTTCCACAACCCCCTGCAGATGGCACAGGATGCGCTCAGTAAGTTTGGAGGAGAGGCAAGTTTAGAACTGGGACAACGTGTGTTCTGCAGAACTGGAATTGGAAGAAGTACACACAGATGTGTTTTCACTAAAATGTGGAGATCAGTCCGTCCTGCTACCTCTATCCTTCCCTGTCAAGTGCAAGGGAATGGAAAGTTGGCTTAAATATCTCCTCTGCTTGAAGGTTTCTTCATTTCCAAGTGATGCAAAAACCATTCTACTGCCTGATACGATCTTTCCCAGCATTAGGGAAATTTTCAAGGGTCCTCTCCACCAACAGCCCTCAGGGAGCAGAAGATGCCACAGGCATTCCTTACCAGGCAGCATAACTCCAAGAAGGAACGGCTGCCACTTGATAAGATCATATCATCTGTGCTCTGTTGCCATGAGACAGCTCTGTAACGCCTCCAGATCTGTCCTTACATACCCTGAGGACATATCATCACAGAAATAAATCTTTATTGATGTGGTATGCCAAGGAAATGGAACTGTGGGAACTCCACACACATATACTTGGGTTCACACCAATGCCTTTCGTAGACTGACAGTGCTCTTCTGTTTTGCTTTTGTAAGGCAGGCTCCAGCATGAAAAGCAGATCTGTGACTATGCAGATTTGCTGGCCCAAACACCATCTTTAGTTAAGGAGCTGTGGGAAGCCGGGTGTCACACTGTAGCTCCTCTGAGAACTGATAAAAATAAGAATTCATGCCAAGTTACCACATCTTAATGCAAGCAGAAAAAAGGATTAAGACTTAACAAACCGTTACAATATAATTGAAAAGTCTCATGGTATTTTGTGCATTTCCTATGAAAGCTCCAAGTACCTTCAGAAACTGCTTCCATGAGAAAAAAAAAAGCAAATTAAAAAAGGATAAAACATATCCTGGTTTAGGCTGTGTCAAACAAGACAAAAAACTTGTAATAAGGATTGCACACTGAAAGACATGAATACCAGAAGAAAAATAAAGTAGTTGCTTATGGCTTTGAAAACTTTTAACAGTTGTCCTCATTACATTGCAGGACCTGACTCATGGCAAAAAGCAATCAACAGATGACATTGCCAGCAATATTTTAATGTAGACTCACTGCTGCTTGGCTGGGCTGCTGCTTTTTATTCCTTTTGGGCCTTAATTTTGTGAAGTGTTCCAGTTTTCTCCCTTCTTCTGATGGCAGCTCTGAAATGAATCCAGAAGTTCGTTTGTCCGGCCTGCTGGAAGGAAATGGTGGGTCTTCTATATGGATAGGTACTTCTTCCAGTGCTTTATCTAGATCAAATTCCATTTCTAAGAGAAATCAAAACTTTCTAATTAGATTTACATGCTATTTAAAACAAAAGACAATGCCATTCTTCTCTTTTGTGGCAAATAATTATAAACACATCTAGAGAACTCAGCCACATGTTTGTCAGCAGACAGAGCACTGTGAACAAATATTTACTACCAAACACACTAGCAGAGTCACAAAACAAAGTAACCAGTGTGGGCCTTAAATGCAGTCCAGAGGGAGGGAAAGTCATCTGTGCTTTTCAGTTAAGATCTACCTAGAAGAATCTCAGGTAAGCAAAGAAGCAAAAAGGATTTAAGACATTCTCACTTACCGAAAGCTCTGGACACTGGCCGGAGCATTCTGCTGTGGATGCTTTTCCTTTTTGATTTAGGGGTCATCTATCAACATAACACAAATCAAAAATTACTTTAGCAGACAGAAGAAATGACAAAGAACACCTTTTCCTTTCTATCCAACAAATCAGTTTTTCAAGCCTATGTATCATTTCAAGATCTGCTTGGGTTTAACACCAGGAGGGAATGGGGTTTTCTCCTCCCCTTCTCAAACATTCAAAACTTTTTCTAAATTGACATTTTGTTCAGCTGACTTTGGAAAGAACCAGGGAGGTAGTTTATTCTTCCCATTAAAACTGTAGGCTGTACATAGGATGATTAATTGAATCGTCCAAGCATTAATTCATTTATCCCCAACTGTAAAAGAAAGAAAATATTAAAACCTCAGCCCTGCATTTGAGATCATAAGGCACAGAAAACTTAATTACTTTGTCCAGTACTGCACAGTTAATGACAATACCAGGGACAGTCTCCCCTCTATGTTCTGGCTTTTTTTTTTTTTTTTTTAAATGCAAAATACACTTCCTCCGTTCATTTGTTACTGACGTGCTACTAACGTTTGTTATCTCCATGCTACATGATTAAAATTCAGGTATTGATGTCTCTGGACACTGCCATACATGTAGCTCACGGAACTTCCCTAGGAAAATGCAGTCTTGGTGCACACAGCCCTTCTTCAAAAAGCAAAAATATTGTGTCAGTGTTAGCAATACCTCCAGCAAAAACATTACTTCTGTGGACTTTAGATAGACTGAGAATATGTGGAAAGTTACCTTGGCATACATTCAAGGCAGTCACTGAAAGTTATGTGCTATTATTCTTCTCATCTTCACATTCCCAGAAAAAAGGAGTATGTTGCCTTAAGAGCACAAATACCCAGACTTCAGACCCAAGTTTGTTATTTTTGGAAGAAATTTGCCCTTACTTTCTTGACTGCACTCTCTGGAAGTTTGCACGGCAAGAAAGACAGTTTTGCTACACCAAATGCACGCGTCACCACTTCTGAACCTCTTAACACAGCTCAGTATTGCAAAACTTCTAAACAGAAAGTTGACCTGCAAGTTTTCTAAAGAGTTAATTTAAAATGACAGCTTCTGCAAAGATGGGCGCCTTTTGTGGTAGAGTTGTACATGCTGGCTTTAGTGACACTCATATACTTCCATTTACTTGCTAGTCTTGAAGCCTAGTGGCTTCAAATCTGGAGTGTCAGTCAAGAAGCTGTCATGGCTCACAACTCATTACTGGGATTGTTAATCAAGTTTAGTAGTATCACTTTTATATGAGCCAGAAAAGACATAGTTGCCATTGACATTTCAGACAAATCATGAATTGTTTAAGGTAAACATTTGCTGGTTTTTATGAATCGAAAGTTCAGTGCACAGACTTACATGTACTGAATTCATATTCCCATCCAAAGTAGTCAGGAGGATTATTATGCCACTATTCACATGCTCAGCGTTATGACAGATTTTTGTAACAGGAGTTACTACCCATCTTCTCAAGACCAGAAAAGGACTTGCAGACTACAGAGCCAGCAGTGATAGCACTGCCTGGACAACAGAGTTCTGTTTTTATTGCCATGCACATCGCTAGGAAAGAAAGATACCTTCAGCTGCTGCAGATTTCCACTTCCACATTTGACAAGCATCAGTATATGATACAATACTTTCAAAACCAGCCAGGAAATAGCTTGCCACCTGAGCAGACCTACCCTGAAACTAATGAGCAGGCAAAGTGTTACTGCATCAAAAGGTCAGACATTACTTTCAGAGTTACCAATAAATTAAATGCAACGGATTCGATGGCAAGTGGTTGGAGAGGTGCTGAACTTTCTCAGTGAAAACTGCAGTGGATTGTGCAGTGCGTAGGCAGCAGGCAGCCTCTGAACTGCACACCTCCACAATTGCCAATCCATCACCCAAACCTGAAACAACCAAAGGCTTCCAGCACCTCACGTGAGGAAGAGTTGTAGCAGCTCAGCGTTTTGGGGGACAGCAATTAGGAGTCACTATCAATAGTCCCCCGATTTTATTTCCAGCCATAGCCCATTTCTCTTGTTAATGTACATTTGCGTGCATTTTGGTCTGCTTGCCACTCTTTTTGGTGGTGTGACTGGAAATTACATCTAGTAGGATAATGCAGCGACTCATGCGCTAAAGAAGATGAGAAAGGAGGACAGAAAACAAGGCTGATGGGAGACCTCCGATCTCTCAGTAACTTCACAGCCATGGCCAGTGTTCAGAGTGCTCCTGGATGGACACAGACAAACTGAGCTGCATTGGCCCAGGGCACCAACGCAAAACAGCATGGGGCAAGTTCTGAGGACCCTGTGCAGGTAAGTTAAATGCTCCAAGACATCCTGGACAGCCAAGAACAGAACGATTTCATCTTCCTTCCCAGACAAGAAAATGCCCCCAGATGACGCTGCAGAGCTTGTGCTGATGACCATAAGCCAGTCTCTGGATCACTGTTATAACTTACTGTCAGCTTGGCATGATCCATCAGCAGCTTGGTTGCTGGGGATAAAGGCAGAGGGACAGATATGCCTCCCATTTGCTTTAACAGCATGAATAACAGCTATACATACACTTTTATTTGAAAACCTTCTGTTTTCTAGCCTGTTTAGGAAGTGCACAGACGAAAGGCTTCTTGCCAAGTGAATTTTCTAGATCACACACAGAGCAAAATGGGTCAAAGCATTAATTTAAATAGGCCAGCGTGCTCTTTTTACAAAATAGTAAGACTTAATCTCAGCTTAGTATCTCAGCCACCATGCAGTATGCTACAGCAGCAGAACACATGTCATTACTAGAGGAGGTATGTGAACACCTAGGGCAAGACCTCTGCCTCTCACCAGCCTGAGCCCCATTTCCCACAGTACATGGAAGCAGTTAGGTCTGGCAGACACGCACCTTCTGCCTTCCCACCCACCACCTCTGGCCACACAAGCACAGTGCAGCCCTCCTGCCTTGTGTTTCACCTGTGGTCTTTACAGGGGAACAGCTGTTAGCATCAACCTCCCCTCCTTTACTTCTTCCACATCTTCCAGGGACCTGCCATTCTAGCAGACCACCTACTGAACTTCTTCCTTGCTTTGCCTACTTAACTGCATCTCTGGGTCTCGGTAGGCTCTCTTGGAAGTCTGTGTGCACCCATGCCACTGAGATCTCTGCAGATGGCTCCATGAAGGCACCCCTCTGCCCTCTGCAGTAGATGGGAGCCAGCAAATCCCCACCACACCCCCAAATAAGGGCTTATTTAGAGTTAGACCCCCTCACGTGCCCAAGCTAACTTTAAACTCCCAGGATCTCTTCCCACGATCACTTTTCCAGATTCTTCCCTTCCGACTCCCTTCCTCGCAAAACTAGCTGAGCCTCCTGACTTTTCTTAAGTTATATGACCAACTGCAGAAGTATACTAGTATCTTAGGAATTAAACCCAACAACTAAAATCACTTTGAGTGCTAGAAAACAATGTGCTTTTAGCAACAGTCTCAGATATTCTACATTCCTTCATTATACAGATAATTGAAATTACTCTTAGTGCTCAGGGATAAGCTGATTTCTGTGGTTTTCTCGACTTCGTCCAAAGTAATTTATATTCAATCCTATTACATACAGGACGCTCTGTGACCCTCCTGTCACTTCCCTTTCAAAGGATTTCAAACAAACTAATGAACACCTTGCCCCTCCATCCTGAAATTCAGCTCCCCAACCAGTCTCCCTTAAACCTTCCTTCCTGCAAAACAACTTACGGGTTTTCAGCTTTGAGAACGCATTAAGGGCGACAGCACTAAAGGTGACAGCCGCAATCAAACCCCCAAGTTAATTCAACTAGACAAAGAAAACAACTGACCAAACTGAGATAACTCCTGACATCTCTTCCACCTAGTGGCAAGAAAGCCCTAGTTTATGTCCATTTTTAAGCCATCCTCTCATTAAGCTGGATGATGCTTGAATACAAAACCCTATCAATAGATTGTCTTTCTGAGCAGTAACATTTGTGCTTATACCTCCGACATCAGCACTCTGCTTTGGTTTGGTCTTAAAGCCAAGGAATGCTTTAAATTCAGATGCTATGCTAGCTGAACCTTTTTGTAAAATCCAATCTCATCCCTGAGCTGCTGCCTATTTCATTTGTAGGTGCAGATGGATGGCACTACAGTCTCCCAGGAGACTCACAAGGCAGTACAGAGGCAAATGGAGCACAAAAACGTAAACAAGTAGGCCAGAAACAGCAGAACTAAAAAAATACTTACACTTGTACAGCAGAGAGTCTCCATGCAGCAAAAAAGAAAGAAAAAAGAATATGAATGGGGAAGACAAAGCAATAGCAGTTCTCAGGAAAGGAGGCAAAACCAGAAGTCACCAAAATAAAGAAAACTAAAGCCAAAACACTTAGAAGTCTTAGCAGGAAAGGTGACATGCAAGAATGAGATAAAAATCCCCTGCATTTGGAGGTGCTATATACTTTGTACTTCCAGAGAATAACCAGAGAAGGATGTGATCTCTCTTGTTTTATCTATATTGGGACAAATTCAGGTTTTCAGATGTTTGTTTCCAATATATGGTACTCGTCAATGGTGCCAACCTGCCACCTGCTGTCCCAGGGTACTGTGCGTTTTTCATTTTGTTGGCATCACTAGTAAGAAAAAACTGTAATGCTGTTATTTCCTAGTCTGAAGGAAGCTTCTGAATTAAAAATTGACAGCTTGTTGTAGAAAGCATGAGAGCAAGCAAAACAAATTAAAAAAAAGCTTCTCTTGAAAGAATGAAAAGGGATGCAAGTCTGTTCCCCTGAGGTTTAAATAAACCTAATCCAAAGCAATGGTATTTCTCCTTCACATAAGGAGGTTTAGAGGTGCAGACTTTCAGGCGCTTTTGGCACACTAGAAGAATGCTGTTCCGTTAATAAAGCATAACCTTTCCCCTCCCCTTCAAAAAATGGAAAGAAAAAAAGGAAGCAGCACAGCCACCATATGAAATGAAGCAACGCCATATCCCATCACAAGAGATCTCCTGCGTGGCACATGACCAGTCACACTTCTCAATTTAGAGTAAGAAAAAACAATTATTACAAGTGTGGTTTTGTCTTCAAGTTGAATGGGAACCGCTGCTATAACAAAACTGCACGTATTAGCAGTGTTTGTGGCAGGAGTCAATAGTCATGGTCTGGATTAAACTTCTCAGCCAGAAAGTGCTGCATTTTTAAGTGGATATTGCACTGTTTTTTAATTATAAGCAGTGAAAACAGTCTGCGTATGACATGAAGTGCATCATTTAACTGTTGAAGGGACATTAAGGTCAGTTTTTCCAATGCTTTGGCATTTTCAACAATAATGATCCAGTTATCATGGTTCATACTTCTAATTTTAACTGTAGCTGAAAGTTTTAAGGATACCATGGGCTATCCTTGAATACCAAGAACAGTGTTCTTGCACACAGTTCCACTCCTTGATTTTCCTACTCTCCTCGAGATGTTGCTCATTTGTTGGTGGTTTTTTCTCTTTAATTTTAATTTTCTTTTACCTTCAGAAACTTTGGCTTTATTCAGGAGTTCTCAGCTAACAGCAATTCAGGCAAACCTCCTCATCACACTCATTTTTGTATGCTATCCACAGACACATACACTTTTACTCCATTCCCCTGCCTGAAACCATGTTCTCTCTTGTCTGTCTTCTATACTGCTGTTCACTAGGGCTGCTCTGAGATTGCTGGAGAGACTGCATAAGCCATTGAGAAACACCTCAAACACAGAAACCATCTTAAAAACAAATCTCCAGCACACTTCAGAAATCAATCTGCAACATGGTTTCTCTTTCAGACAGCATTCATGGTGGTACTCCAGCACGTTCTGTGTATTTGATGCATAGGCAGATAAGTTATTTATATTATGCAAGCAGCTGGAAACATGATTAGGACCAAAGGGCAACGCAATACATACACAGCAGGGAGTGATCCCAGGGTTTGGGGAAGTTTACACTCCACAGCCCTGATCCAGCAAGGGCTTATGGCAACTCCTACCTTCCACACTTCAGTGATCTCACCTAAGTAAGTGTGACTACTGAGCAGCTTAAAAGTTAAAAGGTGCTAAATAGCTTGTGGGTGGGGAGTGAGGAGGGAGGCACACATCAGGCAACAGGTTAGACAAGGAAGCACATTAAGCAAAACAAAGACCAAGGGACTTGCCTGAAGTCCCCAAGGAGTCTGGCTGCTCTACAGGGAATCCAATGCCAGCCTTCAGACTCCTGAAGTACTATGGACCATGAGTCCACACAACCCTTCCCCTTTGTTTGCTCTCTGCACAACTGCAAACTAAAGCGGTTTGTCTCCCAGTGTACATGGGCCGTGGCTAAAGGCAAATGCTAATCCACAACCAAAACCTCAACCAAATTCAACCCAAACACAACCAGAAACTGGATTGGGGAATCATAACAATGGGCCAACAATGTATCAGAAAAAATATTTTCAGGGATTCTTCCAGAACGTTTTAAAACAGCACGAAGTTGTTTCAGCTATATGTATTTTGTGGGGTATGCCTTTATAGGAAAGAGGCATAGGAAAGAAAACAAGGCATTTTATCACAAGTCTTGCTGTTTTCTTTTGCTGTAAGGAATCCTGACCTGTAAATCTCCCATGACACCATTTCAGTCCACCAACATTTCCTACACTTCTTCTCATCTCCCAACTATCTCTGACAGAGATGTCACACATCTCATTAAAAAAAAAATAATTAAAAAATCTTCAGGTATTTTTTATAAAGCAGTCGATTGACCAGCTTTGCCTTTTGCATGTGAATCTTTGGACACACAGGTGTCTCACCATCTGTACAGAGAGCTTTAGAAACCAGAAAGCTTCTACTGCTTACTTTAATCAGTGAAGATTTCATAATATGTTTTCTAGGGTAAAACCATCAGCATGGCTTGCAGAAATTTAGCTACATACTTCCCACTAGCAGTGATGGTGACCTGAATCACCATCCTTAGAATCTCCCTCTTGAGTGCTATTGTCCTTGGAAAGTTAAAGGCAATGCTAAAATCCATGACAGCTAATGGAGTTATTTTACAGGAGATAGGAGAGCAAAGCCACTAACACACCGTTTAGAAACCAAGGCCAAGCTGCAATAGGCTGCTGTTTGTTGATACAGTTGCCCCAAATGTAGCAGCTATGCATTTTTATGCCAGCAGAGGATCTAGACCTGACCTTGTATGTCAGAGTTCTGTCCTCTATATGGAAATACTATATATAAATATTGTACATAAATATGACATGCAAATAATCCATACCTGAATTTAAGGAGTATGTTTGCTTATTTCCTTCCCTTCCTCTAGATCTGAATTTCTAGAGAACAGGCTGTGGTTTGTGGTTCAGAAATAATTCAATTAGTCTCATCTAAACCAGCCTGACCTTTAAAATTACTTTGTGCGGCTATCCTATCTGAAAGAAAAGGAGTAGCACTGCAGAAAGGTAAGCTCAATAGATTTGCCCTTGAGCTCGTTTCATTTTACTAGCCAAGAAACCTTTGCTTTTCTGCTTGCTGAGATGTGGTGCCAAGATGTGGCTCATGTACTCTGAAATAATCAGAGTATTTCAATATACTCTTTTAATTAATAATTCTGCACTTGCATCTTTCAAGTCACATAGAATTCCTGTTAATAAATATGCCTGCATATAAATACCCAAAGCTTTTATTACGAAGACTAAAAAACCAGATATATGAATTAAACCAAGTAGTTCCTTAAACTATTAAACTGAATTTTTATTTCATGTTCTGAATGAGTATCTTGCAAGGAACTCTGTCTGCAACTGTCACCTGCAAAACAAAAAGCAATTATGCGTATCATCAGTTCTGTTTTCTACTTACTCATGAAGAGGACAGCAGCATCTTCTACAGCAGCTGAGCTTTAAGATGAACAAAGAGGATGGTTCCAACTAATTTATTTTAGTTAAAAACTAAGTGTAGAATGGAGACCTGCTGCAGGTCAGATGGCACAAAATATCTCTTTAAGCCACCACAACCAGTTTGCTTGTGTTTTTGTTACTTTCAGCTGGAAAACACTGATGTAAAAGTTACTTCGTTCGTGACCTGAACTTCCATACAGTAAGAAGAAAAAATCTCTTGAACTCAGAAAATATGGAGTAGTGGACAGCCATTTATGATAATCTTAGGCCATTCCTTACAGATTACTAGAGTATGTATCAGACACCCTGGGCAATAACATCATTAAAGCAAATCTGAGGCAAGGTCCTCCTGAACAGAAATGTTTAAAGTCAGGTGGGACAGAGCTCTGGGCAGCCAAATCTAGGGAAAGATGTCCCTGCTCACGGTGTGGACTTGATGATCTTTAAAGTTCCATTCCAACAAAACCCATCTATGATTTTATGAATGGGAACTGTTGTATCTGCCTACCCTACAGCTTCCCAGGACTGAGAACCAAAACAACTTCTGAACAACAACAATCTGGATAAGGGGACTGAGCACACCCTCAGTACGTTTGCAGGCGACACCAAGCTGGAGGGGAGCATTGACCTGGAGGGCAGGAGGCTCTGCAGAGGGGTCTGGACAGGCTGGACCGATGGGCCAAGGCCGGTTGTGTGAGGTTCAACAAGGAGAAGTGCCGGGTCCTGCACTTGGGTCACAACAACCCCACACAGTGCTATGGGCTTGGGAAAGGACCTGGGGGTGGGGGTGGACAGCCAGATGAACATGAGCCAGCAGTGTGCCCAGGGGGGCAAGAAGGCCAATAGCATCCTGGCTTGTATCCCCCCCAGTGTGGCCAGCAGGACAAGGGAAGTGATTGTCCTCCTGTACTGGGCACTGGTGAGGCCCCACCTCAAATCCCGCGTTCAGTTCTGGGCCCCTCACTGCAGGAGGGACATGGAGGTGCCGGAGCGTGTCCAGAGAAGGGCAGCGAAGCTGGTGAAGGGTCTGGAGCACAAGTCTCATGAGGAGCAGCTGGGGGAACTGGGGTCGCTTAGTTTGGAGGAGACTCAGGGGAGACCTTATTGCTCTCTACAACTACCTGAAAGGAGGGTGTAGGCAGGTGGGGGTTCAGTCTCTTCTCCCAGTAACAAGCGACAGGACAAGAGGAAATGGTCTCAAGTTGCACCAGGGAAGGATTAGATTGGATATTAGGAAAAAATTCTTCCCTGAAAGGGTGGTCAAGCATTAGAACAAGCTTCTGGGGGAGGTGGTGGAATCACCATCCCTAAAAGTGTTTAAAAAACCCACATAGATGTAGGCTGAAGGACATGGATTAGTGATGGACTTGGCAGTCCTGGGTTAATAGTTGCACTTGGTGATCTCAAAGGTCTTTTCCAACCTAAATGATTCTGACTCTGTTCTATGATTCTGCATCTCTCCCTCCTTCTGACAACCTGAAGTGAACAGCTACCAAAAAGATAAATAGTCATCCAGGCAAAAAATGCCAGTCATCTTTGCACCGTCATTAGACCCTTTGGGGGCAGACAATGCATTGCTTGCACTGAAGCAGTGACATTTGAAAGGAGAAATGCTACAGGGAGACTCATGACAGTGAACTAGATACAGTTTACCCTGGATGTGGAAGTGGACTAGTAGCCTCTCTGCTCAGACTTATGGTGGGAGGTTTTATCCTTGAAAACCCAGGCATACTTGAGCTGCTGCTCTTTTCTTGTTATGTTTTTTTTCTGCACATCTTTCAAGTATGCACAGTAAATCTTTATATCCTTCAGACACTTTGAGACATGCTTTGTGAATTTAAACATTAAACCCCACCCCATCCCCCCACCTTCTGAATTTTAAGTCCTGTCAGGAACCACTATATCAAGATATTGCTCATTAAAAACAGGAGATATCTTGATAGGCAACTCACAAATATTCTAAGAGTCTGTATGGTAAACAGAAATACTTGTATATTTGAGTTTCTTCTCTAAAACAAACTGATAGAAAAGGTCAATCATAATTACCCAAGAAAGAATGGCAAAACTCAAAGGCTGGTCTCTGGGATGCCAGCACTTAAGTATGATACAGGATTTAATGTTGCTTGGTCAGATGGCCATGGCAGCACATGAGCCTGGGAAGGACAGAAAAAACATGAAAGAAGAGGAAGATGCCTGCACTGCAAAGCAGGACTGTTCACCTACAAGCATGGAATTAAGTACTGACTGGCAACAAGGCACTGGATTATGCAATTCTCAGAGAGTACGAAAATAAACTTCCCCTGGAGTATCTAAATACTGTGGTATTGGAAATGACCCATAGCTAAAACATACAAGATAAAGAGAGGTTCCGATCAGCTTGGAATGAAACTACCCTGACTTTTCCATCACTTTGTCTTTCTATCCTGCTCATTCCTAAAAAACTAAAAAGTTTTCTTTAAGATCTGCTTATGAAGGTTTTTTTCACCAGTTTAAGTGTTTTTGGTTTCAGATCATATTCCAATCCTGTCACTACTGACCTCAAAAATTCACAGTAATTTGATCTTTACTCACATGAAGTAAGACCTGACTGCAGAGATACACCCATGACTTTGCAATGGGGCTTTAGCTGACCTGAATAATATCAGAAGAAAAAAAAAAAAATCTATTCACCTCTAAGTTCTCCAGTCAGAGAAGGATGTTTTAAGAGGAAGCCTGGTAAATTTATGAATAGGATTGTGTGATGCAGTTGTCAGTGATAGTAGTACGAATGAGATCTTATTACTCAGAAGCTGTTTTCTAGCCTTTTGGCACTATGTACACTTGATTTGAGTTAGTTATTTTAAAGTTCTGACTTCAGTAACCCAGCTCATTGTAACCTTAACAATATATAACAAAATCTAATGGTACTCTATAACTCCCTGCCCTAACTCAGACTTCCTCTCCCTTCTTCCATTGGGCAACTATTCTTTACCCCTGCAATATGAGGTATCAATTTTGAAGAGCAAAATATCACAAGCCTCCTGTTCCTCTGGATGAAGTGAGAACCACGAAGCACTCTTAGCGAGCCAGACTCGTGCATGTGCTATTTTCAGTAGGCTCTCTAGATATCAAAGTAAACACGATTCCCCACACGACACAGATAGGTAACTTGTGCCAAGTTATTTATTTGAGATGCTGGAAGAACCAAAAAGCAGTAGAAAGGACCATGCAACCTATACAGAAAACTCCTCAACCACTTGAGGAGGTCAACTTGCCAGCTACTAATTGAATCAAGAAGCATTATGGCTGCAGAGAGTTGTGTGCTTCAGAAACAGCAGTATTAGAGGCTATTGTCATGTTGTTTGCTGTTGTCCCTCTGCCAAAGGTTACGGAGTCTAGATTTTGGCAAGAACTCCTCCAAAGGAGCTCTTGCTAATCTGCCGTGGGAAATAATGAGCAGGTTCTTACAAACAGAGGCTGTGGAAAGATGAATTCTGTATCTATTTGTGCTGAACACCAACCAACTCCACAGCTCTGCTGTCAAAAGGGATCACACAAGTGCCCCCTGATCGAGGCCATGCAAAGGGGCTTTCTCCTCATAAGCTGTTAACTTCACCTGAGGTAGGCGAGTGCTCGGGTGATCCTTGCTGCTGGCCGTATGGGTGAGTGAGTGCTGGCTGGCAGGATGAGCAAACCCAGGTAGGGACAGTCACCTCTCTCTCCAAGTGGTGGACAGGTGTCCACCAGCAGACTACAGCTTGCAACAGCGAGCTAGTGCCTGCCAAGGTGACTGCCTGCAGCCTAGGCATGCACATTCCTGCTAACAGAGCAGCAAATGGTGGGACCGAGAAGCTGGGCCTGGCACTACCTATAGACTGCAGAGCTGCACTTTCAAGACCTTTCCTTTCTGTCACAGACTAACCTCTTAGTAGTAAACTTCCTCCAAAAAACCAATCTAGGGAAGCTAAACTCTCGAGACCAGGGTTTCAATGAATGCTTTGTTACAGAACTGTCTTTTCAATGTGGCTTTTTCATAATGTGATATAAAATGATGGAAACTCGTAAGACAACTACTGCCACAAAGGATGTAATTACCATCCTGGTTTCAGCTGGATTAATTTTCTTCCTAGTAGCTGGCACAGTGCTGTGTTTTGGATTTAGGATGAGAATAACATTGATCACACACTGATGGTTTAGTTGGTGATGAGCAGTCAAGGACCCTTGAAGCTTCTCATACTGCCCTGCCAGCGAGGAGGCTGGGGGTACACAAGAAGCTGGGAGGGGACACAGCCAGGACAGCTGACAAACTGGCCAAAGGGATATTCCCGTACCACATGACATCATGATGAACAATAAAACTGGGAGGACTTAAACTGCAAGGGTCCTACTGCTCAGGGACTGGCTGGGGATTGGGTCAGCAGGTGGTGGGCAACCGTATTGTGCATCACTTTTTATATTTTTTTAATCAGTATTATTATTTTCCTTTCCTTTTCTGTCCTTTTAAACTGTCTTTCTCTCAACACATGAGTTTTACCTTTTTTCTGATTCTCTTCCCCATCTCACTGGAGGGGAGTGAGTGAGCAGCCGTGCGGTATTTAGCTGCCTGCTGCGTCAACGCACACCTACACATCCTCCCCTCCACCCCCAATACAAATCTGAGTCTATTAAGGCAAAACAAAGCACCAATATTATGGCAAGACAAGCTCCTGATACAGAAGTGCCACTGTAGAGAGCTTTATGGCAAGTGCTGGAGGCCGTGATGCCTGTGAAGGACCTTGAAGGCTAAAGAAGAAAGAAAGTAAGATAAGGTTGGCTGAACACCTGGAAGATAAACGGGATATGAAGCCAGGCCGGAGCGGATGCACGATGCAACGTCTCAGCAGCTGGCTGAGAACATGAAACTCACAGAGATAAGAAAGAAGAGAGAAAAAAAATGCAAGAAGTTCAGTGTGTTTGTAGCTTAGTAATTAACCAATTATATGTAGCCAAAAAGTGTGTGAACAGTATTGATTAACCAATGATATTTTAGTATGTTGCACGTGAACAGTGAACGAGGATATATAAGTGTGGGTTTTGGACTAATAAAGGGTCTTCTGGTCAGATTCAGGAGTCCGTGTCTCAGTCTCCTCATGCCACCACGCAAACAGAATACCCAGCAGCTGCACTTCACAAATCTTGTTTTAATCTAAGCAGAAAAGCCTCCAGTTTTGCACTACTTTTTTTTCTTAACCAAGCATGTAGTGCTGTTACTAGAAGCAGTTTATCACATTCATTTACTTCATGTTGTGCCAATAACATACCCTAGATTATGAGAAACAGCTTTGAACTCTGATTAAGAAACCTCAGCTGGTTTAAAAAAACCCATACTATACATCAATTATCCATCACCTCCTTGCATTCAGAGACCAGGAAAAATACATTGAAAGCCAGGTTTCTTTTAATGTGTTTCAGCTGGGAGCATGTAATCCCTCATGAGCCTGAACAAGTCTGTAGTCTATACATGTAACAGGCACTGAATAAACATGAATAAGGACCTCTAAGGGCAGTGAGGATGCTGCAAAACTGTATGTATCAAGGAACCCAGGAAAAGAAAGGTAACAAATATTCACAATTAAAATTAATGTAATCATAATGATAATGGTGAGGCTAACGTATAAAACGCAGGACTTGCAAATAAACAAGATATTCACAGGTTCTGCAAAACTATCATGCCAGCTCCCTTTGTCTCTTAGTTTCTCAGCCGTAGCACTGCATGATGGCACTGTGCTGTGCCCCTCCTGGTGATGTTTTCATAAACCGTCCTAGTTCAGGGTGAGTCAGAAGTTTTACTGGACTCCCACTGAAGTAGATATGCTCACATGCCTGTGATGGAGCCTTTTCAGAAGCCAAGAATACTCTCGCATACCATAATGCCAATTCCTAGCTTCCCACAGTGCTGTATTTACTACACATCAAAAGCCCATTTCTGCTAATGCATACAGGAGAGAAACTCAAGTGTCACAATCAATTTAATCCGGCATTCATCCAGGCTGCTGCCTTTGCCCTCATCCCTGCCTGCTTGTTCCTGCTGCTTAGGATTTGTTTTGTGAACTCAGAGGACTAGTCAGTCTGGAAACTAACCTGGGAAATAAGTCTTCCATAAAAAGCTTAATTTTCAGCTGAATCAATTCTCACACCCAGTTTGCAGTGAGGCTGTGTGAACAGTAAAAGCGTGAGGGTGCAGGGAGGAGAGCGAGCTGTGTGCAGGGGAAAGTGGAAATGCTCTTCTTTGCAAGAACAATGATTTTTGCTAGATTAAGCCAGTCATAGAGCTAGAGCTTTATTTATAGCACAGGAGAACATACGGAGTCCAGCAAGAACTGGGGTTTTATTGCACTAGATATTCAATCTTTCATCCAAAATGCCGGCTATCTATGCCTGAGACAATTCTGCCACAGTCAAATAGAGAGGAACAAGAATCAGATGCTGTAGTACGTCAGGGCACACCAGAGAATTCCTCCTTGAATTTTTCTTCCTACAGTATCAGTGCACATGTACGTGAGCCTGTACCATTACTTTCTCCTTCCTCCAGTGAAAGGAACTAAAGGGATTTCTGTTGTTTTAATTCTAATTTATTTTGGATGAGGGGCTAGGGAGAGAAAAGCTTTCAGGTGGTGCTTTATGAGTTTTCTTTTTTTAAAAAATAAATTTAATTCTCATGCAGTGAGTGCAATTACTCCCTTTTCTCTGAAGACACTGAGGGTCCATACACTCCTAGTCTTTTGGCACTCAAGTTCCTAAGTCTTCACCTAGATCCTGGACTAATCTGCTAAAGCTTTGACAATGGCTAGTTAGTACATTCCGATATATATATATCATATATAAAAAAAACATATACCACCAATCTACAAGTCTTCTGCTATTCCTGCAGATTTTCTTCTCTACTGTACAATAGCTGAAATCTATTGTTCAATAATGACTAAAACATTCATACATTGCTCATGGGTTTATTATTTATTTAAAAAAAAAAACAACTTTCCTCCGTTAAGTCACAGAAACATCTCTATGGTTAAAATTAGAAATAGATGAGAAATGACTAAGATTCAGTATTCAACACAGGCAGTCCTTTTCTATTAGCTACAAGCATTTTTGCAAACACATAATTTACCATCTAAGCATTTCAATCTTACACTGAAATGCTTTGAAGAAGATTTATAAGCAGACATGTGTATTACAACCTATAATTTCTTTACGTTTCAAACAGTTCCGTACCATACCTCTTCATAACGCAAACAAACTCTGCTTTGCTCTACAAACATACTTATCCTGGCTGCATGCTTGTTACTATCTACAGTAATAAAATTATATTGCTGAAATGGATAGTTTAAAGATTATGAGTACATGGATTTCTAATAAAAAAAGCTATTTCTCTCAAAACTTTTCTTTAAATAGTGGCTCAACTATGGTGATCTTTTAGTATTCTGGAAGCCAAACTAACATTCAAATAGCTAAATAAAAAGCTTTGGAATGTAACTATTAAAGACAACGTAACAAAGATGCTCCATTACCTTTTGGTGGGGAATTGAGCACTATCTAGTATCTCTTATTTCTGCAAAAAACTAATGGCTATGAACAAATAAAGTACAATTAGAAGCGTTATGCAAAATTAAATCAGTTAGTATTCAACCTATACTATCATACATAACAAGATACATTATATTCAATCTCAGTAAAAAATTATGCTTTAAAGTTAGTTTTAAAATGCATGCATTAGTTTAAAATGTGTCAAACTTGTCATATATGTACAGAAAAATTTAGAAAAACTGTACTATTTTATGACATTAATTCATGACTGATTCTAAGCTTTAAAAAGCAGGCCAAAATTTTTCCTTTAATCTGGGAACAGTAAGTAATTTTCTGTATAAAGGCTCTTATTTCCATCTTATTTGCACGCAACTTTTACCTAACGACATTACCATCAACGTAGCTCTAATTAAAGGTAAACAACTAAGACAACTGTAGTTTAGGGAAGCATATCAATTTACTGTGCTACAGCTCAGGCAGATCAGAAGCTTTTGGGTCCATAATCACGTCCTATGCTGGACCAAATGCTCCCAGTGTTTGTCAGAACTTATTTAACAGACCAGCAAATCCTCGTATGACTGACAAATCTTTCATGTTATGGGCTCTCAGGCCACTGTTAAAAGCTGGGTGAGAATCATATCCTAAGTTTAAGCTAATAAGATTTCACTGCACAGTTTGGTCCTAATTCCTACAACAAAAAAATACTGGACATAACATTTAAAAGTCTGTTTTTCAGCAGTCCATTTCATGGGCCCATTTGTGATATTTCATTCTGTCTTGTCCGCGTTGTTCATATATATCAAACTTCAAAGCGGATGGATGGCAGCTCCCTACCCTGGCAGGGAAACCCTCCCAGCCACGGCCACCCTGCACCTTGCTTGAGCCTAGGTAGGCAGGCTGGGAGACAGACCAGTGCCTCTTTGTTTGCTCCACCATCAGCACTGCGGGGTTCCAGATCCCTACCATGCCAGTCCAAGTTTTGTAAATAAACCCTCCTGTCTTCCCCTTTCAGTCCACACACAAGAACAGATCGCTCATAGCCATTTTATAACAAATACATCTACCTCGCTCATAGTCATTCACCTAGCTTCAGTGCTATATAACTATCTGTAATCAGAGAGTCAAAACTGAACCTGGATCCAGTTTTTCCCCACATTGTTCAAATCACCTTCAAGGGAGGCTTGTGAATAACACCACCACGCCATGGTGTACATTGCCTCAGCCAGAATACTTATCCTTGATAGGCTTGCCAAAGAAAACAAGAACGAAGAGAGCAGGCTTGCTGAGGATAAGGGGTTTGCAAAATTAATCCAGTTTTGCAAATGATAAAAAACAGCTTCTGGAAAATGGTGGTCCAAGCTCAGTGCTTCTCCTCTAAGACCAAAATCTCTTCTTCCCCAGACATCTTGACAACTAACTGAAGCAAACTGATAGACAGGGCTTTGAATAGGCAAGTTTTTCCTGGCATCCCAGCCACATGATCACCCTCAGCACATCCATATTCTTTTGGAAACAGGAGATTAGGCTCCCAAACATGCACAACACCAAGCTGCAACTCAATGTTTCAGTTTTGAGATTTGCAGAATACACAGCCAGGTACATCATCTATTCACAAGGCTAAGATCTGTTTTATCATCACACTTTGTAATGCTTAGGGATTTCCAATGGCCAAATAAGACAGTGTTCTGGACTAATGTCATTTTGGAAGTGGGATCTAAAAAGCTATTTCTCATTTTAGATTAAAAATAATCAAAGGAAATTAGGTTCATAATTATAGTTCATAAAACCATATGCTTCTCTTTCTAGTAAAACCTTTCAGCAACTTATCTGTTTTCTGCACTGACCAGCTTACAAAACGTTCAATAACGTCCCTTTCAGAAGGTTCCTCATTTTCATGCAAATACCTATACAACACTTCAAAGCTGCCACAAATCAGGTTAATTTTTCCACGACAGTATCTGAAACATGGGTTTTCTTGGCTATTTTCCCATAGCTAAAATACATCACTTGGAAAATGCTCTCTTTTAAGTTACTAACTCCACCCAGAAGATGCAAGAAATCCATAAGATGCTTTTACTTGCAAAAAACTCAGTGAGAACACTAGCTCAGTAAAAATCCCTGTATTATTCAGCCTCTTAGGGCTATCTATCTATAAATTTTACAACAGCAACCAATATCACTTGCACCCAGGATGCAAAAAGCTGCTCTTAAAAATGGATTATAGCTTTTAATAAATGGATTCTTTAGCTCTGACTAAAATTACTGCCTTGTATCTATTTGATGCTTCGTTCTCTTCAGAAATTAGATATTGATGAGAATCTGGGTCACAAAAGGTATTTGAATTTCTGTGCAATATGAGGGTGAATGAAGAGAGACACAAACAGTTCTGAAGTACAGTTAGCATCCAACACATCTTTTAAGGAGAGTAAGCATCATCACACTTCATTATTTTAGTATGACCAAAATGAAAGATAACAGCACAGTGATATGATCCTTTCATATAACCATGGTGATATGAGATGAAGACAGGAGATATTTTTAAATTTTCCAGTATTATTATTCTTAAGAGGCTGCAAGAATAAATTTAAAGGGGGAGGGTGCAGTGTCAAAATGAGCACTTAGCTTGTTTTTCTATATATGATGCCAGCACACAAAAACTAACTTGCAGGTACAGGGTTCAGATGCCACATACTTTACTGGGATGTCTCTCTACTGTAAGATTTAGGGCTCAAAATGATTAGTGAATGTTGGCTGCGGAAGGCTTCTAGAACTTCATAGTACCAGTGATGAGCCAGATGATGCCATCAACACCACATGCCTCACAGGGATTTGTGATGTTCAGATAATTCAGATAAATATTGCATCAAACCAAATCCTGGTGAAGGAGATTTGGAAGCCAGAGAGAACTATTTTAAGCTCTTATTTCCAGTGAAGGTATGTTTTTGTTTTATAGCTAAGTGAGACCAACAGATAGCTGCTGCAGAAAGGAGCAACCCTGCTGTCCCTTCTCTTGACTGTACTTGTCTGACTCTGCAGTAAGTCTGTTCAGGGAGCTGAATCAACAAAACTTCTACAAAACGATGCAATCATTTTTTCTGCCAGTTTAGTTTCCTGTGAAAGCACACTGCCAAAGAGCCAAGCAGGAGGGCAGAGGAGAAAGCCCATCCCTTGCATCAGTGACCACCTATTAGACCGACTAATTTGTGATACAGAAGCACTCCCCAAATTCCTGTCCACAGTAGAGTTCCTAAATGGACTGAGCTGGGCAGAGGGGGATCTGGGGTTGAAAACAGCAACATATTTATTCGTAATTCTGTGGATTTACATCTTGTAAAGAATCATGACATGGCACAGAGCCATCTTTTATTATAAAAAGTCACACACAGAATTTTACAAGGCACTACAATGATTTGTGTTCAGCATTTTTACCCAAACTCATACTCCTACGTTTGAAGCTTGCCCTCTAGGATCACCTGCAGCCCAGTTCAAGGTTTTAAGACTTCCTCCATACATTCAAAATCTGATTTAAAAAAAAAATAAATAAACCAACTTCTGTCCATGGTCAGTAATGTCGCTTCCAGGCAGAAGCATTTTTTTGTCATGGCTCAGAGGAATCCATGTCAAGTAGAATGAAGACAAAGGCAGAAAGCGGCATGTTGTCAAAGGACAGTATGGTCTAATTTATTACTACAACTGAGCCTCTGTGCAACTGTGGCCAGTGGAAGAGACGTTTATTGTATTAGCTTGATTGTAGCAATGTATGCAGGGGAAAGGCTCTTGAAGAGGTACCAGGAAAGGAGAAGAAAAGAACAGGAAAAAGCTTTTCCTTTGCTGAACAGCAATATGCAACTCAGATAAAATGTTGACAAGTTAGGATTTATTTCTCCTAGAAGCCAATTCCTAATCAGTTTCCTGATACCATGAAATTGCCAAATGACATTTTGAAAAACATTTTTCTTCCAGTTATTTGCATGCTTAACTAAATGGGCTGAGGAATGTGTCTTACCATACAAGTATCCAGGTCCTCCAAACGTTCTATCTCTGTCAACTCCTCAACTGTGATGACAGAGCGTTTAGCTGGTTTTTCTTCAGCTAACTCAATTTCCAGCGATTCCTGCTGTGGAAGCGGTTTGCCACGTCTAGTCAAATGGTCAGCCTGGAGTCAAGGATAAAGACAGGAATACATCAATCAAACTGCTAAAAAAAGGCAAACCAAACCCAACCAGAAAGCTTACGGAACTGAAGTGATCACTGATCCTAGATGACCAATTACAAAAGCAAAGCTCAGTTGTGTGTGTTAATCTTCACACAGGGTTTGTTTTCGTTTGGGTTTCCCCATCCCCACCCTCTTTTTTTTGATGGAAAACCCCTTCCATCACACATTCTAAGAAAGAAGGGAGAAAGTCTAACATGAAAAAAGAAAAGGTAAAAGGTCACATAAAAAGCCATGCTACTTTTTAGTTATAACAGTATTATGGAGGTTCCTCAGCATTTGTCCTGTCTTTATCATAAAGAAAATAAAGAGGTGGAAGAGAGGCTTTGTCCAGAACCCTTTTTTTTAAAAAAAAAAAAATAAAACGAACAAGGACAAATACAATTTCTGTGAACGACTATCATAATAATTACATAACCAAAATGTTATCGCTCGCTGTTCAAAACACAGGACAACTTTTTTAAATACCTCAATTCTGTTTCTCTGAAGAAATAGGTAGGGGTTATCATAACTGAAAAGAATTCATCACTGACAGATCTATGGGATAAGATATATATTTTTTTAAATATCAAAGAGGAAAAAGTCTTAACAATAATAAAATTCATTTCTAGATCTGCATAGCAAAAACTGTTACTAAGAACATAGAAAATGTTATATAAACCACCCTGGATTGTACTTGGAATGGAGTAGGTTCATGTTGTCAGGAAAATGATGAAATATTTTCTAGTTCTGTTGATAACTAAAGGGAATATTGAATAATATATATTAAAAGCTACTATCTGAAGATCAGCTAGTCCAAATGACTTAGTCCCAAATGCCTTCAAGGAGGCAGGTAGGGAGGAGCTGCAGTCCACCGTTTAACATCCACATGACCCTGGACAACCAGTGGATTGCAGTTTTGTTGAACAAAAAGGGTAAGCAGATGACCTGAGTCAATTATAGCTCACTTAGCCTAGTTTCTACTTCAGAAAAAAGTCACTGGAAACCTTTATGGATTTATCTTTAATCACACTAAAATAGCTAGAATAATAATTAATGCTAGTCATCATCACATTGGGCAAACTCAGGTCTTGTCGAACAAGGTTTATTTTTCAAATTTGCCTCAAACACTACTGTGTCAATACAACATACACAGATACTTGTAGGCGGCTGAATCAGTAGTACATGACACTCCAATTTAAGGAGCTGGCACAGAACTATAGCAGTGCATTTAACTTTTTCTGTATTAAGAGCTAGCTGCCAGCTCTCAGATTGCAGCTGTCAGTTGAAGATTAACACTAACTAATTAGATGGGAGTTCCTCTACCAGCATTTTTGAGATCCATACTCGTCAATGTTTTCATCAGTGATATACCACCTGAAATAACCTGCAGCTAACAGAAACATAGGATAGTTAAACAGGGAAAGGGACGCATTACTAATGCAGGCCCAAATGGGTCACAAATCAACTCAAATCAAATGTACATACTATCTTTCCTTAGGAACTAAGAGCACTGGCAATTAGCTATGGACACAATCCTGAAAAGCGGCAAGTGTCAAGTGTCCAGAAGCCATTACTGGGAGGGAGATCTAGCAAACTGAGTCCTGAAAATTATCTGTAACTGAGACACTATCAAAAGGAAGAAATTCTTACCTCCTTGGCTATGTAAACACAAGGAGTAAAGAATATGAGGAGAAAAACAATTTCAGTGCCACATACAGTGACAGCTAAAGCATTGGAATGGTCTGTCTGGTTCTGGGGACCATAATTTTAAAAGAGGCTTTTAAAACAGCTGGAGAAAGTGCAGAGGACTGTTCCTGAAGTGACTCACAAGGCTGGAGAAAATGACTTAGTGTGTTGTGCAATAGCTCTGGACAGAGACAGCCCACTGCTCCTGCCAGCTGAGCCTGCTCCAGGACCAGCTGGAGCTAATTAATGTGGCCACTCACACAGCAGGCTGATGCTGCTGCATAGCTCCTGAGACCACAGGTTGTATCTTTACACAATGCTGCTCTGTATCATGACGACACACCCTCAAATAACCCAGTCTTTTAATTTATTTTAAAAGGAAAATAAAAGTGGGGATGGGGAGAGTGATTTCTTTTTTTTCTGTGTATGAGAACTTCTATAGAGAGGAAATAAAGAGAAACATATATGGTTCCCCTATCTTGTGGGGAAAAGCATCTGAAAAAATTCACAACTGCAAGCTGAAGCCAAAGAAATTTCAATTAGAAATGAAGAGCCATTTCAATCAGGAGAATGACCACCCACTGGCTTCTTTAAAAAAACAGTACTGGATTCTCCTTACAGAGGCTCACTGCATTAGAAGTAAAAATGTTTTTCTATGGATACATAGTTCTTTATTTAACTGTGCCTCCTGACAGCTCGGCACTTGCAAATAACAGTGTTTCCTATGTTTCTACTCTTTTCTTTTCAAACTTGATACCTACATTCCTGAGGCAGTCTCAAGACTTACCCCTTCTGGGCGCAAGGTCTCAGCAGTCCCTCCCCTAAAGAATGAAATTTCACCTCTCATTTCATGAGCTACCAACCTTTATCATCTCATCAGGACAAGTACTGGTACTGTCCTTAACTAATGACTCAATGCTGCATCTTGATGGAATTTTTAGTTTTAGATCTGACAATAGTGCAAAAGGTAATAGGACAAAAATGTAAAGCAACATCTTCTAAGGTTGCACCTTCCTTAAAACATAGAGGCAAGAATCCCATGATCATATTTCAAATTATGTCAATGATGCCAATGAAAATAAGAGCAATTTCAAAATCGAGCTGTGCTAAGGAGAAACCGAAGTAAATGGCATTGTTAAGATGCCCGGCATATTCAAATATCAGTCAGGCAAATACTCACCAGTTTGTGATGACAATGGGAAAGTGCATCTAGGATTTCATCTACAACTCGGTCAGACAGGAAAGAAGCTACTGTCAGCTTTACTTCACTGTGTGAGGATTAAAAATGAGACAGAGAAATTTTTAATTCATGCAGGAGAATTTTGTCTTTATTACACATTCAACAGTGTAACTATTATCCACAGTGCTATCACTTTATTTGAAGTAAAACATTTGAGCGTGTCGGATACATGACTGCGGGTTTCTGAAATAAACTCATGAATCACACAATAAACACAAGAGCCTCTGTACCATATTTAACCTGCTTCTAACATTTTTCTAAGACCTGAAATGAAAACATCTGGGTAAGAAAGCTGAATAAAAACCACATGTGAAACTCGGCGGGGAACACTCCACCACTGAAGTCAGAGAAACACTCATCTCAGATGAATGGGATTAGGGCAGGGGGACAGTGCTGTCCCTTTAGCACTACTGCACTGAACAACTACGTTCCACTCGTTTCCTTAATCCCCTCCTGTTTGTCTGCCAGCTGAAGGACAGCCAGCCATGCAATGCCGCTTCTCCAGTCTTTGCCAAAACAACCTTGCTTCCTCTTTTTGCTCTAGGTAGCCACTTTTTGTCTCAAGAACTTCACATCAGCCATTCTCATTACACAGATGCACACAGAACACCAACACACCCTGTACACTGAACTGAGGTTTCACTGGTTATTTCCTATCAAGGAATCGTGTACTTTGAATTGCTCCCTTGGGGTCTTTGGCCACAGTACAAATGGCTCAGGCTATGGAGGGCAGATGATTTGCAGATGACAAGCACATACGCCTGAGCTGCAGCCCAAAGCTCCATCTCTCCTGCCTCTACAGTTTCAAAGACAACTGCTACAACTGACCCTTGCCAGCAAGCAATGTGATTTTGTTTTGAAGTGTTTGTGTGTGGATGGAGTCGCATTGGATTAACAAAGCTATTTCTACCTGGGGCTGGGGTTACTGCTGCAGAAAGCCTGTGGAAAAAGAGTAAGGAACTTCCTGGAAAGGCAATGCAATTCATAGGGAGGTAAAATGGTGGCCAAGCCATGGTGGGAAGAGAATGAGAGTGAAGGGATTTCCCTCCGTTACTTACATACTAATTTCAAACAATATAAGACATGAAGGGTGACAGTGTGGCACCCTCACCCTGTTGACAGTTGCAGCTTTTACAGGTGGAAGGAACACTCTTATTGTCTCAGGGTCAAGATCTGTTTGATAGAACTGAAGCAAAGAAAACTCACACCCTGAACCATTTTAAAAACTCCGAGGGCATGGCTGAACTCTTTAACACCTTTTCTTACCAATTTTGCTGCACTCTGCAAAACTGATTTCTAAGTCTTACTGTTTTCTTCTTCTGCAAAGATAGCAGCATCACAATGCAAAATGACATGCTTTTCCATCAAGCAGAAAGGATTCCTTAGCCAAATGATAGCAACTGCAAACGTTTAAGCACAGGGAAAATACATTAAACTGCATAAATATATTCTCTGGTATATATTTAATGTGAAAAAAAAAAGATGTAGTAAAAGGTCAGGTAAAAGCCTCTTTCTTTTCCCTTTCTGTTTCTTTAAAGAGTGAAGAGTTGTTTAGGGTAACCGTTTCTGCTCCAGGTTTGTGGTTTGAATATCCAGGTTTCCATTTTTTAAGTATGTCTGCCTGCTGTGCACAACTCCCATACAAACAAAAAGTTTTAAAGTGACTGCTACAGCTACAGGACAAGACCAAATGCAGCAACAGACAAAGCACTGCTAATGCTCAAGGCAAGTAAGTGCAATTTCCTTCTATTACAGTAATTCAGTGTTACCTGAGAACATAAATAGGTTTAACAAAATCTGTAGGAGTCATGAAAATGTTATTTGCGTACCATAAGCCAAAACTCGCACTAAATAAAACAGAAGCACATGCATTAACCATGAAGTTAACATCCCTGGAGATCTCAAATATTTGAATCTCCTGAACTAAGTTCACCAGACCTGTAGGGCAATTTCCTGCTCTTTGAATTCCTTAATATAGTTTCTTGTGACTCACAAAAGCATTCAAAAAAATCTTCTACTACACAAACACACATAAATGCAACCCAAAATCTAAATTCTATAACTAATTTTTTTAGATTAGTCTTTTAAAGTACCTAATTTTATTGAGGATATCAATTCCAGATTGCTCCAAGAGGACATTTTTCACGAAAGTGCGTGGGATGGAAATCTTCTCAGTGCTAGCCTCAATCAGGTCTTCACGGATGTGAGCTTTCTTCATCACATTTGGGCAAAGGTTTTCTGCCGCATCCACCATAGACTCAAGGAGTGTCTGCAGCACAGCAAGCAAAAGGTAACAACAAGTACTGAGATTTTCATTAGCTAGAAGATCACAGCATTATTTTGGTACATAGCACTATGACATTTTTAGACATGGATTTTTTACATTTTTTCTTCCTAATTTCCAAACCATTTTGCAATCCAGCTGCAATATAAAAGGTATTATACAAAATAAAGCTAAGAGGGAACAACATACTTGTTTTGAAGATGACCCATCGCTATTCTTGTTTGCCTTTTCAAATATGAAACATTTACATCTCTGTTTAACTGTCAAAACAGTAAGTTAGCTTCCCTTGCGCACCCACCACTGCTGCCTCTGCACGCTGCAGAAGCAGGGCATGCCCGGCTACGGCTGCCTTCACTCGAAACTGTGCCCCGAATCAGCGGTTTTCATCAGACCTGCCAATTCGTAACAGGCATCAGTATATGAAGAAAGGAAACTCATCAGAATTCGGCAAGCTGTAAAGAGCTGGAATACACCAGCCTACTAAGAAGTAGCTACAAGTGTGATTTGCTGTGGGCATACAAAACTTTAATATATGGATCTCATTTACATACATGGAAGTCCAGAGTGAATCTTAGGTGCAGTCAACAATTTTTATTCTTCAATGACTGGTCAAAACCCTAAACCAGGACAGAAGAAAAGCACGCACACTCCAGAAACAGGACCATGTAACCCCCCCCAACCCCCTCAACTTCTCTTTCCTTAAAACAAGTCTCCTCTGCTGAAGGTATGAAGTCAACTCCTTCCCTCTTGGACTTTCTCTTGGAAAAATCTTTCATATATACCTCAATGCTACGGAGTTATGTTATGGAGCCCCTTTCAACTGCATTAGATTTACCTCCTACCTGTGTCTGTGACAAAAGGTAACACTGGTTTAAATCCCATTTTATCACCTACTGATTTCTTTTCCAAAGCCCAGCTCTGACTAGAAGGCTGAAGAACCCTCACACTACAGGCGCAGGTGAGGGCTCACAGTCCCCCACACAGCCATCCTTGTACGAGCTTGTGTCACAAATGTGTCTAATGTACACACGTAAGGATCCAAATGAGACATAGAAACACTACTAGTGCCCTACACCACCGAAACATTTTTCCTCTAATTGCTTTTAATTTTCATACCGAAAAAGATAACGTAGGACCACGGAAGGTATAAAACAGTTAGCTGGTCATCTGGAAAACTACATTTTAAATTCATATTGTTTCATCTACAGGCTGATATGTACCCTGTGTACAGTAAAACAGATTTATTTGTGAACACAAAGGAGTATTTGCTGACAAGACTGGAAATGTTCTTCGTTCAAATTCTCTTCTATATCCACCTTACTCCACCTCCAGTCCCCGTGACTCCAGAAATCTATTTTAGGTATCTTCAGAAGGCTTTCAACCTTCAATTAGCTTGTTTCAGAGATTGCAAGAGGTCAAGCCTCATCAGCACAGGATTTGAAAACAAACTCTCTACGCCCATTCCCAGCATGAAGTGCTACTTAGAAAAGGAGATGATTCTCTCCAGCAGCTGGTGCCTCTGCACACTGAAGCTGTCTCGCTGCTGCGCTCCAGTGACCATGGGGTCTCCTCAGGCTATGATGCTTCCAAAGTGTCAGGGAAAATAAAGCCACTGTCCTTGGTTCATGCTTCAGCATATGTGCAAGACCCATTTTTTCAACTTTGAATCCTCTAAACAAGCCGGACAAGCAGCAACTATTAGAAGAAATCAGATCTTTCAACATATGCCATGTCACATGCAGCCTTTGAGCAGTTTTTTAAGGTGCAAAGGAAGATGGAAAGAAGAGAGGAACAGGACAGAGTCCAGTTTACTGAAATGGGCCAAGTCATCTCCAGCGAGACTGAAGGTTATAACCAAACAGAAAAAGGTACTTAAATATAAAAAGAAACAAAATCATAGTTTCACTGGAACGGTATAGTAAGTAAGCCTAGCACTAACCTCGGTACTTGTAATAGTACACAAATAATGAACTACACCCCTTGAAAACTCTATCAATTTCCTTTTTCTTCTCTATCTCAGTTCACTGGTAAGTGACCTCAGGCTGAACTCCCCTTATCAGAGCTTTTTTCTCTTTGCATAGCCCTACCATAACTGGCAATTTTCATATGTAGATACCGAGTAAGAAACAAAACCACCATCACTGCATAATAATTTTAATGATTCAAAGCAGCATCTTTCAGTCTGTAGCTCTTAACTGACTGATTTTTTAAGTGTAGATTCACAAGGACAACACAGCAGCATGAAGTAGCCGCAGCATACAGGGAAGTCTGACCTTTACAACATTTATTTACAGGTATAAGGGACAACTGCCAATACAGCCAATATGGAGCTCGTTTCTGGGTTCCCATGCTTTCTGCATTTTAAGGACTCCTCCTGCACTCCCTCCTTCAATCCCACAGCCGATTCTGGGGCCGTAACACTAATGAAGAGCTTTTCAAGCCCCTGCTGCCATAGCCACATGGAGGATAAAGAACTTCAATGGCAGAGACAACTGAGCCAGGTAAACTACTAATCAGAATTTCTGACACATCCATTTTTTCTCCATGGCATTTATTCACTGGTGCAACTGTCTAGTCTAACTTGAAAAATCACACTCAACTTCCCAGGAGTTACTGATCTATCACAATCATAGAAGTTATAAAGATTTGCTATGTTGAATTACAGTTGCAGTCTAAGCATGGTCTTTCAAAATGGATTTTGTGAAGAAATGCTGTGTGAAGGTGTCAGTGGGAAGTAGAAGGAAAGACTAAAGACCTTACCTGAGAATTTTCGAATTAATTTTTACTCAAAATACTCAGAGAATGTGCAGTTTAGAAGTTGGATAGAGTTTGAATCTCTTAAGTGCACAACTGAATATGGTTTCTTCAGCGGTGGATTTTAGCTGTTGGTTTCACATTGACTATTATCCTATCTTTCCCTGCCCCCTACTTCCATCCCAAAACCTTTCAGGAATGGAAACTCATAGCTACAGATATTGACTGTGGAGAGGCAAATGTTTCAGTCACAAAGCCACAAATGCCAGCCAGCAGGCACGCAGAAAGAAGAGAACAAAGTCCTCCCCATAATTACTGACTTAACATTTAGGAGAAAGACACAGTGAGTAAAAGGACTGGAGGATGATGATATCTAAAGAAAAAAAATGGAACAGGTGACTGAGCCAGCAAGCCCTTTGCACTAGGACGGAAATTAGAAGGAATAGTTCAAGCACTCCTGTCCTTACAAAACAATCTTTTCTTGCCTAAGCACCATTTATCTGGCTTACTATTTTCTCTTGGGCCCTTGCCAACTGAATAAAGCATCTCCAGGTTCTGTGTATGCAGTGACACCACCAGGACAAGAGAAATGCAAGGGCCTTGCTATAATTTCTCCTTCGGCCAACTCAACTCACTCCAAGATGTTGCTCTTCCCTATTCTAACTCCTTTCTCCCCACCTCCCTTCGCTATTTTGAAGTTACAAAAAAAAAAAACAAACCAAAAAAACCCTTAAAAAAAAATCTCTTATTTGCTTGAAGAGTGTTCACTGTCTTTACGCAATTTCAAAGTACTTTCTAGAATCGGGCTCTGGTTGCTATGGAAGCTAAAAATCAAAATTCCACTTACAGCACATAGGATGTTTTTCCAGCAATTACAAAATGAACTGTACTTACAGAACTTATCTATATTCATAAATAATAAACTGCATATAATGTTCTGAACTGACCTAAAGAAGTGAAAAAAAATCCTAATCCGTGTTCAACATTTTCTCCTCCATGCAAAGTACGCCACCACAGAACTCAAAGGAAAACCTTTCAGACTTGAGTGTAAAATTAATAAAAACGAGTGATACAATACACAAAGAGCATTTTGACTTTATAGTTTCTTGTAAGGCACTTAAACTTTAACACCACACAAATCAAATGTAAAAGTTAGAATGGTAGAGCTAAAGTGCCTTTTGCTGTAAATGAGTAAAAGCATAAATGAAAGACCCATTAACTCAGTCTTATGCCAGGAACTATGAATGACATTCCAAATGCCGAAGAGGCTTTCCACTCCCCCCACCCCCACTTCTCTAAGCTCTCCAAAATGCGCAGGACTTATTTAAGTGCGTGAGCCCTGCACAAAGGGCTGACCTGACTATTCCCATCCCAATAATAGCCTAGAAGCTCCACTGGGAAGAATCTTGTGGATAAATCACTTTCATGTCTGCAGAAATTAAAGAAGAGATAATGAATCTTTACCTTATGTCACATAATGAGGGAGTAAAATCTTAAAAATTCAGCACCATTTTCCTCCTCATTAACTTTTTAATTTCAAACCAGTAATTAGTAGTGTGGTATTATTATTGTTCTTCATTATATTCCCACTAACTGAAGTATTTTCATGTTGTTTCAACCAAGAGTTCAACCTTTACTTTCAGATTACTTGATAAATTTAAATACAGGAAAACACAAGCAAGATAGTTTAATTATCAACTTAAATTGATCTGCATTGCCTCAGAACCATATTCTAAATTTATTGGCTTCCACACAGATCCCAACAGTTGCAAATGTTTCCCCACCTTGACTTCTTCCTGGACTGATACCTTTGCACATGCTGTACGGATGACTCTTCCTTGTTTATTATATAGTAAGATCTAACATAATTGAAGGTAGAAGTTTCTGAGCAAAAGCTGGCTGAACACACAGGTGAGAAGATTTACAGACCAACGTCATCTATTTCAAGAACTGAGGTTTGACAGGCAACTTGGGAAAAGATTTCCTGTAAAGCTGCCTGTACTAGTTCTTGGGGCACTCTCAACATATACAACTTACCTAAGCCAAACAGTTAAAGTGAAAATTCTGTGCCAGGTTCAAAAATGGTCACTGGGAAAAAAATTCTCCAGTGGAGTCTATAGAAAAGCAGCTTTCACTCCAGTGGGATACCTTAACTAGTGAGTACTTTTCTGCAGTGCTTGAGACTTTTTAAGGTGTTTGAGAGATACCTTTAACAATGGCCTAAGGAGCAATTGGTAAGTCTTCCTCTTCTAGAAGATAAAGTAAGGTGATAAACAGTGTATGCTCCTTCTGCCCACTGCAAACACTACAGCAATTTTTTTTCATTCCAACCAGGCAAGTATCCAGGTAATAAAATACAAAGTTAAGTTAACAATGAAAAGATAGCTTATGTACAAATATGCTGAAAAGTGTAAGAAAAGAAAAAAAAACAGAAGTGTGGCACATCTGCATCTAGCACAGAAGATCGCAGATTTATTTATTTCTGCATGTGAGAGATGGTAACACATCCATCCACAGACCTTAAGTTGCTCATCCACAACCCTTGTGACTTCTCCAGCCATGGATTCAAGTGTCTCTTGGATTGGATTGGACAGCGAACCATTTGCTCCTGCCCAAGAAGCTCCACCGAGGTGATAAAGATTTGGTAAGAGCTGTAAGACAGAAAGAATATCTTTGGCAAGTAGGCTCATCACTACCCGTCTTCAAATCTGGACAAATAGTAGGAAGCCTCTCTGCTAAATCCAAGTCTTTATAAATCATGATTAGTCACTTTAAATACTACCTGAAGCTGATCATCTGAAGAAAATACTTTTGAGACACACTGTTATTTTGACTCCCCAAAAAGAGAAAAGCTTAAATTACACATTGAACTGCCCTCAGTATTACCAGTATGCCAGGAAAGGCTTACCGTTTTCGAGTTCTTAGCATCCCGCATAAGCCGTTCTGCAGATTTGACATCTTCCTGTACAGCATCCACACCGCAGTTTCTTAAAGAATTGAGATGATCTTGCACTTTTACACATATTCTGTCAATCATCTACTTGAACAAAAGAAATAGAAAAGATAAAACATCAGAAGGCTGGTCAAACACAAACTGAATTCAGTCTAGGTAGGAAACCAATAGCAGAACAATGAGATTTGTAGTGACAACAATCTGAAAATGCATAATCAGAGCTTGGAAGTATGTCCACGCTACTGAGGGAAAGCGTTGTATCTCATAAAGACACAATTAAACGTTGGAAAAATAAATAAAGTTTTAACATAAAAAAAATCTAAATGCTTTGGAATATTTCTGCCACAATTTCCTGCAGGATAACTGCAAATAACCAGTAAGTTACAGAGCCTCAAGTGTTGTTCTGTTTTTTGGAGCAAGTTTAATGCTGAAAACATTATCGATATACCTAACACTTAGCTCTGAACATCCCTCAATTGTTACAAAGTTCAGACAGTAAGAGAGAGCTCTGTCACTATTCATTCAGCAACACCAAGAGAGATTTCTCATGTCTAAGCAAAATGCAATTGTGCAGGCTTTTGGGGTACTCTTTCAAAATGTAAATATTCCTAGTTGCAAGGGATCTATAAGTACCAAAGTAGAAGTTTCCATCAGTCCTTTCACAGTGGGAGAAACTGAACTTAATCTGTATCTGCAACACAATTCATTCAACACGCTGCAAATACAGGGTAGGTGGTATGTATGTAACCTTACAAGACAAACTGACATATGCCCGATATATAGTCAGTTCTGATTAAGATACATGGGGCAGGGAGATACAACAGTTAAAAGTCTTTATCAGCCCACACAGCATTCATTAGAACTGGTTATTTGACATTTTGAAGCAACATCTGAATGCACATGTCATCATCATACAAAGTCTAGAGTTCTAGCATCTTATATCATTAGCAACGAGAACTTAAATGATTTCACAGCACGTTCCTTTTCTGCTCCACATGACTCTTCCTCTTTAAAGGCTTTTGGGTGTGGGTTTTTTTTTTGTATAAGTACAAAAAGCTAATTAATTATTAGACAGTGGAAAGTCTCATTGGGGCATCTGGACCAAAAAAACCCCACCCCCCCCACTCTGGGAATAATAATGCAATTCCACCATACTAACTAAAGAATCTTTTCCAGCTCTTTAAAAACTTTTTAAAATCCATCCTTATTGTACACAATTTAATATAGAAATTAGTAATCTTACTCTACTTTCAAAACAATAATCAATTACATTTACTGAAAGCTGATATGTGCGTGTGGTTACTGAGGAAAGCACAGCTGAAATCACCAAGCTATAAAAAGATCTGAACTTAATTCATATGGAGATTATTAACTTGGGGCATTGGAACAGATAAATTACTAAAATAAAGTGATACTGCTCTTGTAGGTTTTAGTGCCTGTACATCTCCCACTTACCATCTTCTCTATCAAGAGGTTAAAGAACAATTTCAGGTTCTAGTAGTAAAACTTTGTCCCATTAAATTTTAATAACACAGGTAGAAAACGGCCACTTTGAATTAAGATTCACCAAAAAAAAAGTAATGCAGAGAACAGAGAAATTTCATTGACTCAGCTGAAGACCAGAAGAGATATTCCTCTCCTGTTTGCTGGAGTCTCCTGTTTGCATGGGAACACATCTGGTGTGAACAAACATGGAAGTAAATTTAAAAGGAAAGGCATGACAAGTTTTATTCTTATACCACCTTGCTTCACTGGTGTACTAGAGCTGAAAACAGCCCTGAGGGGTACTGCAAGAAATGCACTAGAACAGGGAGAACTGTAAGGTACCACAGAAAACATTTGTAGTCCTCTCAAGAAAAAGGACGAAAAAACCAGATAACACATGGCATTTAGGAAACCTGGTAGTGGTTGACAAAACACAAAAGCTTACCAGCTTCAAGCAGTATTTTGGGCTGTGTTAGACAGAGAGCCTGTTCAGCTGTCCAGACTATACAGTACCGAAGACTTCTTTGCTTAGAGGGAGGGAGCAAAGGAGGGTAGCTTTCCATGATACCCATAGTTCTGAAGATCTAAGGTAGATTATGAGTTACTCTCCAAGCCTACTTACTCTGGTGGTACTACATGGTTGCTCAGTACCAGGCAGAGACTGGAACCAACTCCGACACCAACTCTGGTGAATCACCTTATGATGATGCTTGTCACACTGATGACAGTCTGCTGAAAAGTCAGACTCCCAAGCATAAATGAAACAAACCGTTCCTGGTTCCAACAGCGGCTCACTCCGAAACAGCTCAGGTCTTTCTCTACACAGTACTACTATACATTAGCCCTGTCTCTCACAAATGTATTTTTCCTTCCAAAAATATTATCATTGATAATTATTCTTGGGAAATGAAGTGTCATCCAGGAGGCACATCTTGCTTTAAGCTAGTCCGACAGAATGAGAGAGAACTCTATCCCCAGACAGATTTTATACACCAAGTAAGTACCAGTAAGGAACAAGTTCTCACCTGCTGAGTGGTACTAGTGACAATGCCTTGCTGCAGCCGGTATGCTTGCTCCTGTAGGTACTTTCTGGTCTCGTGGTTACGAAGCAAGTAGTTTTCTATCTAAAAAAGGAAAAGATATTAGGAAGCTGATTTGACTGTCCCCATTGTAATGTGCTTTTGATTTTGCTGCTGTATCAGAAATGTGGACTGACAGGAAAAAACTGCCTGAGTATTTGTTATCTGCAAACCTTATTCTGTGCGTCTCGCTGCTTAATAATCACGTTGGCAAAGAGTTGTTCATTCATGGACTAATGAAACATTGTTAAACATTGTGATTTTGCCAGTGTTTTCTGAATTAGTCTTTTATTTTGAACAGTTTCATAAGCTACAGATCCAGGTTTGAGAAACATTGGAGGGTACTCTATCCATAAAAGTGTTGCTGTAGAGACCACGATGACACAAGGTAGTCAGTTTATTACTTTCAGATGCATTCAGCCCACTGCAAAGACACAGATTTAAACAGCGGTATGGGCTGGAGACAAGATAAAATATCTAAAAGTGCCTAACTGATACAGAAGGCTCAGTACAGAAGTTAGACTTAAGTCTAAGTAGTACATAAGTGCTCTTCAAAGACAAATGATTCCTACTCACAGCTGCTGGTCACAACCTACCACAACTGTCACCAGCAGTCAACACACACCATCAGCCAGCTTAATGGCATGCAACATAACCGCCTAACCTGGCTCCATTAAACTTGTCAAAAAAACATGCTAGCAAACTGTTTACGGTTCATCAAAGGTGATGTACCTCATCTAAAAGGAAGAGAAGGTAAAACATTGGGTGGAGGGCCAGCATATTATGAAGCAGAGACTAAGAGGGATAGTTACCTCTAAACCTGCATCAGCAGCAAGAGTGGCAACAGTCCAGCCATGCCCCACAGTAATGCACGGTTTATCCAGTTTGCCCACACTGTGTGCTGCAGAGATACCGGAGCTTGGGAAGTATATTATGTCCATCTGGTGCTGGACCAGGGCCAGGAGCACTCTCATTGTATTTAAGCTGTGGTCTACTGATGCTTACAGACCCTCCTGAGACGTTAGTCAGTTCAGGTGTCCCTGCACCAGGCATGACATCTCAGTCCATGCGGCCAGACATTCCTGCATGCGTGGAATTGGCTGCATTCACAGCACCACTCCCAAGACTGTTACCTTTTTTTGGAGAGAACTTAACTCATGTTGTGTAAAGAAAGTCTGAACCACACGTGTTAAAACAAACTCAGAGCCAAAAAGTTTTAGCAACACTGAAATGAATTAAAGAAAATGCTCTTTGTACCTAATGGCTAATTAACACGTAGAATTTAAATCCCCATGGCCAGAAGCTTCACGATATTTTTTTCAGAGATGCATCCTCATTCTAGACGTGAACCTATCTACAATTATATTAAATGTAAGAAAAACATCCATGCCCACAATTCAGATTTTTAAAGCAGAATTTAGATCTTTTTCATGCATCAAAGAGAAAGGTGCGAACTACCAGCACTTCTCCCTGTGAGAACTGCTTTACTGAAAATTCCTTTACTAATCAGGATCATAGACATTTGCTTTTTAAATCACAGTTATCTGTAAGAACTATTTATAAGTTTTTTATGACCCTACCCTGGCTGAAGGAAAACTACTCATTAAAAAAATGTGAACTGTATGCTTTCTGATTGAGCGGGAGGCTCATTTGGAGCTCACAAGATTTAATATATTAAAAGTCAGCTGGGAATTTTATAAGTCATGCAAGTGGAACTGCTACAGATATTGTCAACACCTCTTCACCCAAAAGAACAAGTTGGTGCAGTTTATCTAGGGCAACATAGTGTGTGACTTTTATATGTACAATATAAAACACAGGCACTAAATGTTTTTATCCTCCCTCAAATTAAAGCGCATCCTTTGTCTTGTACAGCACTGACTGCACTTTTTATGCCAAAATAAAAAACACATACCCATAATTCTATGCACATGGAAATAGCCACAAGCACATATGTAATAAACATGCCATTTTCTAACTCTCCCTATCATAGTTAGGTATACAGCAATACAAGGTCTAGTTTGCACTTACTTAGTTACAACTTTTTGATACTACACTATTGCATTCCACCAGCCTTCACTCCAACCATTCTTTGGAATAAAACGCCCTACATGTTCTTGCAGCACTTGATTACCACATATATGCCCATGCAAATCAAAAAATCAAAGAATCTAACCTAGAATTCTTACTCAGGCAAGCATGAAGTAACAGCCGCTTAAAATTATTACTTTATTTTTAGTGGTTTTAATTCTGTACGTTTGTGGTATATGCAATACCTTTTGCAGTGCCTCTTCTGTTTTCTCAGGGTTTGTTTTAAGTGCTTGGGAAGCATCATTCATCGGTATAGGCATGAATCTCAAAGTGTAATTCCTAACAAAAAAATAAAAGAAAAGATTTCTTAGTAGTAAAAGTTAACCTAACTACTGTATCTCTTTATGAAGAATAAACTAAAGGGAGAAATAAGATGCATCTAGCTTGTCCATGGAAGGTACTAAGAAACTATTTTTCACATTTGTAAGTGGAGTAACTGGAGGCATGCATGCTCCTTTTTGCTGCTAATTCTTCCTTGCCACTAGATAGAGGTAGAGATTCTGAAAAGCAAAAAAATGCAGTTAGATGGCCAGTGCCCAGTAACTGTCAATTAAAAAGGCCTAGCTGTTCTCTGTACCTTTGTGCACAAGGTTGGATGACGTTTTCCTGTATCAAAACAGAACAGGGACTATTAGTGCCTGCTGACAATTCTATCAGATCTAAGTCTAAATGGAAATATTCAGTAACAGACAGATAGCAACTGAGACTGAGTTTTGAAAATTTACTATTTATTAACTTCTTGAATTTACAACAATTTGAAGATGCTAGATTTTTAATAAAAGCTGACAAAACAAGCATAGCTTCTCCACATTGCTTCATGCAAACATTTGCTCCCTGCATTTTACTTATTTGTTTGCAAAATATTTCTGTAGCTTTGTCCATCTGCTGTGATATGAGAATAAAGATAGGGCTTTGGTTGTGAGCCAAAATTACATTTAAACTCTGAGAACATAAATTGGCTAACATAACACAGTTAAACCTAAAATGCTCCATGCAGTGGTATGTCCACACACCTTCAGATTTGAATAAATGAAAACAAAACAAACAAAAAAAAAAAGCAGGAAGTTCTTAAAACCTGGAAAGGAGATTATTCTTCCTTTTTTCAATTAGTTCTAATTTCCTGCAAACATCTCTTCCTCCCACTGTCTGTCTGTTCCTCTTCCATCCAGAGCTACGTAAGTATGGTGAGAAGTCTCAGAGCACTTTAAAGTTGACAATTTCAACTGAGTCAACTCTGTTGACTTCAATGGACCCATTCCTCACTCGATGCACTAACTCCAACAACAGACACGCCAACTCCTGTGAAACTCCGAGGTTCTTTCAATTCCTCTCCCACTGGCTGAGCCGCCACATGAAACACCACTCTCTGAAGGACCGCAGTCTTCTGAACTGCCAAACACACCAGTTCCTCATTGATACTACCCAATGTTTTACCTTAAATTGGTAACAGAAGACTTCAACGTTTCTTCCCCAATGTAAACATGGCTATGTACAGCTGTCAGTGGCAGGCAGTTACTCACATGGAGTCAGCAAGGTCCCTGCCCTTCCACTGTGTCCAACTGCTTACTGCATCACAGCCAGAAAATTCACTTTTATTTCTAGTTGTCTTGTCCTTCAGAAGAACTGCGCAAACTATACAGGCCATGTTGTCCTCATGTAATACTAAACAGTGAAGAACTGGCTGTCCACAAGCATAGGGAAAATTGTTAAATGTCAAAGATACCAAGCTCAAAGACAGATAATAATTACAGAACTTGTGAATTGCCTGACTACTACCTGGCAGATGGGGTATTTATTTAGTTAAAAAGAAACAAAGGTAGATTTCCAAGGATCTCTGCAGCTGTCTGACATTTAATACATCCCATTCATTGACATCTGTAATTGCCAGCTCTCATGCTAGTAATTATACGCTAAATTCAATTTAGTCAAAGGCTTAGTGCACCTTCCCTCACCCACACATAGGTAGTGGAGGAAAATGAAAGGCAAGGAGATTTCATGGACATACAGTCACAAGAGGCAGAACTTCAGAAGACCACTGCCCTAAGGAAAGTTCTGTACTTGGTTTCCTTCCAGACAGACATCATTGTATCAGAATGCTACTTCATTTTAATCTAAAAATTAACCGGCTCTTGGGGAGGGGTTGAGGGGGTAACTTAAAGCTCGCTTTTCAACTTTGATTGTAGGAGCAATATTTATCTTCACACTTCGTTTTTCTCTGCTTCCTTTGAAGTCTAAAATATTCCTCCATTCCTTTTATTAACACTCCACTTGTCTCTTGTAACACTGTACACTACCAACTCGATAATCCAGTAATTTTACAACACATTAATACTCTCAGCAAAATACCTATATTTAAAGGATGCTTAATTTCAGAGAGGTGCTCAGACACTGGAAAGGATGTCTCAAAAACCTCCTTTCTCTCCCTTAACATACAGCATGTGTGACAACTGTCCTACATTTCATCACATGTTATTTCCCTTGTAATAACTTCTGCTCCATTCATGACACACTCTTTGTCTTTGCTGTAGAGTGAGGATTTTATTGTCTATTTTTACAAAAATGGGAATAAGATCATCTGTTTTGCACGCTTGTGAATGTCATGTCACATAGCCCTCTAACAAATTCCAGCATTTCCCATGAGATTTTAGAACTTGAAACATTCCTTCAGTCAGTCCATATAGAAAAAAATGTATTTTAGAAATGAATATGGGGCAATAACATACAGTTCTACGACAGAGTGGGCTCTAGGCTATAAAGCACACAAGAACATGCTTATTTTCATATTAAAATTACAGAGATACAAGTCCCTGTTTAACGGCAAGGCTGAACAGGATGCCTTTTCTCAAATGCTCTCCTGAACTGACACCTGTCCCAGACTCTACAGAAGATCCTCTTAGCATCTTGCATCAGCTGGCTGGGACACCCCTGGGGCAACTCTGTCAACAGCCATGCTCCTGGATTTCCCTTGCAGAAACAACGTTTTCACACAACTATGAACAGATGAAGAAAAGCTGGGAGGAGGGAAAACAAACCAAACAGTCTTCAGATTACTTCAGTCTGGTTTTAAGTCTATTACTACCCCTCCCAGTTCTCCTCAGCCTCCTCATCACACTATGAAAGCCTAGCTTTCTCCTTTTTTGTGGTTTAGTATGATTATTTTTCCCAAGAACAAATTCCAAGCAAAATGCACAACACACATACCCCCAAGCATCTTCAGTATGAGCAACGATTCTTTCCTACAGGATATTGACGGTTTCACATATTTTTAGGAAACATAGGGTGGAGGATGTTCTCAGTATGTCTTTGAGATGGACTGCTTAAAGGCTAATTGTTTTCAGCCAGTATTGACAGTCCCCCTCCTGCAAGTTTAAACTTTTGTTGCTTGTGGCTTAGGTTGTGATATTATCAATGGGTTTCACAATTTTAAAATGTTAGAAGAGACATAAAATTACCTCAATATTGAAGCTAAACAAATGAGATGTCACCTCAAAGTGCACTGTCACACAATTATCTGTAGCAATTTATTTTTTTTTCTCCTTAGATTATTTGGTTTTGCCTTCAGATTTCCCCCTCCTTTCTATTTACTTATCCAAGCACTTCAGAAAAGTTACAGGATCATAGAATCATTTAAGTTGGAAAAGACCTTTGAGATGATGAAGTCCAACCGTTACCCAAACACTGCCAAGTCCACCACTAAACCATATTCCTAAGCACCAAATCTACACATCCTGTAAATGCCTCCAGGGATGGTTACTCAATCCTGGGCAGCCTCTTCCAATGCCAGACAACCCTTTCAGCAAAGAAATTTTTCCTAATATCCATTCTAAACCTCCCCTGGTGCAACTTGAGGCCATTTCTTCTTGTCCTATCACTTGTTATATGGGAGAAGGGATCGACCCCCATGTTGCTACACCCTCCTTTCAGGCGGCTGTAGAGAGCAATAAGGTCCCCCCTGAGTGTCCCTTTCTCCAGGCTGAACAACCCCAGTTCCCCCAGCCGCTCCTCATGAGACTTGTGCTCCAGACCCTTCACCAGCTTCGCTGCCCTTCTCTGGACACGCTCCAGCACCTCAATGTCCCTCCTGCAGTGAGGAGCCCAGAACTGAACACGGGATTTGAGGTGTGGCTTCACCAGTGATACTAACCAGAAAATAAATTTATTTTCTTTTCTACCAGACTCTCATAAATGTACAAGCTATTGCTTTCTAAAAGAGAAATGTCTGTAAGTTGAGAAATAACCTTTGCAAATTATTATTCACTACTATCAATGGAATCACTCGAAGATGATTTGCTTAATTACACATCATTTATATAATTTCCCCCACCAGTGCAATTGAATTCATTTTGAAACCAAGTATATAAACTACAACAGTTCCATAAAACAAGTAACTTTATAAGCTCTAGCCCCATGACCCCTCCAAGGGTTAAGATGCTCCCCTAAGTAGTTACAGTTTTGCAAGACATTTCTTGTCTAGAAACTACCAATTGTATGTTACCTTCACCTTCTACAGACAGCCTTTGTTCCCATCCAAGGCATTTAATGACATGAAACAACTGCAACTGCTGCTTAATTTAAATCTGTAATTTTTTCCTCTTAAGAAAAGTAATAATAACATATAAAAAAAAAAAAAAAAAGATGGAGATGGAGAGAGATGAAAGTAATTTAGCATCTATCACTGGTAAGGGCTGCAACTGTAAGCTCAGGGAAGCAAAATGACCCAGGCCACAGCGATTACAATGAATAACCATGGTTCCGTAAATCATCACTATTAGTTTCAGTTTGCTGGGGGAAAGAAAAAAAAAAGTCAGACCACAAAGGCATGCTTCAGTAATTTTCTGTTATTATATACAGCTTCATTCACTGACTAGAATAGAATTTCTGCATGCTATCAACACAAGAGAATGAATAAAAAGAGAAAACATTCCCAAATTCAGTATTTTAATTCTAATAGCACAACTCAACAGCCTTAATGCTGATAGTACAGTATGGATGAAAGAGCCACAGAGCCTTTTCCCATCCTTTTGAAGGATGTGAAGTCATAAATTTTCCTTTAGATTAAGCACCCCGGTGTTTAAAATTGAGAGCACTCAGCATCTTCAGATCGTTCTGACTGTGCTGAGAACTGCAGCTGCTCAAATCACTAAGGATCTAAGTCTTTGGCCCCTTCATCAGTCATTCAGTTGCTTGAGAACTTACTTTTCCAGTGCCACAGCTATGTCCTGGAAGCCCTGGGCAGTGATGTTATTCTTGTCCCATATTACAGTTCTGAGAAGTGGGTGGGGAAGAGAAAGGCAAAAAAAAAAAAAAAAAAAAGTTAAACAAGAACCACAAAATAAATCTATATTGAAACTTTGCCTATGAAATTAACACAGTGCTGTATGTCCAAAACTGTATAGTGGAAGGCAACATTTAAAAAACCTGTCTTCAGTTACATGCTAAAGCCTTGAAATGACAGAAGTTAGGGACAAAGGTACTACAAAATTCAGTTTCCTTTTCTTTAAAGGGGACTCTGTACTACATTTTCCATCATTAATGTAAGAACATAGCTTTTCTAAAATACAGTTATTAGAAATATTTGGAGATAAAATTCCAGCTTTTTCCAGGAATAGCATCAAAAGTAAGTTTAAAGGTCTGCTTTGTGAGTCCACACTGAAAACTAAGAAAACTGCAGTAAATGATCAAACTCTGTTCTACATAGGCTATATAGCCACAGTTATAGAAAAGGGTATTAAAAAAATTAATGCTGATAGGTGGTCAAAATTTGGAAGCTACTGTATATCTAATTCTGTACTACCTCATCACACAGTGCCTGTGATTCCACATGCAACATAACTAGCTACTGATATAAGCCATTAGGTTAGGTGCATAAATTGTAGCTCTTTTGAATACACAACAGCGATAAGAGTGATCAAGCCTTACCCCTCCTCCCCTAATTTAGACCACTCAAAGGAGACTGCCTGGCAATTTATGAACAGGTTTAAAGACCTCATTCATTAGTAGTCAGAAGAGGCAGTCAAGCGGATAAATCTTGCTTGTGCAAGAGCACTAGTTGTAGCTGTTCTTAAAAAAAAGTCAAAAACAAACACAGATTTCTGGTGTTTAAAAGAAAAAGTTGGCAGGGTTTCACAAGTATTGACATCCTTCTGCTGTTGCGGAATTATCCCTTCTTTTTGTTAGATGGAAAGGGGGGTAAGGAAGAGAGGAAAAGAGATTCTACACTTGCTCTGCAAAGATCAGATATGCTTTGGGTCAAATCTTGGGATATTTTTATCATTGGAAAGTGTGTTTATATTTCCACCTGGATGTGATTTTTTAACATTTTAAGCAGAACAAGTTACCATTGCCTTATTCTGTTTGCAATCACACGGCGGACTGTGGTTACATTATGTCAACTGTGACACTCAGTGTACTGTGAAACATTACAGTCTGCCATCTTAAAAGCCGTCAGGGCTTTATTTCTTCAGGTACTGTGGTCATTTCATTTTAATACATTCAAAAACCCTAAGCCACCCCTCCAGTGTTTTCTTGACATTTTCAATCTTCTGTTTGGGCATAGAAAAGCAAAGACCAGGACCACTGCTTCTGAACAAAGTATCCAGGACTGCTCTGGGGAATTTTTCATCCCCCAGGGAACAAATGCTTGGAGACCAAGGACAAAGCGGTTTTTTCACACAGACAGTACACTGAGGAAGGTTCATCTGCACAGTCTGACAAGAGGAGGAGTCAGGATTAGCTTTCCAAATGATGGTGACATTTAGAGGTGTCCCCATCCAGATTCATGCTGATTGAAGGTTTTACTGTTTGCTAATCACATGCTATACAGAAAAAAAAAGTGATGCTTTCAAGCCATCAGCACCAGACATGACAAAAAGCCATGAAGTTGTTGGACAGATGGATTTGCGGAGAAAAGAAGCCAAGGTCCATCAGCACTGTAGGCAGGGGAGAGGGGAAGGAGGGATTGTCCATGCTGCTACCCATTCTGAATTCCATGTGTTCTTAGCTCTCCTACAAACTATACTCCAGAAGACACAGAATAATTTGCTTAATTTCCCAAACAAGTATCAGAATTTTCTCTGCTGGGAAGGCCTTCAGTAGAAGAGAGAGAGCAGAACAGAAGAGAGTTGCTAAGCACTGGATCAGGATTCCCAGAGACACTGTAGAATCCCTGCACTTAGAGGTCTTCAAAACCTGCCTGGACAAGGCCCTGAGAAACCTAGTATAGCTTTAAAGTTGAACCTGCTTTGAGAAGGACACTGGATTTGATAACATCCAGAACTCTATAACAAGGTATTATTTTTTTCTATGATTCCAGAAAATTTAGAGTGTTCTTGTTTCATCAAGAGGTCTTTCTGTTTAAATTTAGAAAAATGTAATTTTCTGCAGTTTCAGTTATGGAAACCTTTTTTGCAGAGACCATTTGTTTCTCTTATTTGTTTGTTTGGGTTTTTTTTAAGAAAGGATGAGAATCTTTCCAAATGGAGATACTATGAAGTGGCTGTACCTATAACGGCTCTGAAGAGAAACAGCTTGAGAATAAGCCAACAACTTCAGTATTATTAAGCCATTCTTTCTTTTACTGCAAACACATTTCCCTTACCTGAGCTTAGTGTTTATCTGTAGGGCTTTTGCCAGCATCTTTGCTCCCATATCTCCCATGGCATTTCCACTAATATCCACTTTTGTAAGAGAAGTATTGCTGCCTAAGGCATTAATAATGATGGTGACCTCAGTCTTCAGCTTGGAATCTGCGAGGGACAATGACTGCAGAGGCTGTGGAGCACAGAGAAGCCACTGATAACAGCAACTGATAATGCACTCATTCCTCAAACACCAACCAAAAGAAGTTACAGTTCGCCAGATTCTTGGAGACAGCAGTAAGCATTAAAGATTTATTTCTGTGTTTGCTGCAGATCCTACAACACGTGATAAATTGGGAGTCAACAACTTACAGCACTAGTGTCAAATACATACACACACACAAATTAAGCTGCAACACCCTGAAAAAAAACCCAACATTTTGATGTGACAGTGCCTCTAATTTCTTGCGTTGTATTAAATAAAGAATACAACAGGAACCTGAAAAGAGGCAAGACATCAACAACCAGCTTTGCAAAACAACCTCTAGTGTTGAGTGGGTTTTGCTTAACCAGCACGCTTCCCTGTCAGTAAAAAATAAAATTATTTAGTACTCCCCTCCTCTCCCTCAGAGAGCTTTATCCAACGGCAAATTAGGATCTGAGACATTTTTAAAATAAACAACAACAAAAACCCCTTAAACTGTATTATTATTATTAATTCAACTTTAGGAGTGATTTTACATATCTGTTCCTTCAACTAAGGGCTTGGACATTTGGGAGGAAAGAGACAGGAAACTGTAGCAGTTCTGAAAATAAAAACACTAAGAAGAGTACCTATTAAAATAAGTCAATGGACATTATTCACAGTGGTGTTCTGAACACCTCTGATTACAATATCTTTACTACGTAACTTTTAAATACACTATGTTAAGTTGAAACTACTTTAATGGGCTTTGGGCAAGTCATGCTCTAAGCCTTAAGAAAACCTCTTTTAAAAATGCCTGTATTCCCTCCATTCTCAGTGTCCCAACACTCAATGGCAGGAGCTCATTACAGTCTATCCATCACCATGCCTTGCAGAGGTATTACAGCTGCTAAAATTGTAATTTGTCTTTGCTGATGTAAGAGAACTCCACAAAAAATTTCCCTTAAGTGTGAGTTCATAACATAGAAGTGTATTGTCATTATATACCCACCTAGGTGCCTATTGGAAGATGAATCTTAGGAGCCTAAAATCTCCAAATTGCCAGTCAGGGAAAATCAACATCTCATAAGGACAAACCATGGCACCTACATTAGATGCCTAAAGCTTAGATTAATATAAATAAACCGGCTGAATTGTGCACACCTTCCAGGGTCCAAGATGCTTGTATGGTACCTGCTATACAATGGGACTCTAGCCTCCAGATACCACTGGATTACAGTGATAACCAAAAAGCTTGTAACAATAGGAAATACACTTATAAATGAGGAAACGCATAAAAATCTGGAGGCACAGCAGGTTTATAATTAAAAAGTCTAACAGTAACACAAGCCACATGCTGGTTTTATTTTAAATGCAAGTTATTAAATTACTGTGTTAATTCCCTTAATCTGTCTATGTTTCCCCATTTTATTATGTTATGCACCCTAAAGAATATTAGCATCGCATTAGAATGGCACTTTAGAGCTCTTGGACAAGTTTGAGACCACCTCCTGCAACAGATTCACAGAAAAGCAGCACTATGCAGCACTTGGACAGAAATCGGCAATGACCCTGTCAAAGTGAACTTTCTTCTGTTTCTCATGTGTCGCTTTGGAAAGGGGCATTCAGGTAACTTAGCTGGATGTGCTCCCTCCCACACAGCAGTTTTTCTAAACCTCAAACACCCTCCCAGGAAACGATTTCTCACCTCTCATATTCCAACACTGTGGAAAAAGAGTGTATTATTGAAAACACTCCTGCATGGATTGACATCTATGCATCGTTACTACCACATATAAAATACGCATGTAGCACAGTACAGCACCTGCTATATTAGCAGCGTTTTTAAAGTGGATGAACTGCTAGTTTTCTTGCAGAGCTACCCTTATATCATTTACTTAGTGAGCAAGAAGCAAAGACCTCTGGACTCACCTGGTGCCCTGAATGCAAACTACAACCAGAATATAACTGTATGATTAAACATACAGGCTGCTAAATATTCATCAAGTTATCTGACCGTTACATTAAAAAACACAAACAAAAAACCTAACAAAAAACCCACCAAATCAAATCCCTCGACAAATAGGGGCAATACTCTGCATAGCCTACAAACGCTTATTTCTTGTAACAACTTAACAGTTTTAGTTAGTGAGAACACAGAAGTCTGACAAGCACCTCAGTGTCCCTGCTGCAGAAAATAAATAATTTGCCAATACAGCGAAGATGCCTTAACACAATCTTTTTAAGGAAGGGAATTCTTACAGTAAAGAACAGAATCACAAATTTATCAGTGTATTCATTGATTTTGTCATACTCCTGCTGGAAAGAATTTAAGAATTAAATCAAGCTAAAAACCCTCAAAAGGCCAGTTCTGCAACAAACACTAACCTGACAACTAAAGACACTCAGCACTGTAGTAATTCTCTGCACCCATGCAGGAGTGACTACCACTCTGAGTAACAATACAATGTACCTGCAGCATAACATCAATTTTTGCAACAACAACAACAAAAAAAGACACAGCGAGAACACATTGTTATAGCTGCACAGTAAAGCATCTACTTAAAGAAATAAAAAGAACGCCCAAAAAATCAATCTAAATATTACATTATTGTTTACATTAAACACCTTGCTGTGTAGGTTACTACTACCGCTTTTAAATTGTGTAGGATTATACTTGTGTCTAGCTCTATTTTTACATTCATAAAACCAAGCTATTGATCACTTAAATAATTTTACTCATGACTCACATTAACACAGCAACGGTTCTATTTAAAGTGTGTATAAATACATGAAAATACATGGAGGAACATTTGGTATATGACTATTTTAGATTAAAGCTTCTTTCAAGCTTTCCATGCAGCTAATACACAGTTCCTAAAGTGTACCAGCCTGCAGGCAATATTGATCAAGCGGTATGCTCCGGGCAACATCATACCCTGCTCTCTCCAATTCCACCTTAATTTTTTAATGTCCTCTGGCCATAAAAGCATAGTAACGGTAGAACAAAGACCACCCTAAGATTCAAACCAGATCTCAATACCTAGAAACTTAAAGTAATTTTCTAAGCATCGAGGTACAGTGAGGACAATCCTAGGCAGCTCTCTGCAACACATGCTTTTCCCATAGCGCTACAGAGTTTATGGCCTCAGCTAGGAGATGCTTCAGAGTGATCTTAGCACCTGATGAGAATGAAATCAGATCCCTTCACTGAAGAGGATTAACAAGAGAAAAAAAATTTGGGGAGAGAAGAGAGAAGGTAACACCAACAGGATCATATGCTATATCCCAAAGGTTACTGCATGACATGAAGGAGACACAGTTATTTTAAGTACCCAAATAAAATAACTTTCTGGTGGATTATTTCATTGTGAAACTGTTTGAAAACAGTATGAGACTACAGAGCACGTTGTGTAGGTTAGCTCAGGAAAGATGTGGTGAGTAAGAATTACAGAAGCACATCTGACCACCGAGTTGTAAAAAAGGCAAGAAGAGGAACAACAGCTGAAATCACCCATGGGCTGAAAAGAAATGGAGCGCAAGAAGTTGAAGCTGATGATGGAAGGGAGGGAGAGCTGTGAGGACGATACATCCAAAATTTAGCAGCTACTTCTTCTTATGATCTGCAAGCTTCAAAAACAGAAGCCAAGGAAGATAAACAGATGGTTGTAACACCTAATAGAGACAGTAAGGCAAAAGGTGGATTTTTTTATCCTTGAGAACGGATAATATGAACAGGACAGTAATAGAAATATGAAAAACCCAACAGAATGTTTGAGATGATGGTTTGGATACTGAAAGGTCACAAAGCATGCTGAGGTGTTTCAGGATATGGCCTGAGTACGAAGGAACGTTCACCTACAGAAGAGCAAAGGGATGAAGGAAACTGAGGGAAAAAACCCACTAAATTACAGTACTTGTGATTAATCTGGTTTCACGTAACAGTCTTCCAGATAGCTGTGAAAGATTAAGCATGAGATACAGGGCAGGACAGAGACAAACGTCCAAAGAGAAGAAGCAGGTTTTATCTGATTAAATGATAGCCCCCTGTATAGTATCAACAGGAACATGAGAGAAGGCTAAGACAGTCCCACAGCATTCCCTTTGGAGACAAGCTAGAAGAGATGGTCACACACCACAAAATGAAAAGACTAGTTTGGTACAAGTAGTAATTCAGAGATCTACCAATACACCCCTTAGCATGGTCCTCCGTCTGACTTGTGCAAACAAGGACTTACAGCTTTCATTACAGACGCTAACTCAATTAGAACCAGCTCTGGTATTTGTAAGCAGCACTTCACTGTGTCGCACTGACATCCCATGTTTTAAAAAATAAAGTAGGAGGTAGGCAAAGAACCAAGGAAAAACAGTACCACTAATCCCAATTAAGAGTACACAGAGAGGAGAGAGGACTAGTTTAACAAATCATTTCAAACACAACTAAGCGGTAAGAAAAGATGAACACAGAATATGGGTCTAATGAACCTGTATGAAAGCAGACATCGAAAACCCTGGTACAAACCGCTCCTCTGAATTGCAAGGTACAGACACAGATGGGAGAAGAAAGCAAGCAGGTAGCGTGGAGACCATGAACTTGTAGGTGAGACAATAAAGACAAGAGGAATAGCAGGTGTTTAGACAACTGAACTCTACAGTCAGCTATTTCTGGAGAATGAGGAAAGCAGAGCTTGCGTGTTACTTGCACAGGAAATAAAGGACAAAGAAAGGACTAAGAACAGATGAATAAACGTTGACAAGCGTGAGAGCAGCAGCACGTCTTCCCTCCTAACCAGAACTAGGATGCCAAGTAAGGCAAGAACACAAATCCAACCACACAAGTCATTCCGAGTCAGGCATGAGGGTGGAAATTAGGAAAGTGGGCAAAGATCCCGGCAAGGCACTCTAAAAGGGTTTTATGAAATGGCTGCTGTGATTAATGTACTAGAAGAACTAAAGAGCAGCACAGTGAACAGTTTATTTGCATCTTTTGAAGGAGAAAGGAGCTCTGGGAGATCACTGCAGTGACTTTGCATTTTGCCAAGCAAAAAAAAATAAATGCTAATACCCAAGAACAGCTATCAGGAAATAGTGCATTCTGTTAGTTTTAAAAAAAAATAAAAACAAAAAAACACAAAACCAAACAACATCAAATAAAAATCCTGTTATTGAAGGATATCACCACTTGGAGAACGCTACCATTGTAACCTCCTACCAGGACACAAAAGTTTTGAAGACATGTGCCTACAGAGCTGTATAATTTAGACCTAAAGCAACTGGGTTATGCACATCCAACTATTTACAAAGAAAATTTTTCAACAAGCAAGGATCCGAAGACTATTCTAAGAAACATTCACCTACATGTTCCTACATAATCCAAATTACTATTTGAAAAAAACAAAAACAAAACGTTGGATGTGTCTGTGCAGGATCATAATCAAATCTTATGCAGCAAATTAACACATTGAAGAAAATAATCAGAAATAGGTTGTGAGGATACAAATACACATGATGATAGCAGGCAGAAGGATACTCACTGAATCCTCGTCTTGAATCATCTGAACTAAATTATCAAGTACTGGAGTGAGATTTCTGAGGGAAGAAAAGTTAGGAAGACTGTGAAATCAGCAGCTTCTCCTTATCCAGTCTCGTTATTTAAAAGAACGAAAAGCCTTACTTGGATTTCATGTTGTTAAAGTTTTTGCCTAACGCCAAGTGTCTTATCGATCGGTTTTTACTAAGCCAGACTACAAGGGTTGAGAGGTCAGATTCTAGGCCTGTAAAGAATCAGATTAGATCAAGAATTACAATACATTTTCACAAAAGACTCAGACAGGGTCCAATTATTAACACTATATTCATTCAAATAACTATACTGGTATAATTTCCATGAGCTCTAGAAAAATTTCCAATCTTCTATTTTTAAATCTCTTTCTCTTTTTTTGCCTGTTTTTCTATGAGAATAAATGCTTTCTCTAAAATGAACTCTTTATATCTCCATTCTCATTAGCTGTTGAAGACACCTCTCAAACACAGACCGGAGGCATGGTCCCTTATCCATAGTCCAACCACCCAAGTAGTTCCTTGCATTGTCAGGCAGAGTTTAAGGTTCCTTTGAGAATTCTGAGACCAGGCTAATTGCTATTTAGTCTTAGTAGGGCTGTGTACCAACAAGGTCTCAAAGCCTTCAAGTGAAAAAGGCTAACATAACAAGCTATGAATAAAATGACCTAAAAAAGAAGCCAAATTTTATTCTACTGCCGAGTAAGAAAAGTAGCTTGCTATAGTATTGTACTCCCAAACTACTAGTGTGTTTGAAGAGTCCACTAGTAATATTACAATGACTTAGGATCCAGATCCACAGGATAATTTAGATGTCAAATACCTTTATTTTTTCATAGTAATAAATCTGTTTACATAATTGGGCTGGGTCAGTAGCTCCCAAAGCTTTCCCCTGGCTAATCCATCCCACCTTTCTTGGGCATTCAACTACACTGAGAATCTCTTTCTGAAATACTTTTGCATCTGGCTGTTAGAGGGGCAAACAGCAGGGGAATTCTTCCAGTTCATACATCTACACTGGAGTCTGCAAGATGAGAAGCCAGCTGGCATTCCCAGCTAGGTAGCACAGAGCCTCCAAAGCAGGAGTAGTCCAAGACTTTACCAAAGACAGGCCTTCCCTGACCTGAAGTTGGTTGACTGTTTGCTTCAAATTTCACTCTCACTTCTTCAGTGTCACAATCTCAGTTTCATTCTGTACCTGATACTTTCCCTTCCTTCTTTCACTGAACTTTCATTTCCCATTTAAATTCTCATCCTCTTGTACTTAAACCCACTTTCCTCTAGAACTGACACTTGCTGCCATCAATTTATTCTGCTGTTACATTGATCTCAAACAACAAACTTCTGAGGGTACCATTAGCCTATTAACATTTCTTACACACTTTGTATCAATAGGAGTTCTTGGTCTGAGACATTTCCATAATCAATATCACCAATAATCATAAAGCAAGAATGACCATCCTTGATTACTTTCAGCAGAAAGAAAAAGCATTTTTCAGATTCTCAACTTGCATGACCCTCCATTCCTGTTCTGTGTACTTACCATTGTCTGAAATATCTAGGCTGGTGATATTGTGTATTTCTGCTATGCATCCTTCCAAGACTTGTGCACCTCCCGATCTTAACTAGAGACAAAACATCATCCGTTTTTGCAAACTAGTTATGGTTTGAAGATCACACAGAAAACAGTGGTAGGAGCTTTGTGAATACAGAAGGCACTACCAGCAGCCAAACCAATAGCAACAGAAGAAATTATAGACATCAAGGTGACGGCCTATGAACGCTTTCCTACCATTCTCATCCTTCATTCTCAGTATTTGCCATAAATGAGAAAAGGGACTCTCTTTCTTTTCTCTTAAAACTACTGCTCAGCAGTTAAATCGGGAAAAGACTTAAAATTGTGTAAACACAATGAATCCTTTAGCACTTGTGCCAGGCAGTGACTGCAGGACTTTGGTGTGGGTTCTCTACATGAAAGGACCAGGACATTTCCAATGTCCCATGAGAAAAATAAACAAACTTAGCCCAGCCTATAAGCATGCAACACTGCCACCCTTGAATTCAACTACAGTCAAGTCTTAAAGTATGCATCTTCCTTCAGCTCTTAGCACAATACTAGGGTGCCCAGATCAAAGATGAGTAGCAAGTTATATGAAAAACCCCCAAACCCAACAAAATTATGTTTTGCTGTTATTGAAAATTTAAATAATTCAATTGTAAAATGGCCACAAAAGACCATAAACAAGAGAAATCAGTAATTTACATTATTCTTAATTTTAAAATAGGCATAAAAGAGAAAACCAGCAACAATAACAAAAATGCCTAGCTAGAAAGTATCAATTATGATATTATTCACCTGAAATATTACATTAATGTAAAAGAAATGTCAGGATTTAATGAAAAAACAATGAAATGGCCTAGGGGAAAAATCAGCATTAAGAATCAAAGTTATGAAAACTTACACACTTTTTCACTAATGCTACTGAATTAAACAATGCAACATATATTTTTTCTAAAGAAGGAAAAGCATTTTCTTATTTATTGCAGCTATGCAAACTATATAAAGTGCATTTCACTTTATACACATCCCCCAGAAAATGACTTTGACAAAAGAGGGGAAAAGTTCTACAAAAATTCTATTTTCACATTTTCCGTTTTCACTTTTTTTTTCTTTTAAGCAAGGAAAAAGGAAAAATAAAAGGAAAGTTTTTTTCAAACATGAAATAGTCTTTTCACTTCCTGTGCATAAAAAGTAAGTAATATTTTACATAGCTGACTGACTTGGCTAAATATCTTGAATCAACCTGCTGATATTTCTGTAAATAGTCCCTTTTATCCATACTATAATTAAAGAACCACAAATGCCTTCTAGAAGGATCTTCCAATAAAGACTTGATTTGGCAGTTTTTAGAAAGCTTGAACTATGTCATTGTTTAACAGGCAGCTCAATAACTTGGCCTGAGCATTGCAAGAATAGTGGTGATCAAAGACAACATCTAAATCATAAGTCTCATCTGGAAGCGTAACAGATATAGAACATAAGGGCACCTTGCCTCTTCTGCATAAAATAAAGCCTACCAATCCTTCACCCTATCCTCTCAAGTGGCCAGATTAAAGTCTGTGGGCCAGAAATAGTGCGATTTTAACTAAAATTTATTTTTGTAAAGCATTTGTAACATTTGGTGTATGAATGCCAAAATCACTCAGCTTTGCTCTCTGCTGCTCCCTCAGCATGGGCCACCACAAGACAGCCATTGTATACAGTGTCACACCTACTGTTGCAGAATACACGGAACTGGCAGAATATATGCAGTCTTGGATTGGTCGTTGGTATGGTAAAGGTTCTACAAACTAAAATGATACTCACAATAGAATCCAAATGCTTATGCTATATATATACTTTGAGAGTTGAAGTGGACAATTCTTCAGGAGCAGCTTTCAACCTTGTACCAATAACTCTATATTCAACATTTTAAATACACAAGTTTCATGTGCACAAATGGTGTTATCTATTTAATCTGAGGGTGATGGTAACAACTTGACTTTCAGGATCAAAATTTATTGCAATTGCATTAAAATAATATATATAAAAGCAGAGATTAATTGAAGGGCTATTTCATCAACGTGAATTGTGATACTAAAAAAACCCACAACCATCTGCAACATCTCCTATATGACATACTTCTGAGACTACAAAGACAAGCTCTTATTCAAATTATGAAGAACAACCCTTCAACAATTAAAAATGCCAAGCATGTTCAAAGCTATAAGGTACCAATATGGGCAGGGCAAACAAAGCTGCTTACTGATTTAACAATTAAGTTAAAGCATGGAGGGTACTTACACAGTGACCAAGCTAAGGGAAGCAGAAGGGAAAAGAGTGAAATACATCAGTGCTGAGCAGGTAGAAATAAAAATGTAATTTTCATAGTAAAAATAATAAAAAACCAACCAAACAAGCGATATAAAATGATTAAGCTTGGAGTTAATATACCAGAAAATTATGAGAGCAAATAAAAAGTGGTGGGAGAGGGAAGGAACACAGGTTTATCCTTCCATAGTAAAGTACAGCTTGCCTGATGAAGGGAAGAGGAGGGCAAAGCTGAAGCATCAGCCGTCTAGCCTCCTAACAGCGTGTGCTTGCAGGAGCTGGGAGTAGTGACGGTCACTGGCTCCGAGCTTCCCACAACTGTTTCGGCGTGCAGATCACCCTGCCCAGCTCACATCGGTGGAGCAGGACCCTGCAGTGCTGGGCCCACTGAGAGTACTCCCAACTCCTGGCACACCAGCTCCCTGCTGCTGGAAGCACAACTTCTTTCCAAAGCACATGAGAATGGAAAAAGCTCAGTGACATGAAAAAATGTTAAGGGAAGGATCTAAGGAAATGCTCTCGGTTTGGAGGGACCAGCTACAGGAACGCAATACTGAGTTGGGCACAATTCCTTCTTTTCTATCATGAGAATTGGCCACGACCACATGTGCTTTGGTATCCAATAAAGTCCCTCAAAGGGCTCCTCCATATGCCATCCTGGGGGTTATTTAATGAAAGGATAACATTTTCACTCCTGTCAACCCTTGTTGATTTACATGCTAATGTATACTCTCATTATTTGTGTTTGTGTTTTATTAACTTATCCCTTTAAGGTTATGATTACAGGGCTTGATTTTTTGTTACTTTAAATACTCCTCCTTTCTCCTTCCTCCCTCTGAAAGATTATCATCCATCTGATCTCTCTACTCAGAAGTCAGCAGCATGTGTACTTGACTTGAAAGCTTTTCTATTTGGAATTTACATGTAGTGCTCTTCAAAGTAATACCACTTTTTAAAAAGCATAAAATATCAAAACAACTATGAAATGGATTCACAACAATTTGGGTTTTTTCTTCATAGGGAAATACGTGCACATTGCAAAAGCAATCCACCACCAACCTAAGGCAAGGATTGCTACACCTCAACACGTTCATCAAATTGCATGTTTTCTACTTAAAGGGAAACAATTCCATTTGAAAGGTACTTCCAGAACAGTTAATACCCAGGTAAGGGACTTGGAAAAACTTGCCTAACAAATAAGAGACTTTCTTTGTAGCTTAAATAACAGCCTAAGCTGGTTCATGTTTTTGGCAGAGTCCACACAGTTCTCTATGTAACTGCCTCATGTAGCCATGCAGGCACCATCCTGCGGGAGTATGAACAATCCTGGGAAACAGTGTGCACAGCAAAGCACAGAGAAGCAAGAGGAAACAAGATAAAGCAAATCAAGCTGCCACAATTGTTTTCATTTATTCTTGAGATACTTAAAGCCATTTGCACAGTGCATCTTGTGTTAACGGCATGCTTCAATCAACTTTTACCAAAGTTCCCTATTGGCCTGAATTGATTAATTGATTAGGAAAGCAGAATTTCTCTCAAGGTTAAAAAGCAAACCTGCAGAAGAGGAAGCACGTCTCCAGTTCTGAAGGAAGACAATGGAACCACAGACATGCCTTTGGGGCATACTGCTTCCTTGGACACATTCAAATTTGGGCACCTTAGAAAGTCCTGCTGCAGGTTCCCCTGCAATCACAGCACCAGAGAGCAGAAGCTGCCAAGCAGCAAGTGAGTGCTGGCTCAGTATCTAGAACAGCTACACTGCAAGGAGGGTTTTGCCAATCTGGTGCTGCAGGTGCTTTGAACCTCTGTGCTCATTATTTAGGATGTTGTTAACACACAGCAGCTGATTTTTGCTGTTTCTCCGAGTTCTACCTTTCCCACAACTTTGGACTACAGAGAAAGAATATCTCACCCATTGGATTTCATGGGAACTCTAATTCCACATCATTGCATCTTTTGAACACATCCTGATAAATATTCCTTACCTCACAGCTACTGAGATCTAAAGACACCTCCTTCAGATTGTGATTGCAAGCCAGGCCTAATAAAAGCGCTCTGAAAAAGATCAATTTTAGAACCGTTTAAATAAAAAAATAAAAAAAAAAAGCAGCTTTACATCATCATCTAAGCAATCACAGGTTAATACACCTATAATGCAAAGAACCATTTCAAACCAAAACCACACCAGCTGAGCAGTTATTTCTTAAATGACAATGTCAGCACAAACCTGCCACACTTGGAACACTACAGCAGCTTCAAAAACTGCAGGGATGCAAGGCTAATAAAGAAACCATAAAACTAATGCTACATCAACATTTAGTAACATTCGTCAGAGATGAATTTTCTCCAACATTTGCTTTCAAACAGCATCAAATGATTACAAAAGGAGTGTTTGTTGTATGACTGCACTAACTCTGATTTTCCGAAAATTCAGGAAAAAAAACGTGGTTTTTAAATGCATGCAAGATGCAGTGCAGCCAGCCATTTCAGCAAGGCACAGTGCCTGTTACACTCAAATGCTGGGATCGTGTTCAAATATCACACAATTCTCCACTTCTGCAACCCAATAAATATTTACAGATTTCAAAATTATATTCCCAGACACTGGTATCCTTTATTTTTACGCAGAATGGCAGACAAGTGTAGCAACAACTGATTATGATTTTCATAAATCCACCTTTATAGCCTTACAGAAGTTTGTTTCCACATATAAAAGTTAGTGTATCACATTTTTATTAATAGTGTCAAATCAAGAAGCACAACAGTGTGTGTCTTACAGAAGGAGCAAACAATCTGTGTATACCTTCTAGTATCTCTACAATAGATGCTGCTTTGAATTAGTAGTTGAACAGACTAACAGAATGACTTCCTTCCCAAACTTCATTTCAGCCAAAAGCAAGCTAACAAAATCCAAACTACTGATGCATAGACATAAAAAGCAATTCATTTTGCTGAGCCATTTGCCTACACACTTGCTATGCAAGTAGTGTGTAAAAGCTGTATTTAAAATGTGCAGCCCCGGGAAGGTTTTCATTTAAACCTATTTATATCTGTTCTGCAGGTAAAGGATCTTAATCAGACCTTCACTGTAAATAAAGGCAAATATCTTATGCTTATTTACTTCTTAAGCTATTAATATAAGACCAAAAAAACCGTGAGAGCTCTGCAAAACTTCTTAAAAATTTTTAGACAATCATTGTCTGTATTTCCTTCCCTACCATGGTTTTATTCAGTTAGTCTGGATGATGATGACTTTACAAAGAACTTCCTACACATTTTGAGGTATCATAAAAAAATACAGTGCAACCGTAAAAAAAATGCAGATTAAAAAAAGAGACACAATGCTGCTTCAAACATACTCTTCACAGGAAGAAAAAAGGGTTGTTTTTTTCCTAACCTCTTCCCTATAAACTCATCCTAAGAAAATCTCATGATTTCTCAATTCTTTGTCATGAAAAATTACCATCATTTAAAGGCACTGAAGGCAGACATAATATAATTGTACCGAGCCACTATGTTTAAATCACACACATGGCAATACAATACATGGAAAGGTCTTGTTAATTGTGCTAGATGTAGAATGCAACAATTGGCCTTGTAATTAGCATTTGCATGAGAAGCATATCAGAAACTTGTCACAGCACTGACAGATCAAAATAAAAGTTTTGGCAATGTCTGTAAATGAACAAAAATGCCAACACACACTTAAAACAAGGAAAAGAGAGTATAAACTGCTTCACTCAGTTAAAAAAAAAAAGAAAAAAAAAAAAAAAAAAAACAAAGAGCAAGCAGGGATGGAACATTAACTATATTAACTATAAGAACTAAAACCACCATTTCCCCCACTTACTATGTGGCATCATCGCAGTACAGTTTTATTACCAAACTTCTTTCCCGAAAGGCTTGACTTGTATTAACAGGTCCATCACTGTACAAGCCAGTTCATCTCCTTTGCTGACTGCACTGATTAACCAACATCTTTAAACTCACTGTTAGCATATGTGATTAAACATACCACAACTGCTGATCTAAAGGAAGTTGATAAGAAAGAAGTCAAATAACAATTAATCAGGGAGATTTGGGACTCAGGGTGTCACGTATCTGCATTTTATCTATAATCTTTTTCTGTAGGAAGGCTTGATCTTGACTCACACATCCAACTCTGTGACCTCTGGTTCATGGACACAAAGGAACTTCTCCCTTGCCACAGGAGAGTTCCAAGGCCCATATTGTGAAAAGCTTTTTGACATGCACTGATGAAAGATGCCAGAGAAGTACTAGTCCCATACACTATGTCATTTTTATTTTTCCTTCTAGAAACCATCCTTCATATTCCATTGCAATCTTGGCAATGACAAACACATCTGTTTGAAAAAAGGTCTTTCCATCATTTGGTCTTTAACAAATCCTATGATCCTGATGGTTCTATAGAAGTTTTGTAATTTCTTACCAGTTAAGACCAAAAGGCTAAGCAGCTGCCCCAGGATATAGCACACCCTCAGAACACCAGACAGACTTCCACAGGATGCTTTTGAAGTGTATAGCAAGCCATCCTGCATTTGAGAGGGAAAGCAAGGTGTGCTGTAGATCGTAGTTCTCTGTACTGTTATGAAATACACTCAGCTCAGACTGAAGAAAACACTCAGGTCAGAGAGAAAGCACATCAAAGAAACTACCAAAATAATTTTAAGAGCTCTGTCCTACTTCCTAGGCAGAGGTGAACATTGTCATCAGAACAAAACAAAAGAAGTCCATGCCAACCAGCTGAGCGTGGCATGTACACTGAGACCATCTCTGTCCAGCTGGACTTTGGACAGATGTTCCTTTCTGGAGCTGTCTGTGCTGGAAAAAGAGGTTTCTGCTCTCAGCTTGTCCTACAGTATCCATCATTGCCTCTTTACTTCCACCAACGCCAGTAATGCAAGTAACTCCTTCCAACCCAATTCAGTCAAATTGAGCCAGATTAGCTTAAACACTATCAACAGAGTAGGTTTTGGCTAATACAGATATTTTGGCTGAAAAAGACTGGGAAGATCTCAATTGCTGCACAGCTGGCAGATAAAGGGGTCACAAGTATTTGGGATAAATTAAGACAAAAACATCTTCCATGAGCACAGACAATTGTAGAGCGCTCACCTGCCAAAAGTCCTCATACCCCAGGAGATACTAAACATGCTAAGGAGAAGAGCTAAATATGAACTTTAGTGTCTGGGGCTTCTCGCCTTTTCCAATCTGACTAGATCTATCCAGTGTCTCACAGCATACTTTTTTTCCCTGTAGCACTGGTAAGATTGTCTTGTGTACTAGTCACATACGTCCTCTGTTCTTGCTTCATTGAATATAGCTCCCTGCTGCCCTCCACCACAGAATCGATAGCCCTGAATTAATCAGAATCAAGCAATGTGTTTCTCAATAATCACCTTCTGTTTGAAAACACATCAGTTAACACACCTTCCTCATCCTAGCAAAGTCTAAGCAAGCAAGACAGCAACCCAGGGCATCACACAGAACAGAGTGAAAGGTCAGAGCTAAAATGATCAGCTCCTGCAGTTGAATATTTATTCAAATCCAGTGCAACTTACTTAAGCATCATATTGTACTGTCCTCTCCAATGCCAAATTACTTTAAGAAAAAAAAAAAAAATCCCCAATGTACACTACTGTTTCCTGTGTGGCCCTTGCCCCTTTTCTCTCCCTTAGCTTCCCCCAGAGTGTATCCAAAGCTTTCCATGTGGCACTCACTAACTACTCTTTATATACCCTACATCTCTGATTTTGCCCGTCAGCTTCCATTCATTAGCTACTCCCTTGCTGAGCTACTGCCCACTTCCCTTCCTTGCTCTCCCTCTGGAGGCAGGCTCCCAACCATGCACGTATACATATATATACATACATATCTCTGTATCTGTGTCCAGGTTAGGATTTTGGAGGTGTGTTCCCCAAAATGGCAAGTGAACATGCCTAGCTGCCTACTACAGATAGGGTTGTGTATGCTAATGCGTATTATTAGCTAGCAAGCTGACACTCCAGAAAGAGCGCTTGCTTTAATTTAGCCCAATAAAGACAAGGATTCTGCCAGAATCACAGAACCTATCTAGATTAGACCTATCTACTAGACCTATCTTGACTTTAAAACACACCTTTACATTTTATGCCTGGGAAGTTCACCACAGTTCAAAACTACACGCTTCACAGGAAGGGTGACACAGTGCTCTGCAATTTCCCTCAGTCTGCATTTGGTCGTAAGCTGTTTCTCTCCAGTACCCAATCCATATCACCAGAACCTGTCAGCCACAGGATGGGTAACATATAGCAGGCACATTACACTTAGCATTCCTAGAGGTTGCTGCCATCACCTCTGCCCCAAAACGGAGGGCCTAACTCTGTCTTTCCTCCCAAGCACTGCCACAGGTTCAGTTTCACAATGGCTGTTGCAATACTGCAGCCTCAAAGGAACGGCACTCACACAAGTAATCCCATTTTACTGTGAAACAAACAGTTTTGTTCATAAGCCACAACGCAAGAAACATATCACAAAAAATGTTGATGGAAGACAAAGAGCTGTGACATTCCCATAGAAAAAATATGATTAATAGTTTCAACTGTGAGACGGAAATGACGTTTCTTGAATGTGCGATCATTATGAAACTCACCCTTGCAATATCAATAATGTACAGTGCGGGGGGAAAAGGCAAAATCCTTCCCCTTTCAGTTTTAATAAGAGGCACTCACATAACAATGCAAACTAGGTTTTAGGCAACAGCAGAAAATGAAATTAAATTCTTACTTTAGAGGCTCAGGAGGGAGTTTAGTCCCCGAAAGATTAATCTGCATCAAAGCAAGTGAGCTGCTGAAAAACTGTTTGAAGGAGGGAGGGACTTCTTTTCCTTTTCTGTAAGTAAACAAATTCATTAAGTAGCAGCATCTAGACTCCTCATGCCAATAAACAGTGAACGCAAGCCATCAGAATTGTAATGATCTTTTACATGTTTAATTTGCTCTACCTTCAATACCTCTGTAATCAGTGGCTCTCAATTAGCTTAGAAATACAATGTCATCAAAATGTTGATTCAACGAACAATCCTCAGCATTGCACGGCTGCACAAAAGACATTATTATCTAGCTTCTGTTTCGTGAACTACAAAGAATGATCATTTAGGCCTGCTTCATAATGAACATACTTATGAGCAGAAGATCAAACAGGACATTACAACCCCTTGAAATTGCCTTTTCACTACTAAAAATAATTACTCCACACTGGAGTAGCTTACCCCCAATTAGGTATCATCTCTGATATGGACCCAAGACACTGATTTGAAGAAAGCAGAAGCTAATATTAATATTTCCTACAATGCAAGTATTCTACAATGCTCAGTCTCAAAGACTTTCAAAAGGAAGTTCCTCCCAGAAAAGGGCAAAAAAGGAAAAAAAGCATTTGTAACCTTGAAAAATACAAACTTTAAAACCAAAATTTAAAGAGGAGTCATGTCAGTCAGACTTCAAAGCCTGATGTTACGCCTCTTAGAGACAAAAGCTATATAGAGACTTTCCGCTGCATCAGTATCACAAAAAATATATTAGACAAGGTAGCTTATTTTACAGCCATCTAGCAAAGAGTGGAAAGCGAAAGAAAACATTTTGCTTGGAATAAGTAATACCTATTTTTCAAAAAATATTTTCTCTTTAAGAGAGACTAAGACTTTTAAGACTTCTATGAAGTCTGAGATTTCTTCTTAAAAAGAAAGGTGCAGCACGAGAGCAAGAAATTATAAAACTAAATACTGCAGGAGTTGAGAGTAATGACATTCAAACTGTACCTGTGAGAAAACAGAGTCCTAGAGAGGCTAAGAACAGCTAGATGCTGAAGACATCCACGAAGGAGGGCTCCACACACCTGGTTTGAAACAGAGAATATTGACTTGACTTTATATTAACCCAGAAAACTACCTAGAGATAGAAGGTGGGGAACGTTCCCTTGGTATTTGAATCTCCACAAAAAAATCTTTACCATATCTAGCGCACACTCCGTGTTGGATAAATCCAGATGAACAAGGGCATTTGGCTGGGCCAAAAAATTGTACAGGCTCTGTAATTAACAGAGGAAAAAAAAGAATTACCCACATTAATTTTAATATTATGACACCAATTACTGGACTGCCATTTTTCATTACATTTTAGGCTTTTATTATAAAATAGCACTACAAGAGTTATGTCTGAAACTTCTTTTCCTAATCAATACTACCTGTTTTACTTTTGAAGGCTATCATTTTTTGAAGTAACAGTGAAAAAATGGTGCTCAGGCTACATTTAGCAAACCTTACTCTTCATGCACAAGTTTTGAGTTACGTTGCAATTCACTTTCACGGAAATGATAATTAATTTAGTTAGAAATACCTCAGAATGTCATTCAGATTGCTATTACCTTTCAGAAAGGCTAATTAGTTTGTAAGTTTAAGCCAGCCCCTTTAAGCATGAAGGGAAGCAATGAATAAATGTTTAAGGGAGAACACAGAACAGGTAACAAGATTTTAATACTGATGGCTTCAGCATTGCATAGGATATGACATGTAAATGTTAGCATACGTAAAACTTCTTACTATATGCTGTTTTATTTTGCAGGGTTTTTTTAGGCTCAGAGAACAACACAGAGATAAAAGTATGACCTAATTCACGGAAACACAGAATGCTCAACTCCACATGAAATCCAGCCAAACAGAGCATGTTCTAAATTTCTAAAATAGATCCATCTTCCTAAAAATTAGGTCATTTAGCCCCTATACCTACAGTGCAAGAAAGGTCCCTGCGTTAAAAATCCATGTACTTCGCTAGGGGTTTATTTTGATTGCTAAATAACAGGATTGCCTTACTTCAGTTGGAAAACTGTTCCACACATTTGGAGATCTCAGTATTAATCTTTTTCTTTGAACTGTATCTCTCTCTCTCTCTGACAGGCTAAGAAAAGCCCCACATTTTGTATTTATGTCCCTTAAAATAATGTAGGTAGACATCAGGTTTCTTTAAGCATTACCTATCAAAGTTGTACATTTTATTTTACTTTTTGTTCTTACATTATTTGCTATGTTTTTCTCTCTTAAAGAGTAATTCACTGTGCCTTTATTTACGTTTAACTATTTGTTTGCTACCTTTGACATCCCCGTCCCAGTGAAACTTTCACCTCTTATGTATGAAAAGACACCCCTTTGAGTATGCTGATGAACCTGAAACTAGTAAGATTTGTGAAAAAGTCAGAGTATAATGTCTGGCTGCACTTTAAATCATAAGATTGGATGACTCTAGTGTTGTATATTTTAGATGATCAATACTGAAAGAATCCAAAACCTGACACTTACATGCACACAACTTTTGATGCAAAAGAGAAATACAGATGTAACAGTCAAGAATTGAATAAGTACAAATTGAGAACTAATTGGATTTTGTTTTGGAGAAAATAGAGCTGCACCTCTATGGCAATTGATAAACTGAATAAAGTAATTAAAAAATAGTAACATTCTTCAAAGAACCATGAGCTTCAACAGCATATGTCAAGGAGGCACACATTTATTTACACAAACAAAAATACTGAAAACCAGAAATGTAGTCTTTCCAAATCAAAAGAAATTGTTTGTTTCCAATGTTCCAATGAAAAGTTTGCAATACACATCCCTAAAAAGATGATGATTCTTTTATTTGAGCTTTGGTC